>NC_134807.1:37337168-37339668 GCF_046742065.1 Oratosquilla oratoria | reverse complement strand
GCACACTTATGGAAGAAGGCGCTTAATATGGATAAAAATAATTTAATAGTTTAATTTCTCTTTACGAAATATTAGTTTTTAAAAAGAGAAGAGAGCAAAACAGCAAGAAGTTTTTTGATTCACACGTGCGGAGGGAGGCGCTTCAAGTACATATGAAAAGCTCCTTAGTAAATTCATTTCTCCTCATGAAATTCTAGTTTATGAAATAGAAGAGAGAGAACTGGCAAGAGACCTTTTGATCACGAGGACCCGAGCCGTTTGGCTTTCGAAGCCACACCATGACGAGCGAAAAAAAAAAAAAAAGAACGACTGCAAAAATATTGGTTTTAGAAAACAAAACCAACGTGGTGATAGTACTGCGATTTACCTCCGTGGAGCTGAGTGGAATTGTGTTTACCAACGAAAAAATCGAGTCCACTTTTTTTCAATCCACTGGTTTACGGTGCAACCTGCTCTGCTCGTCAGTGCGGATCCCGTCGCGGTGCTGTTTCGAAATTCATGACTGTTTTTTCTTCTTCATTGATCCCTACTCCAGTTGTAGATTCTAGATTCCAGTTGCAAGTTTTCTTTGGGTCTTAGAGGGATAAGAAGCATATGCCAGGAGGTGCGTAGTTGTGGCTAAAACCTTTACCTATGTAGTTATTGAACTTTTAATAAAATATAAGCATCATTTTGAATTATTTTTTCATTTTAAGTTCATGGTTCTCCGTAATTTTATTCCATATTTTGACTGTAGTATATCTCCACCAGGTTAGCGTAGATATGTTATAGGGATTTACATCTACGGTGTTGTCAATATTTATACAGACACACTATGATTAAAATCTTCAAGCCTTGCTGTATGGCTATGAGATATGGACATTGAATGTTGACTTGAAGAAGGGTCTCGACCTCTCTGGTCCCAAATGCCTTCGGAGAATCATAGGGTTTCGCTAGGATTACCGTATCAAAACAGCGACTTTCATGAGGCTCATCAAGGCTTGTTACCAACATTATTCGAGAACATCAACTACAGCTATAGGAGCATGAGGCACGCTACCTTGATGTTTACCCCACTCTTAGGTTTATATTCATAAGAAACAGCCCTCGGTGGAAGAGATGAAGGGGGCGTCCACAGAACTTATGGCTGGGACAGTTCGACTGATCCTGCCGAGAGCTGTTTGGAATAGGAAAGATGGCCTCCTCAGGGTAAGTGGGGATTGGTGTCAATGTGAGTGATGGAACGCGTCCCCTAACGTATGCTCCCGACTGATGATTGATGATGATGACATCTGTACAGTTTGTATTGGTGGTAAAACCCTGCCCTCCGTTTTTCCACCCCCCTAAGTGATTGTTTGGAAAGCAAGAGGAGCCCGCGTGACTGATGGATGGGAACCTTGCACATTTTGTCATTGGTCAATGACCCATTTTGCTCCCATACCAATTTAGAATCGGGAAAAGGTGAAATGGGGATGAAGCCATTAAGGTTATCGAAATATGATACAGATCCCTTTAAAGGAGGCTCTGATAGTCTGTTAACTCTCTTTATAGATCCCAGAGCATCTTTAGCAAAATTTCATTCCAGACATCCTAGCTTAATTTAGAATCGACCCCATAGTATTCTAGAAATTAACCAATGTAAAGATGTGTAACTAAGAGCATCCACTTTGCTGATTTTTTTCTTCGCTGACAAAAAATGGTGAGATACTTCTCTGTTTAGATTCCTTTTACAGATTATAGACATGCTTTCAAAGGGTAATAAGGTAGACCAGAAATAAGGATATGGACATGATGACTTGGTCTCAACTTCCTGACTTCCCCGACTAGTAATCTCATACATGGTGTAAAAATTACCCAGATCCCCGTACCACCATAAATACGTTAGGAAGTATGAATGAAAATATATAGAAAAACTCAAGAAAGTTGTAAGGTCCGAAGATAGGCATCCAATGATTTTAAAGAAAAAAAAAATATTACCTTATTAGAAATCATGAAAAAAATCTATCACGACCGGAGATTTACCAAGGGAATGAAAATGAATAAGTATTACCCTGGCATTCAAAAATGGTTATAGATATAAGGCAGAAGAGTATGGGTAAATAAGCCTGACTTCAGTCAAAGGAAGGAATTATGAAAATAATGATAAGAGTTGTACAAATATCACGTGATCTTTACCATACTCTACCAACTCTCTCATGTTTTTCGTTTCCTTCTTTATTCCTCACCTATTCCTCTATATTTTTCTCCCCCACTTATCCCTATTCCTATCCCTCTCATTCTTCTACATCTTTCATTTGGTTATAATTTTCTTTCTAACGATTTTCTCATCTTCTCTTTCCGTTTTTTAAGCTCTCGCACTTCCCTGGTATATCTACTTTTGCCTTAAATCAACTAATAACGTCCTCACTTTCTTTTTTGCCTTTTCTTCTTCATTACTTGTGCTTTTGATTTATTTCTCTCATTTCATAAATATCCTTATCATTACATATCAGTATCATCCTTCTGTACACCGCCATTGATA
>NC_134807.1:37319668-37327168 GCF_046742065.1 Oratosquilla oratoria | reverse complement strand
GAGTAGTGTTATAGACTTGCCACAAGTATAAAAGGAAAGGTATAATCCGTATGTGAGGACGGTATGCACAGGTTCACTCGATTCCTCCAAGACTTTTCTCATCTCGGTGACATTTGCTGCATTGTCTGTCACAACACTTCCAATGTGACAACCAAAATCTTGTTCAGCATTCTTCATCGAATTTTGTACAAGTTGTAAAAGATATTCAGCAGTGTGAGATTTCCTTGAGGTGTCTATTGTGTCAACTAAATAAATCTGACCAGTGAATGTTGTTAGAGTGACACATATTATGGGCTCATTATGGATGTTAGACCACACACCAATTGTAAGACATACAGTTTCATTATTCAGGTCATCTGCACATTTTTAAATTCCTTTTCATACACAAGATCCAAGTACTTATCAGCAATATCTTTTCTGGATGGAGGAATATAACCTGGCCTCAGGTTCTGAACCATCTTGCGAAACTGAGGATGCTGAACAAGACAAAATGGTGAATTTGTAGCAAATATAATTCTTGCAACTCCTTTGTTGAGATTTTCCTTTTAAGAGGCTGAAGTTTTTATGATAAATCTGTCCAGAGATGTTGATGACTTTCTTTTAGCTGAAAATTGAATGGATACATTATATTATATTTATTGCACATGCTCTCCATTGTTCACCAAATTTATATAGTTGCGTATGAAAAGGGAGAAGTGCACACAATATAAGTAAAATTATTTACCTGGGTCATCAATTTCTTCTTCTGTATGCTGTGGCTGGCCTTGGCATTTATCTCCGTGAGATTTTAATCTTGACACAATGCCCTGTAGTTCCTGGCTGCAGTCTTTGCATTTAGCTCGGTACCCTTTGCCAGAAGTTGTTGGCAGTTTTTCAAAATAATTCCAGACAGGATAATTTTTCTGCCTGAAGGAACCACTCTGCCAGATCCAGAAGACATCCTTCCTGGTTGATTCCAAAACAGCAACTGACTCAGTGAGAAGCTGCTTACCTAGAACAAGTTTCAACAAGAATCTTGTTGAAACTTGTTGTGGGCTGCACAGTGATATATATATATATTACATGTAGGCTTATACCGTTCCTTGTATACTTGTGGCAAGTCTATATAACACTGCTCCTTATATTGCTATGCTAAAAATGTCAATTAGCAATCAGATCGCATATCAGATAGCAATCCCACAATATTTAAAATCTATGAAAAAAATCTATTTAGATCAAATAAATCTGATTTAAATGGAAAAAAATCAATTTTTCATATTCTAAAAGATAAAAAAAAAAAAAAATCGCCAACCCTCATACAAAAATACCTGTTAAGTCTGGCTAAAATTGGCATTTCAAAACATAACAGTGCCTTAAAAATAGTTTCTTATTTCACTATAAAAGTTTATATTAACTTATACTGCATTGAATAAGTCAATAGTTGATATTTTTGTCCTATATACAATGTTAGGTTTCTAGTTTTGATATATTTGTCCAATATAAAATGTTAGGTTACAAAGAAAGCAATGGCCTCCGCTAGCGGACCCAGGAATCTGGGTGTACACGTTCTGTGTAATAGTAGTCCTTGATATGTATATACTCGTATATATATGTATATATATATATATATATATACACACATATATATATATATATGTATCTGTGTGTGTGTGTGTGTGTGTGTGTGTGTGTGTGTGTGTGTGTGTGTGTGTGTGTGTGTGTGCACACACACACACACATATATATATATAAATATATAAATATATATATATATATATATATATAATTTATATATATATATATATATATATATATATATAATTCTCCCCAAATGGCGTAATCAATTTAATTTTCTTCTTCAAAACATTGTATACATCTGCAATGAAATCGGGTCCCCGAATGCTGTTCATAAGCGTAAGGCTGAGTGGTAGCTTGTGCAACTCCTCACCATCTCGGTTTCGGATACTATGTAAATACATAAACTATAAATATATAACACTTACCATATACCCCTCTTTCTACCTATTCTCTACAAGTTTCTTATAGGGCCCGCCAGCTACCACTTGGTCGTCTCAACCAACCATTTTCAACTCCCTTTATACAAGCCTTTGGCATATTACAAAATTCTGGTAAAACGTATTTGATACAAAAAATTATACACGGAACTAGCTATTAAAACCATTTCTGCATAAACTGGCTAAAATAAGGAAGAAAAATGGATATCCTTCAATGGATGTCATCCACTTAATGGTAACCCAAAATATGCAACTATTCCAATATGTGCAAATGTAACACCAAATATCTAATGATTCTTAAAATCAAAATTATGGGAACAAAACATATAACAGTATCAATAATTTGTTTGCAAGATTCACCAGTACCAAGGTTCGAAGATGATATAACTTCTAATAGCAATATCAGGAAAAGTATTTCAATACAATATAGTTATCCAAGTACCTGGAGTGATAGGGTATCAGAATATATATGGTTATGGGAGGTTATCTCCTAAACCCCAGGAGTTCGTGAACAAAAAAGAGACAGACAGAGAGGCAAATAAAAGATAGCTATCCAAGTACCTTGGGTTATAAGGTTTCAGAATATATATAATTATATGGGTCTATCTGCAAAAAATTATGAGGAGTTCGTGAATAATCTTTAACCTAACCATTGTAGTGGATTGTTAACACTACATAATGAACGGTATTCGGCAATAAAAGAAGAATTGAAACAAACTTTTAACGTTTTTGGACTGGCCCGCTCGCAATAATATCAAATAAAAATAATCAATATTTCGCCATATGGTAAAATTATATAATCATTTTACATTTACATGCTCTCTCCTTACAAAGGCTATCACAGTATGCGGCAACATTAACTTCACAAATATAGATAACATTTATGGACACAAACAATAGTTTGTTTAATCATAGTAATTTTTGTCACAAAATTCTATGCAAGTTAAGGGGATACTACAGTAGTGGCGTGTTACCACACCATACGCCACCTAACTTTAACCCTTAACCTTAACCAATATATATATATATATATATATATATATATATATATATATATATATATATATATATATATATATATATATATATATATATATGGAAATGAAATATAGTTTTCCAAGTACCTGGAATGACAGGATATCAGAATAGATGTGGCTATGGGGGTCTATCTCCAAAACCCTAGGAGTTCGTGAACAAACAGGCAGAGGCTACTACTTTATTATAGTAGATTATAGGGGTCTATCTACAAAAATCTAGGAGGAGTTCGTGAATAATCTTTAATCTAACCATTGTAGTGGATTGGTAACACTACATGGTGAACAGTAATCGGCCGTAAGAGAAGAGTTGAGTCAAACTTTCAACATCTTTGAACTAGCCTGCCCGCGATAATATCAAATAAAAGTTATCAATATTTCAACAATTGTTAAAAATTATACAATAATTTCACATTACATGCTTTCTTCTTACAAATGTTATCATAGTCTGTGGTACATTGATTTCACAAATATGAATAGTATTTATGGATACACACGATGGTTTGTTTAATCATAGTAATTTCTATCACAAAAATGCTATGACGTTAAGGGGAATCTACAGTAGTGGCGTGTTACCATACCCCACCTAACTTTAACCCTTAACCCTAACCTCTTTTTTTTTTTTTTTAATGTAGTTATCCATGAACCTGGAGTGACAGGGTATCAGACAGAGGCTATTACTTTAGTAAATGTGGATATATATATATATATATATATATATATATATATATATATATATATATTCTGCGTGGAATCTTCCTAAAACGATATTCTGTCCTCCACTGATATTATATCCTACCGTGGTTATTTTTTCTTCCGCTATCATTACATCTGATCATGATACTTTGTACATCATTGACATTACATCCTAATGTAATATTTTGTCCTCTACTGATAATTTACCCTAAAACAATATTTTGTCCTCTGCCGACATTATATCCTAAAATGATATTTTGTCCTACACTGACATTGCTCTACATTATTGCTACGCCCTACTCTGTTATCCCCAATACATTCTATTTCCCCTTCCCTTTGGGCTTCTACCCTCAAAAAAGGAACTAGTTTACTACAAACTCCCACATTAAGGTTTGTAAGAAAATTTCTACCTCTGCGAGTAAGGGGAATCCCCTCAGAAACACAAAGGTCATGACGCCTGGGAAAGAAATACCAGGCATTAAGAAAGTGGTATCCCAGTTGCGTGCACAGTTGTGATATCCTCTCATTGATCCATATGTTACTGTTTGACAAACGGGACCTCACGGACCGCCACTCGCTGACGGCAGTAACAGAAGTGGAAGAGGTGGAACGCTCTTTGGGTTTTGGGGAGGATTCACTCCTCTTGAGAGGACGAATTTCCTCCTCACACATCCTGAGATGGTCCTCCAGGTTCACACAATCTTCACAAGCCATTTCGCTCCTCCTTCGGCAATACAAACGGCAAAGAGAAAATATAAAGCAACAAAAGAATCAAAAGCGGTTACTGAATAAACTAGATGCACGAAGTTTACTCTGCTTACTTTATACTATTACTCCTACTTTTGGAGTACGGTAATAGACTACTGTTTTGATTCTAAGTTACTAGAACACTACACTTTATCTTATACCTGTAACTGTATAACGGTACACGTATATAATTAAAAAAATACACAATCATTTGTAACTATTCGAAGAAATACTGTAAACGTCACAGAAAGTAATAATCTTAACAAGAGATATTCGCTAGCTGGTGTCTCGGCAGCAAACGAATTCACTAGCTGAGGTCTCTGAGCAGAATGAAGCTGAGGTCTCTGAGCAGACTGAGCTGAGGTCTCTGAGCAGACTGAGCTGAGGCCTTTCAGCGGACTGAGCTGAGGTCTTTCACCAGACTGAGCTGAGGTCTGTTTACTAAGGAGAGGTTAGATAAGGTACTTGACTGCGATCCGATTTTCAGTGGGAATGAAGAAAATAGACTATCTAATATCAGCATTAGTAAGGTAGAAGTAGTTAAACAGATTGAAAGACTGAGCTGAGGTCTGTTTACTAAGGAGAGGCTAGATAAAGTACCTGACTGCGATCCGATTTTCAGTGGGAATGAAGAAAATCTCCGGGTCCAGACGATTTTTTCCGAGAGTACATAAAGAGTGTAAATTTGAAATCTGTGACCAGTTAACAAATGTATTTAATAAGACGGTAGACGCTGGTTTTATGCCTATTGCTTGGGGGCAGGCAAACGTCGTTCCTGTTTTTAAGAAGGGAGATGAATTGTCTATATGCAACTACAAGCCAATCAGTTTGACATCAGTTATAAGTAAAATGCTTGATTCAATAATAGTTAATACGCTCAGAGAACACATTGAGAGACATAATTTGATCCGTGACACACAGCATTATTTCTCCAAGCGTAAATCATGTTGACTAATCTCCTATCCTTTTACACTAAAGTATATGAGATGTTAGATAACAATGATAATTGCGATGTTATTTACCTTGACGCAAAGCGTTCGACAAGGTGCCACACCAGAGACTACTAAATAAAATAAAAACCCATGGCACAGGAGGAAAATTATTAGAAGGGATTAGAGCTTGGATCAGTGACAGAAAACAGCGGGTTACCATAGATTATGTAAAATTCAAATGGGGCAGTGTTACTAGTAGTGTCCCCCAGGGTTCGGTTTTGGGTCCCTTATTGTTCATTATGTACATAAACGGCTTGGACAATGGGATTAATAGTGATGTCAGTAAGTTTGCGGACGACACTAAAATAGGACGCCTAATTAGGTCAGGAGACAACGCCGAGATTCTGCAGGATGATCTTAACAAACTGTTCACAAGGTCGGTGAAATGGCAAATGAACTTCAATATTTCAAAGTACAGCGTATTAAACGTAGGTCTGCACAACCCCGAAAAGAGATGTAGCTTAGATAACACGTTTTAGAGAAAACTGTGTGCGAGAGAGACTTAGAAGTTGTAGTAAGTCCTGACCTTAAATCCAGGAAACAGTGCATTAGCGCCAGGAATAAAGCTAACAGAGCATTAGGTTTCAATATTAGGACGGTTACGAACAGATGTGCAGAGGAAATTATCAAACTCTATTTAGCGTTAGTTAGACCCATCCTTGACTATGCGGTACATATTTTGTCTCCGTCTTATAGAATTGACATCAGTTCACTAGAATCAGTACAGAGAAAAATAACCAAAATGATACATTGGCTCAGAAATTTACCTTACGAAGAGAGGTTTACACTCTCTGGAAAGACGCAGAGTGAGGGGTGATCTCATAGATGTGTCTAAGTGGATCAAAGGCTTCAACAAGGTGACACAAACAAGGTAATCATTTTAAGACAACAGGGCAGGACTCTCAGTGATAGATTTAAACTGGACTGATTTAGATTTAAGAAGGAAATAGGCAAGAATTGGGTTATTAATAGCGTGGTCAACGAATGTAATAGACTTAGTAATCATGTAGTGAGCGCTGAAACTATCAGTTATTTAAGAAATGGTTAGACAACTTTATCGATGGAAGATGGTAATGAACATGGAACTGCCCAGTGTAGGCCTTATAGTCTCTTGCAGTCTACATAATTTCTATGTTCATATATATATATTTATATATTTATATATATATATATATATATATATATATATATGTGTGTGTGTGTGTGTGTGTGTAAGTGTGTGTGTGTGTGTGTGTTTGTGTGTGTGTGTGTGTGTGTGTGTGTGTGTGTGTGTGTGTGTGTGTGTGTGTGTGTGTGTGTGTGTGTGTGTGTGTGTGTGTGTGTGTGTGTGTGTGTGTGTGTGTGTGTGTGTGTGTGTGTGTGTGTGTGTGTGTATATATATATGTATATGCTCACTCACTCCTTTAGTACTTACAGTGAAGTCCCATGACCACCTTCACCAAGCCTATATATCAATCTGTGTTGTCGGCGATCTCCTGTCATTGTTCTAGGTTTGCCGCAAGTTGTTCGACATCTTAGAAAATATTGTTATTTCATCTGTATCGAGATCTTCCTGGTGGTCTCTCCCACAACTGTCCCATTTAAAACTTGGTATGGATTCCTTTCTTGATTTATTCTTGGCATATTGCACGTCCATAGCAATCTTCTTCCTATCGCTTCCTGTTGTATAAATGTTTGTTCTGCCATCCCCTGGATTTCTTTATTGTGTCTTCGTCTCCATTGGCCTACTTCAGTATCATATACAAGTCCTAGTATTTTCCTTAATATTCCATTTTCAAATACAACCGCTTTGCTCTCTCGTTCTTTGGTTAGAACTGAGGTCTCACACTCAGTTGTGACAAGTGTCTGTTTTTCATGACCAGTTCCAAGGCATGTAAGCTTCCTGATATCACTGCTCTGCTATCCTTTCTTTAATCTCGTCCTCTATATAATTTCTAGATGTTAACACTTCATCTAGATATTAATTTTTTTTCATACTCTCGATCCTCATATTTCTAATTGATATTACTTCATCTATCTCCTTCTCCCAGACAATTT
>NC_134807.1:37289668-37294668 GCF_046742065.1 Oratosquilla oratoria | reverse complement strand
AGCAATAACAATAAAAGAAAATATTCAACAAGAAGGTGTACCTTTAGTTTGTGAACTCCAGAAGGATCTGTCACGTTAGAATTTTACACTAATTTGCCCCTTCACTCCAGTCATTCATTCACTTCACCCATCCCTTCGTTCCCCCTTTGCCCTTCCACCCACTGTTCTTACTTACTCCCCATCTCAGAGCACTTGTTCTTATCGTTTCCCCTCACTTTCCTTAATCTAAACTTTTCGTCATTTCTCCCCACCGCTCTCAGGTGCCACTCTTAGTCTTCCACTCGCTCGTGTCTTTATCTCCCTACTCCTTTCTCCTTTATCTTCTTTACCTCCTCCTCCTCCTCCTTCTCCCCTCCTCTTACTCTTCCTTCTAGTACTACTGCTCCTACTCCTATACCTACTCCTAGTGATACTCATACTCAGGCTCATATTCATACTCATGCTCATATTTATACTCATACTCATATTAACACTTATACTCATACTCACACTCATACCATTACTCACAATCATACTCATATTCACACTCATACACTCACACTAATACTCACACACTAATCATACTCGCACTCATAATCACTCTCACTCTTAATCACACTCACACTTATAATCACACATACACTCATAATCACACTCACAATTACAATCACACTCACACCCATAATAACACTCACACTCACAATCACACCCACACTCATTATCACACTCTTAATCACACTCACAGGCATAATCACATTTGCACTTGGAATCACACACTCAAAAATACTCTCACACACACTCAAACTCACACTCACATTGACACTCATAGTCATAGTCATAGTCATAGTCATAGTCATAGTCATAGTCATAGTCATAGTCATACTCATACTTATAATCATAGTCATAGTCATAGTTATAGTTATAGTCATATTCATACTCATACTCATACTCATAATCATACTCATACTCATACTTATACTCATACTCATACTCATACTCATACTCATTCTCATACTCATACTCATACTCATACTCATATTCATAGTCATAATCACACTCACACTAACACTCATACTCATACTGGTATTTGTACTCATACTTAAAATCATTTATATATACCTATACTATTCCACCTTCTGTCCCTTTCCCACCTATTCCTACCTCCTATTCTTCTTCCTTTCCTTCATGTTTGGTTTCCTTTTCTCGTTCCGTGTCTCCCTCAGAACTCCACCCATACCTCAGGCTAAGTTATTTCCTCTGTCTCGTATCTATTTTCTACCCTTTTATCTGATTTTTTTGCATCATTCTCCCTATTCACTCCAGCGAAATCCTTACGCATTTTATGTTGTGACATCCGAGACACATGATGGAGTGATGTGTAGTTCTCATATTAAAATTATCTTGAATAAACTCTTACATATATGTAATGTATTGATACATTTTTCATCTAGTTAATACAAAAAGAAATTGCTTATAGGAGATCATCAAGTTGTCAACTACCCCTTCCTCTCCTGATCTTTCTTTTGCGTATTGCTATATGACATAATACGAGTAGATCCTTTTTCACAAAGTAAAGAAGGGAAAGGACTCTTTTTTCTTTTCTTTTTTTGCTGAATAAATTCAATTGGTGGGCTCTTTTTTGCTGAATAAATTCAACTGGTGGGCTCCAGAAGAAACGTATAAGTCATCGACAAGAATGGAGTGGATGTGGTAATCGAGATATATTTAATCCTTATATTGTGGAGATCCCTTTCTATCACTTATACTGAGAAGAGGATTTCCCTCGAGTGAATGAAATTACCAGGCGACAGCCAGGTCATTGGCAAATATAGTGAAATTCTCCCTCGAAAATAAAAGTGTCTCTTTCAATTAGGTTTTAGGTTCCTTACTTCCAGAGGTTCTTTTCGATGTCCTCAATTACTGTCACCTTATCATCCTTGCACCAACAAACTTCGGTTGACCACTACCAAGAACCACCCTTTTCTTCCTCCTCCTCTTCCTCCTCCCTCTTTTCATACTCCTCATCTTCTTTAATCATTCTTTTCCTATTACATCTCTTCTTCCTCTTTTTACATCAATTTCTCGAGTCTTCTTCCTCTTTCTCCCCTTTTCTTCTCCCTTTCCCTCTCTCCGTTTCTCTTTCTCGTTTTCTTCAAGTTGTTCCTCCTATAAGTCCATCATGTTTTCCACACATCCAAGACACCTGATGCACTTCCAGTGTAAATGTATATGTTGAATAGAAAATTTCTGGTTGAACACATCGAACAATAAGGCCTTAGGACAAGAACTTTCAGAGATTTTAGACATGAAGTAATGCATCAGTAAGCCGCTTGGTAACCTGGGAAATGTCTGTAATGCCTTCGACAAAATCATTTACTAATTATGTGTCATTAAAACAAGTAGAAACTTATGATATTTTCTTCGGTGATGGTAATGTATTCACGAGCTAACACAGATGAGTCCCCTGAGGATAATAATATCTTTGCTATGTCTCCATTAAGGCTTTGAGAGTGCAGACTCCTCCACTTCGGAGATTCGCCTGATCAAGACCTTTCAAGTCTGTTCTCAATTGAGACTAAAGTGCTTTGTCGTTACCCAGATGATTTTATCATATGTATATATGCATATATACAGTATATATATATATATATATATATATATATATATATATATATATAAGAGAAGATTTGGAATCTGGGATCCATATTGGAAAACAGTAAACACCAGATTCAATTGAAGGGTTTATTTGCCCGACGTTTCGATTCCCGTCCAGGAATCGTCTTCAGGGGGTATAACGGTTACAAGAATGTGAACTCCTTATGAATCGCTGAAATGGTAAACCTGGGAAAGGTTCACCCTTTCAGTCAATTGTACAACGCATACATTACAATAAAATAAAATAAAATAAAAATAAAAATAATAAAATAAAGATACGACTGGAAGCTCAACTTCTAAGTGCTGCACCTTCTTCGCTTAAACTGTGGACTAGATACGTCGATGATGCGTTCGCCATTTTGGACAGCAAGGACGTGGAGCCTTTCTTCATTTACATCAACAATGTTGAACCGGCCATTCAATTCACAATGGAACTGGAGAAAGATTTCCAACTGCCATTCCTGGACGTCTGCGTCAAGCGCGAAGGTGACACCCTTGGTACAAGTGTCTACAGAAAGCCCACCCACACTGATAGACTGTTGGACTTTGATAGCTACCATCCAGATTGCCACAAAAGGAGTGTGATCAGGACTTTATGGAACAGAGCAGATATAGTCTGTTCTTCTGTGGAATCCAAGAAGGCCGAAAGAAAAACCTTTTACAGGTCTTCCGGAACAACGGCTATCCCAGCAGTACCATACGGAAATGGACAAAAGCACGACCCACCGACACCCCACAACAGAGACCACATATCACGCCTAGAGTCAATATCCCCTACATCAAAGGAGGTTCAGAGGTTACTGCTAGAGTCTTACGTGACAAAGGAATACAAGTAGCACACAAACCCCGCAACACCCTCCACAGAAATCTCACCAAAGTAAAAGACACCGAAGAACCTACTCAACAGGCCGGTGTAGTTTACCAAATAAACTGCACGGACTGTGACACGGTTTACGTAGGAGAAACACAAAAGAAACTAGCCACTAGAGTACAAGAACACCAACGTGCAGTTAGGCGAGAAGATCCGAAATCGGCCCTGTACAAACACGCTGCAGAACACCAACACATGATTGATTGGGATGGAGTGACAACTCTACATAAAGAAAATAACAAAAAGAAAAGACTATTCCTCGAAGCATGGGAAACTAAGAGCAACTGCATAAACAGGTGCATTGACCTCAACCCTATTTATTTAGGCACGAGGAGTAACACAGGCTAATTCCTCTGTTCTGTTTTCTTTTCTCCGTTGCTTCTTTTCGACCTGTCGTTTGTTCCCCAGTTGGCTTTTGGGCCGACTTCCTTTCTCGTAAGCGGTCTCCCAATACACCTCTTCGACTCCCCCCTTCCCGTGACTTTTGTCCTCCTTTACATTTGTGGTTTGCTTCCCTTTTTTCTACGGTCATCTTCTTTGCTTTTATTTGTCTGCTTGTAAGGTAGTCATTTGTTATTGAGCCCCTTTTTCCGCCTGTCCACCACTTCCTACTTCGACGGACATTTGGTCCACCTTCTTTCTTTTACGTCTTTGGATTAGGTTCTGTATTTACTTTTGGGTTTCGTTTTGATGTTTTTTGTCACACTTGCTATATGTTCACTGCCATTTGCTATTTGTATTTTTGTTTGGTTTTATTTGTTTGGTTGTAATTTAGCCGTTTACCCCTGACATTTCTTTGCGGACATTTGGTCCTTGTTGTATGTTCTGAAGTTTTCACGTTAGTGTTACGCTAGAGGCTTTTTGCTACTCTTGTTTTTGTTCACAGCCATGTATTTTATTTGTATTTTGTAGTGTTTTTTGTTTTGTTTTTGTTTTTTTAATTTAGTCGTTTGTTCCTGATTCTTCAGTGCGGACATTTGGTCCACTTCTATTTACTCTTTGTCCTGTTATTGTTTACTATGTGTCACCTATGGTCACTTTTTCTTCGTTTGGTTTATGTTCAAAATTGTAACTTTTTATTTTATTTTATTCTAATTGGTATTTAATTTGTAATGTAATGTATTTTTTGTTGTTGTAATTTATGCGTTGTACAATTGACTGAAAGGGTGAACCTTTCCCAGGTTTATCATTTCAGCGATTCATAAGGAGTTCACATTCTTGTAACCGTTATACCCCCTGAAGACGATTCCTGGACGGGAATCGAAACGTCGGGCAAATAAACCCTTCAATTGAATCTGGTGTTTATATATATATATATATATATATATATATATATATATATATATATATATATATATATTATACATGAGTGGAAGGGCGAAGAGTTAAATACATAGAACATTTTGAGTTTTATTCAATGACGTTTCGTCCTTACTAGGACATTCTCAAATTACTTTGAGAATGTCCTGGTAAGGACGAAACGTCAGTGAATAAA
>NC_134807.1:37269668-37282168 GCF_046742065.1 Oratosquilla oratoria | reverse complement strand
TCCATGTTAGCTTTTTTCATGTTAGGTTATTTTAGTTATGTAAAAGCCTCACGCTCTCAACAACATTTAATTTTGCTGTACACAGGAAGTGAGGACCCTGGGGTGTCAAGAGCAGTATCGGTAGCTGGTGTGTAAAGTAAATTTTGCTAGCTGTAGTTTTCAATGTGTGCTTTGTAGACAAAGTATTATGAAATATGTTTTCTTACCATGTAGCATCTTTAAATACATATGTAATATAGGTGGATAATGAATACTTACTTATTACTTGATAGGAGATACCTTTTTTCCTTTGATACTCTTTGTAGCAGCCATTGTATTCTCCATTCTCGTTTTTCATTGCATGTATTCTGTTTTCAGATTCAAACATGTCTTTTAGAATTAAACGATCCAAATCAGCAGTGGAATCAGCTGGAAAGAAATGAAAACGGAATTTGATAACAACTACAAAACGCCGTCCAAGTATACCAGAAATGAAAAAGGACATAAATGAGATTATGTGCAAAATGCCTTTGAATAAGGGCGTTGTTGGTAGATTTTGAGGTTGTACAATGAACTCAAAGGTCAAGCAGACCGAATAAAGAAGATATCTCAAAAATTGCTGAAGGTTTTTGAGGAACTTAGCCTCCCTTATCTTTCCAAGCATCAATTTTCAGCAAAGGTTGACAAGATAGTGAAAATATTTGAAAATATAGAAAGTGGCAAAATGAAGAATTTGAGAGAAGTGTCACTCATCTTTTCGATATTACAAAACCGAGAGAAAACTGGCTTTACAGTGAAGGAAAAGAACTTTACAGAAAACAAATAGAATCAGGAGGCCGAGAGGGATACAAGACTGAAAAAGTGGCTCTTGTGTCAACGATCCACCCTTCGAAAAGGCCAAGAAATTCATCAGAAACGCCAACATCTCAAGTGCAGAAGTTGAGCAGTAGTAGTGAAGAAGAAAATAACAGAACTGGTTCTGATGTTGCAGATGACTTTCCTCTCATGAAACGAAAGTATCACACAGGAAAATCTACTGCCAAGTTGGTATAAAAAATATCCTTGTCAACAAGGAAAGCATCAAATGTTCTTCAAAACTTGGCTGAAGAAGGAATAGATGTCACCACACCATCACAAATGTGAATTTGGCGCTGAGTGATCAAGGATGTGGAAAGAGTCAAGAACCGGCTGAAAGAATTTATTGGTGAAGAGTAATTTTGCTTGCAATTTGACGGGAAGAGAATTGACAATAAAGAATATCAAGTGGTCTGTGTAAAAAATTGTTCAAGAACTCTTTTCCTCGGCATTTTGCTTGCGAAAGCGAATCAGAGGAGGACATCTTTATCCCACAGGAAGCCCTGCTGGATGAAAACAATGCATGGAGGAGTGTCAAAATGATTATTTCTGACACTACAGCAGTATATAGAGGCCACCAAAGTGGCGCTGTTGTTAGACTTCAGAGACAGTTCGGACAAAAGGGACTAGAAAAGCCTCAGTTTATTGGATGTCAACATCATATTCTCGACTTGGTTCTAGGGCACTTGAGGGTTTTTTTTTTCAACAAAATCACGGTCACCCAGCATCAACTATTATTTCATTGATGATGTTTTGGTAGGCTATAAGAACTTAAAAAAAAAAAAAAAACTATTCTGGTATAGAAGTAATGCCAACACGAGAAAAACGAGAGATGACTTCAGGTTTCTTTTTGAACACTGTGAAGCATATAAGTACCACCACATGGTGAGAAAATGGCCTCATATCAAATGGCGGAAGCTACCCTCCCTTCATAGAGCTAGGTGGAATTCATGGGCAATCTTTAGATTGATTGTTTTTCTCCTTCCGAAATGGAGACATCACCTGAAAGTTACTTGTGACTTCATCGCAGTTACATGGGTGAATACTATACAATACTTTTTAGAAGACACTTACAATGAGCTTCATGCTCCAATCTCTAAATTGGAGTGTCCTAAGACTTTAAAATGTTTTTTCATCCACTGGATAAAGGACGATCAGTGCTTGGTGTGCGTCGTTCAAATATGGTGTCCGAGCGAGCCATGAAGCTAATGGAAGAGCTTCACAGCACTTACAAAACAGAGTCTCATAGATCAAACTTAAATCATCCACCATAAAGACGACTTCAGAACGCTTCAAATTGCTGAGGCCATTTCCATTACTTGTCAACGTCCTTCCATCACCGTACAGCAGAGCGTAGATTTCATTTTGCCATCCGCACGCACACATGAGAGACATACTCCACTACAAAATATCATTGACCCAACAATCCACCATCCAACCAATCAGCACTCGGGACGAGCCACTAGGTCTTCCGCCAGAACGCTCCGAGGTCCCGACCAGATATCGGGTCCACAAGGCCTACCTGCTAGCCAATCAGCATCGAGCTTCACCCGCGCCCGGTTGACCTGATCCCGTATAAGTACCCTTAAATGGATACCTTTCCTCACTATTCTCCTAACCTCCAGTGAAGAAACAACCCGCAGTCTACACCCTGAAGAAGCCTCAGATCGAGGCGAATAAATCTGAGTTTCGGTGAATGTTAGTCAACAGTTTCCTCTGTTACTATAAGATTATCAAGTCGGCATACAGCAGCACTAAAAGTGAGCTATGCTACTCATAAAAGAGAAATGAATAAATTCATCCAGTCCCTCTCTACAAGTAACAAGATCTTTCAAAAGATCAAGAATCCGTACCTTAAAATCATCAAAGCATTCAGTGCAGTTGATTTTAATCAGAATATATATATATATATATATATATATATATATATATATAAATATATATATATAAATATATATATATATATATATACATTTTTCATTTACTTTAAGATTCTTGGATGTCAACCGTCAGGCCCTGGTGTTTTATTAACTTTGAGTTATCTATACACCTTTTGATTTTTTCTTTTGTTATATTTACCGTAGTGAGTACGGTATATATGTATATATATATATATATATATATATATGTATATATATATATGTATATTTATGTATATATATATATATGTATATGTATATATATATTTATATATATATATATATATATATATATATACATATATACCGTACTCACTACGGTAAATATAACAAAAGAAAACATTAAAAGGTGTATAGATAACTCAAAGTTAATAAAACACCAGGGCCTGACGGTTGGCATTCAAGAATCTTAAAGTAAATGAAAAATGAGATTGTTGTTCCATTAGAAATTATTTTCAAGAAATCCATCATATCTGGAGATGTCCCAAGAGAATGGAAGCTAGCTAACGTTACTCCCATATTCAAAAAAGTTGACAAAAAAAAGCCAAATAACTATAGGCCTATAAGTTTGACTTCAATCGTACGAAAAATCATGGAAACTATCATCAGAGATGCTGTCGAACATCATTTAGAAAGTAACCGTTTGATAAATGATAGCCAGCATGGTTTCAGACGGAAACGTTCTTGCTTGACTAACTTACTCGAATTCTACAACACAGATATCTCGAAGTATGACAAAAGAAACAATATAGATTTAATATATCTAGACTTTGCAAAAACTTTTGATACCGTCCCACACGAAAGACTACTTACTAAATTAGCTTTACACGGAATAAGTGGTAGCCTATTAAGTTGGACTAGTAATTGGTTGAATGGTCGAAAACAGAGAGTTGTTTATAAATGGAAAACTTCTAGATGAATTTTTTTTACAAGTGGAGTTCCTCAGGGTTCCGTTATTGGGCCACTTCTATCATAGTATATATAAATGATATAGACCATGGACTAAAATCTACTGTTTCCAAATTTGCCGATGATACAAAACTGTGCGGAATGGCAAATGATCACTTAAACCAATTAGATATTCAATAAGATTTAGATAAATTACAGCAATGGTCTGAAAAGTGGCTAATGAAATATGACACAAGTAAATGCACATAGGTAAAAATACGATTACAAGTTATTTGGAAATTCGTTAACAAAAGTGGATAGTGAAAAAGATCTCGGCGTAATTATCAGTAACGATCTCAAATCATCCAAGCAGTGTATTTCAGCCTCTGAGAAAGCAAATAAGATTCTAGGACTGATTGCGCGATCTTTTGATTTCAAAAGGCCATCACTCGTTAACAAGCTATATAAATCGTTAGTTCGTCCACATTTGGAATATGCTGTTTCCGTATGGTCACCGAATCTCATTAAAGACATTGACAGACTGGAAAAAGTACAACGGCAAGCCACAAAACTGATTCCAAATATCAAAAATAAATCATATGAAAATCGACTAAAACATATGAATCTGTTTTCCCTAAAAAAGCGTTGACTCAGAGGTGACTTGATACAGGTTTTTAAAATTCCAAAGGGAATTGACAACATCAAAAGTGACCAAATTTTCACATTGAATAAGAATCAGACAAGAAACAATGGTCTCAAACTGTCCGGAAAAAGATTCAATTTGGAAGTAGGTAGAAACAACTTTGCCAACCGTGTAGTTAATGAATGGAATAAACTTCCTGCACAGGTAGTGCAATGTAGTTCAGTTCGAAGCTTTAAGAATCATTTAGATAAACACCTTAGCATGATGCTGTAATGATTTTAACTTATTTTATGATATTTGTTTTTGTTTTGTTAACCTTTGTCTGTTTGATTTTCATTTATTATTAGTTATATGTCAATTTATTATTATTTACTATTTACCTGTTTGTTTATTATTTAACTATACCTATGCATTTATTTATGTATTTTATTTGTCATTTACATTATTATAGTTTTTATTTATTACTTTATCATTATTATGATTTTTCGCATCCGACCTAGATATGGACCAAAAGGTCTCCTGTCGGCATGCTCCGCCTTTGTAATCCTTTGTAATACTAGACCACCCGTGACCCGTTGGGTCAAATAAAATCTTAAATGGCTCCTCTTTTTAAAGCAGGTTACTATTAGCTTAAGACTTACCAGTTGTGTGCGGTCCTCGTGCTCTCTCTAAGCAAAATAAACTGGATACAGGCATTCTCAAGAAATTAAATAAGGAGAGCCTCCTTAATTATGCTTATGTTATGTCACGTCTCGTCATCCCATTCCCAATCCCACTCCCACTCCCAATCCCACTCCCACTCATTATCATTATCATTCAGAGTCTCATGAGACTTAAGCGAGTAGCAACGTTTTTATATATAAACTTTATGGTAGATATACTATGTCACTATCACCGTATAGTATAAATCACGGAAAATAAGTTTCTATATCAAATTGAGTATAATTTAGAGCTCTTACCTCTATTCAGTAGACGAAGGCAGTGACTTGATTATTTATAAGAAGTGAATTGCAGAAGATTGTGACGTCATGTCGTCGATGCTTGGAAAACTACAAATCATATGATTCATACGGCTCGTAATATTTTAATAAACTCATTATGCCTCATAGATGCTAATTCAGGATACTGAATATGAAAATTCTTTATATTAATGGTCAGAAAATATGTAATCGGAAAATTGTGACGTCATGTCGTTGCTTGGAACACTACGTAATATTTTAATATACTCATTATGCCTCATAGATGCTAATTCAAGAGTTGGATATACTTCTAGATAATGAATGTGAAAATTTTAAATACAAGCCGCAGGCTTCGCCGGGGGCTTGGTTGTACAAATAGCGGCCTACGGCAGCAGCGCTCCGCGCTCTAATCCCACGATAGGGATCCCGTGCTGGGGATCCTGTGTTGGGGTTCCGCCCCGAGGCCGAGTCCGAGGCCGAACCCAAGGGACATTTTTTCCTGGTTAGTTCAAGGGAACATGGCGATCACTGAGAACTTGCGACCAGTGAGGACTTGCGACCTTTGAGGACTTGTTACCTTGGAGGACTTGTTACCTTGGAGGAATTGTTACCTTGGAGGATTTGTTACCTTGGAGGACTTATTACCTTGGAGGACTTATTACCTTGGAGGACTTATTACCTTGGAGGACTCATTACCTTGGAGGACTTATTACCTTGGAGGATTTATTACCTTGGAGGATTTACAACCTCGTAGGACTTGCAACTTCAGAGGACTTGCACCCTCGTAGGACTTACGACCTCGGAGGACTTGCAGCCTCGAAGGGCTTACAACTTCGGAGGACTTGCACCCTCGGAGGGCTTGCATCCTTGGAGGACTGGCACCCTCGGAGGACTTGCACCCTCGGAGGATTTGCACCCTGGGAGGACTTGCACCCTCGGAGGACTTGCACCCTCGGAGGACTTGCACCCTCGGAGGACTTGCACCCTAGGAGAACTTACAGCCTCGAAAGACTTACTGCCTCGGAGAACTTAAGACCTCGGAGGACTTACAGACCCCCCTCTCCAAGACATGTAATGTTTGTAAAGGGTGTCACCTTTGAAATGGTTAAATTTTTATTATTAGTAGATTAATGGTCGGAAAATTGGAAATTGAAAAATTGGCAAATTGGGAAATTAGCAGTCGTGACGTCACACGCTCAGAGCTGGGATCCTTAGGACCCACAGAGCTGATGTCGTGAAATCATGTCTCTTCTGATTGGCTAGTCCTCAGTCGTGACGTCATATCTGTTCTTCTGATCTCTTCTTCTGATTGGCAGGTCCTCAGTCGTGACGTCATATCTCTTCTTCTGGTTGGCTGGTCCTCAGTCGTGATATAATATCTCTTCTTCTGATTGGCTGGGTGACGGTTTCAACCAAGCAAGCAAGCAAGATGACAAACAAGATTACCAGAATTTCATAAGTAAATAGATATATATGTATATATATATATATATATATATATATATATATATATACATATATATAGACATATATATATATATATATATATATGTGTGTGTGTGTGTGTGTGTGTGTGTGTGTGTGTGTGTGTGTGTGTGTGTGTGTGTGTGTGTGTGTGTGTGTGTGTGTGTGTGTGTGTGTGTGTGTGTGTGTGTGTGTGTGTGTGTGTGTGAGAGAGAGTGATACGTGGGGAAGGGAAATCGAAGATGGGCTTCAGAATACGTTCTAACGTTTTGGTCTCTATGACCTTTTTCAGAGGACTCGCTATAATACGTCATGATCACAAAATTTATATCTGCAGTGGAAGGAACTCGTCAAGCTTCGAGCGTCAGATCTTTTCCAGAGCGTTAATTACTAAGAGACTGGCTGCTTTGGAAAGGCATATAAACCCGTCTCTATCATGTGTGTGTGTGTGTGTGTGTGTGTGTACGTGTGAGTGTGCATGTGTGTGTGTGTGTGTGTGTGTGTGTGTGTGTGTGTGTGTGTGTGTGTGTGTGTGTGTGTGTGTGTGTGTGTGTGTGTGTGTGTGTGTGTGTGTGTGTGTTCACCTCACCTTGGTCTTTGGATCACGTGTTGGACTCGTGATCGACAGCCATTTCCCTCCCGAAAGAGGGCTCAGAGATCGTGTGTGTGTGTGTGTGTGTGTGTGTGTGTGTGTGTGTGTGTGTGTGTGTGTGTGTGTGTGTGTGTGTGTGTGTGTGTGTGTGTGTGTGTGTGTGTGTGTGTGTGTGTGTGTGTGTGCTCGTGACCTCAGCTCAGTCCGCTCGTGACCTCAGCTCAGTCCGCTCGTGACCTCAGCTTGAGTCCGCTCGTGACCTCAGCTCAGTCCGCTCGTGACCTCAGCTCAGTCCACTCGTGACCTCAGCTTGAGTCCGCTCGTGACCTCAGCTCAGTCCGCTCGTGACCTCAGCTAGAGACCTCGTTTTTCTGCACAGACACCAGCTAGCGAATACCTGTGAATTTTATATCTCCGAATAGTGTTAAGTGATTGTGTTGTGTTTTTGTAATTGTATACGTATAGCGCTATACAGTTAAAGATAAAGTGCAGGGTTCTATTTAATTTCAAAACAGTTTTCTGTTACCGTACTCCAAAGGTAGGAGAAATAGTATAAGGTAAGCAGAGAAAGCTTCGCGTATTTAGTTTATTAGAGACCGCTTTGATTTTTTGTTGTTGTTGATTTGTATTTTCTCTTTGCCGTTTTTATTGCTAAAGGGGGAGCGAAATGGCTTGTGAAGGTTGCGTGAACCTAGAGGTCCGTCTCAGGATGTGTGAGGAGGAAATTCGGCTTCTCAGGAGTGCGCTCCGTGAGAAGAGTGAACCCTCCCCACAACCCAAAGAGCGTTCCACTTCTTCACCTACTGTCACTGCCATGAGCGAGTGGCGCTCCGTGGGGTCCCGTTTGTCGAGCCCGCGTTCGGTAGACGTGTGCCCTGTGGAGCAACCGCTGGCTCTAGTCAATCGTTTTGCTCTACTGGAGGATGAAGTGGCTGAAAACCAGGAGTTCTTGGTGGTGGGGGACTCCATGGTTCGAGGCTATGACGACATCCTGCAGCGAAAGACTAAGCGACGTTGCAAGCTTGTATGTCAACCGGGCCGTGGGATCGTTGATTGTACCCGGTCCATCAGGGAGCAAGGACGGAAGAACACGGTTACGATTGTTCATACGGGAAGTAACGATGTAGGTAGGGTGAGATCAGAGGAGCTTGTTCGGAATTACAAGGTCCTCCTTCAGGAGATGAAGGAACGTGGGAGCCGTCACGTAGTCTGTGGGATCCTCCCGAGGATCTACGCAGGTTCGTGTTGGAACAGTAGAGCCATAGGGATCAATGATAGGATATCGCAGTTGTGCACACAATTGGGACACCACTTTCTTGATCCTTGGTATCTCTTTTCTAGGCGCCATGACCTCTACGCTTCTGATGGGATCCACCTTACCCGCAGAGGCAAAGATGTTCTTACAAACCTCATTGTGGGAGTTTGTAATGAACTAGCTCCTTTTTTAGGGTAGAAGGCCAAAGGGAAGGGGAAATAGAATGTACTTGGGAAAACAGTGTAGAGTATAGCATTAATGTAGAACAATGTACCAGTATAGGACAAAATATAATTTTAGGATTTAATGTCGCTAGAGGACGAAATGTCACATTAGGATATAATGTCATAGGACAAAATGTCGCAATGGGATGTAATGACAGTGGAGGACAAAAGATCACGATGGGAAGTAATGATAGTGGAGAACAAAATATCACGGTAGGATATAATGTCATTGAAGGCCAAAATGTAATTTTAGGAAGGGATACCGGACAGAATGTCAATGAAGGCCAAAATATCATGATAGGATGTAATGTCGCTAGAGGACGATATGACACATTAGGATGTAATGTCATAGGACAAAATGTCACAATGGGATGTAATGACAGTGGAGGACAAAAGATCACGATGGGAAATAATGATAGTGGAGAACAAAATATCACGATAGGATGTAATGATAATGGAGGAGAAAATATCACGGTAGGATATAATGTCAGTGAAGGACAAAATATAATTTTAGGAAGAGATACCGGACAGAATGTCAATGAAGGCCAAAATATCAAGATAGGATGTAATGACAGTGGAAGACAAAAGATCACGATGGGATGTAATTATAGTGGAGGAAAAAATATCACGGTAGAATATAGTGTCACTGGAGGACAAAATATAATTTTAGAAAGGGATGCTGGACATAATGTCACTGAACGACGGGAAGCCGGCGTGAATCACGGTGACGTAGGGGGACAAAATGTGCAAAATAGATCGGATGACCGTAATCGACCAGATGTCCGTGATGGGGGAAATATTAATTTTGATAGGAGAAATGTTAATGAGGCATTGAATGTCAATGAAGGACCAAATAATAATAATATAGAGCAAGGCATATATAAAAAACAAAATGATAATATAAGACATGATATTGAAACTCAAAATGTGTCAAAAAGAAATAATCACGAGTTTCTTAAACTATGTACTTTAATGCTCGTAGTATTAGGAACAAATTTCAAGAAATACAGGCGTATGTCAAAAGCGAAAATCTCAATATGATAGGAATAACTGAGACATGGTTAAATGGTACAGAGTTCGAAGCTGAATTTAATATTGCGGGATTTCAACACTTTCATCAGGATAGAAACCACAAGAAAGGTGGGGGTGTTCTATTGTACGTTAAAAACAATGTTCATGCTTGTGTTTTAGAGGAAGTGAAACAGGATGCATATGACAGTTTGTGGGTTGAGTTAACCCAAACAAATGGACAAAAAATGAATATAGGTGTAATATTTAGGCCAAAGACATTATCATTAGCAGACGACAAACTGTTATTTCAAGAACTGTCTAGTTTCTGCAGCCGGGATTTATTGATAATGGGTGATTTCAATTTTACTGACATTGATTGGATGACCCTTGAACATGGCCATATAGGTAGTCGCTTGATTGATTTTCTTGGTGACAATTACTTAATTCAGCATGTAAAAGAGCCCACAAGATATGGAAACTTACTCGATTTATTGATCACTAGCCGCGAAAGCATAGTAACTGATGTAGAAGTCGGTGAATCTGTTGCAAATAGCGATCACAACTTAGTCAGATTCAAACTTCTAAACAATTTTAGAATAGATACTTGTGCTTCTAAAATACCCGATTTCAGTAAAGCTCAGTTCATAGAACTACGTCAGGAGCTTCAGCTTACAGATTGGGAGGCAAAATTAAACGAAAGGCCTGTAGATCAGATGTGGGAAATATTTCAAAATACGATCACTAAGATGATTCAAACTTACATTCCTTTTAAGGACAGACGTCCCCCAAATCAGGCTCGCCCAAAGTGGCTCGACAAAGAAACTGAAAAAAGTATTGCTAAAAAGAGACAGGCTTATAAGAAATATAAGTGCTCGGGTGCATCTAATGACTATGAAAGTTATGTATCAATACAGAGAGATTTAAAAAAGACAATAAGAAAAAGAAAACGAAAATACGAAATGAAAATCGCTGATAAATCCAAAGAGAATCCCAAAGAATTCTATAGTTACCTTAGAGATAAAAAGGTTGTTAGGAATCACATTGGTCCACTATTATCTGCTGACGGTCAACTTAAATATTCAAATGAAGGAATGTGTAATATCTTAAACAATTATTTTAGCTCGGTATTCGTAAACGAAACACCTCAAAGTGAATTCCAAACTGAAACCTGTGAAAAGTCTGGGGTAAACTTACTCACTACGGTAAATATAACAAAAGAAAAAATTAAAAGGTGTATAGACAAACTCAAAGTTAATAAAACACCAGGGCCTGACGGTTGGCATCCAAGAATCTTAAAGGAAATGAAAAATGAGATTGTTGTTCCATTAGAAATTATTTTCAAGAAATCCATCATATCCGGAGATGTCCCAAGAGAATGGAAGCTAGCTAACGTTACTCCCATATTCAAAAAAGGCGACAAAAAGAAACCAAATAACTATAGGCCTATAAGTTTGACTTCGATCGTAGGAAAAATAATGGAAACTATAATCAGAGATGATATCGAATATCATTTAGAAAGTAACCGTTTGATAAATGATAGCCAGCATGGTTTCAGACGGAAACGTTCTTGCGTGACTAACTTACTCGAATTCTACAACACAGTTATCTCGAATTATGACAAAAGAAACAATATAGATTTAATATATCTAGACTTTGCAAAAGCTTTTGATACCATCCCACACGAAAGAATACTTACTAACTTAGCTTTGCATGGAATAAGTGGTAGCCTATTAGGTTGGACTAGTAATTGGTTGAAAGGTCGAAAACAGAGAGTTGTTTTAAATGGAAAAACTTCTGAATGGAAAAGTGTTGCAAGTGGAGTTCCTCAGGGTTCCGTTCTTGGGCCACTTCTATTCATAGTATATATAAATGATATAGACCATGGACTAAAATCTACTGTTTCCAAATTTGCTGATGATACAAAACTGTGCGGAGTGGCAAATGATCACTCAAACCAATTAGATATTCAAGTAGATTTAGATAAATTACAGCAATGGTCTGAAAAGTGGCTAATGAAATTTAACACAAGTAAATGCAAGGTAATGCACATAGGTAAAAATAACAGTAAGTACGATTACAAGTTATTTGGAAATTCGTTAACAAAAGTGGATAGTGAAAAAGATCTCGGCGTAATTATCAGTAACGACCTCAAATCATCCAAGCAGTGCATTTCAGCCTCTGAGAAAGCAAATAAGATTCTGGGATTGATTGCGCGATCTTTTGATTTCAAAAGGCCATCACTCATTAACAAGCTATATAAATCGTTAGTTCGTCCACATTTGGAATATGCTGTTTCCGTATGGTCACCGAATCTCATTAAAGACATTGACAGACTGGAAAAAGTACAACGGCGAGCCACAAAACTGATTCCAAATATAAAAAATAAATCATATGAAAATCGACTTAAGCACATGAATCTGTTATCCCTAAAAAAGCGTTGACTCAGAGGTGACTTGATACAGGTCTTTAAGATTTTAAAGGGAATTGACAACATCAAAGGTGACCAAATTTTCACATTGAATGAGAATCAGACAAGAAACAATGGTCTCAAACTGTCCGGAAATAGATTCAATTTGGAAGTAGGTAGAAACAACTTTGCCAACCGTGTAATAAATAAATGGAATAAACTTCCTGCACAGGTAGTGCAATGTAGTTCAGTTCGAAGCTTTAAGAATCATTTAGATAAATACCTAAGTAAGATACTGTAATGA
>NC_134807.1:37262168-37264668 GCF_046742065.1 Oratosquilla oratoria | reverse complement strand
CAGGTACTGCTCCATAAACATTGCCATTATGTAAAAGAACACACTTTAGACTGCGTTTTGAACTGTCTAAAAAGAGTCTCCATTCAGCAGGACTATAGTAAGGTACACCCAGTTCTTTGAGAAGCCCTGGGATGTCATGGCAGTAAACAAACTGTCTGTCTTTTGAAAAGAAGGTCACAAAAAGCTGGTCACGCTTTCTGAAATATGATACTTTAACAGAGTGATCAACAAGATTTCTGCCTTGTAATCTTGATGCCAAAAGCTCTGCTGCTTTCTTTGAAAGACCTAAATCCCGCACTAAATCATTCAGTTCAGCCTGGGGAAGAGGCTTAGGGACGGGGAAAGGTTCAGTGTCTGAAGAACAGTCCTCCGATTGTGAACACTTTTCTGACAATTCACTGTCACAACTGTCTTGCTGGCTTGTATCATGTCCAATGTCTTTATCGTCCAATGAAGGCAAGCCTTTGAAAACTGGAACAGGTACTTCTTCAGAGTGCGGAACAGGCCGAATAGCTGAGGGAATGTTCGGATACGTAATCTTATGTCGGTTTGTCTTCCCAACACCCGTTGTGTTTACCATGCAGAAATAACAGTCAGTTACATGGTTGGTGGGTTCGCGCCAAATCATTGGAACTCCAAAAGGCAGACCTTTGCGTTTTCCTTTGGTCCAGTCTCGAAGCATTTCCTCACAATTGTGGCACACAACATGAGGAGCCCATTGCTTGTCTTGATCACCAAGATGAACTTCAAAATATGCCTTGTAGGCACGCTTGACGAACGAGGATATGTTACGTCTCTGACGATTGAGTGTGTAGCATCCACATATGTAGCAGAAGGCATCAGGCTTGTTTCTGCAATGATGTCTCATTCTAAAAGCCATGTTTGAACTGAAACAAAAGAAGAATGATCAAAATATTAGAAGCTATCTATATATATGGACGTTAAAATGCTTATACACGGTTTACGCAAGTTCACATATGTACAATTTCATTAACCTCAAATTGCATACAAACTAGAGCTTGTAGAGAAAAACTAATTTCAGATTTGAAATCAGCGCCTAAAACCCTTTCAAAATCCGTTAAAATATCCAATGCAACTCAAAGTTACTGAAAAAGTGTTCCCCTGTGTTATCCAAGTCATAGCAGTCCGTAAAAAGAAAAGTCTTCAATTTCTTCTTAAATGTAGCCACATTCTGTTCCATTTTAATCCTCTGTGGGAGTTGATTGTAGAGTTGTGGAGCACTTCTACTGAAAGCTCTACGACCAGCTTCTCTTTGGTACCGCAGTTCATCAAGTCTATGCTCTTCAACACTGTCGTAAGGTAATTGTTGTGTCAACTTCAAACTTCTTCAACATGTCACTCATGTATAGCGGTTTACCAAATTTCAATGCATAATATACCATGACACATTGCTTATAAATAATTCTAGCCTCAACCGGTAACCAGTGCAATTTTATCAGTGCTGGAGTAATTCTTTCACGCCATGATTGTCCAGTAATCAGCCTAGCAGCTCTATTCATGATCAATTTCAGCAAATAGTTTGGAAGGCCATAATATAATGAATTACAATAGTCCAGCTTGCTTAGGACATGATTATGAACAAGCATTTTCATTGTCTTTTCATCAAGATACTTCTTTACAAAAGAAATATTCCGTAAGTGGTAACCCGCAATTCTCACTGTCTGTTCAATTTGGCTTTTAAAGGATAAATCACTGTCCAGTAACACTCCCAAATCCTTTACACTGTCACTCATTGGCAATTCTATTTCATTAATGCATAAGTCTCTCAAAATCAAGTTGCCTGCCAGCCACCAAACATTCTGTTTTGTTTGTATTCAATTTCAATTGTCGTGAACTCATCCATTTACCAATATCCAACATAATATCTGATATCTTAGCCTCCACACTCCGCACCATGTTCACAGACATATAAAATTGAGTGTCGTCTGCAAATAGATTGAATGTAACCTCATGTCTTCTCAGTACGTTCGCCAAATCAGCAGTATATATACAGAACAGTATTTTGCCCCAATACACTCCCCTGTGGTACTCCTCTTTCCAGCGATTTCATATCCGAGAAACATTCTCCAACTTGTACACAATATGTTCTGTCCTCCAAGTAACCCTCAATATATGCCAAAGCAGCCCCCTCAATTCCGATATTTTTACAGTCTTCCAACAAAATACTGTGCACGACAGTGTCAAATGCGGCACTTAAGTCCAGTAGTACCAAAATTCCACACTTTCCATCATCCAACAGTCTCCGCATATCACTCACTATTGAACACAATGCTGTTTCAGTTGAAGAATATCTCCGAGACGCCGACTGGCTGTCAGGTAATGCTCATACTGTCTGTAAATGTTCATTCAACTATATCAAAATTACACTTTCTAGAATCTTTGATTGAAATGTTAAATTAGATACTGGGCGGAATGAACTGAAACTCTGCAGGTCTAGTTTCCCTTTCACTATGGGCTTAACAATCGTCTGTTTCTCAGA
>NC_134807.1:37237168-37239668 GCF_046742065.1 Oratosquilla oratoria | reverse complement strand
ATTCAATAGATGTTGCAGTTTATCATCTGAGTCAGCCACCAATACCGTTTCATCAGCATATCTGATATGATTTATATTAAATCCTCCAATTTTAATCCCTTCCATTCCCTCTAATTCCCTAAGGATCATCTACCCATATAATTTAAATAAATCTGGAGACATAACACTGCCTTGACGCACTCCCCTCTTTATAGCTTGAAATTCTGTTCTTCCTCCCCGTACCCTCACTGCTGCTCTTTGCTTCCAATACAAATTTCTGATGATACTCATGTCTTTGCTATTTATATCCACTCTTTCCAAAATATTTATCAAATCCTCATGTCTTACCCTATCAAACGCCTTCTCGTAGTCAACAAAGCAAAGATATACATTTTGTTGTTTTTCTATCATCCTCTCCATAATCGTTCTTATTATAAAAATTGCATTTGCTGTTCCTTTCCCTTCTATGAAACCAAATTGCTCCCATGAAACTTGTTCTCTCACTTTATTTCTTATTCTATTTAAAACTATTCTCAATGTAATTTTGGTTATTTGACTCATGATACTGACTGTGCGATGTTTACTACATTCCATTGTTCCGTTTATCTTTGGTAGTGGTATAAAAAAGGGGCATTAGGGAGAGGGAATTGTCAGTTGAGGAAAGAAGAGAGAAGACAGAAGAAAGGGGTGAGTGGAGAATAGTTGTGTATGGATGATGCTGTGATGCATGTAAGGGATTAGGTGGGAGATGGGATGTGGGTGACGGAGTACGTGTGAATGATATTTTGACGTAGCCCGAAAATATTTCTCGCCGTCTTCTCTTTTTCTGCATATGGGGACGGAGAGGGGGAGTCGTCAATTAAATGAGACGGCCTTGCTGTGGATGTGCTGTGTCTTGCTACATTGCCTCTGACCGAGGGCAGTAGACGAGATGCAGGGATGACTCTTCATCCAGGAGGAGCCGTGATAAGAGGGAGGGAGGGAGGGGGTGGTGAATGGGAGTGGAGTATGTGGGGACGGAAGGGGTTGTAGTAAATCTTATGCCTTTGTTTTTTGGCTATCTCCCTTATAAGGGAGAAAAAGCCGTTGGTATATGTATGTATGTATGTATGTATGTATGTATGTATGTATGTATGTATGTATATATGTATGTATGTATGCATGCATGTATGTATGTATGCATGTATATATATGCATATATGTATGCATATATGTATGTATGTATGTATGTATGTATGTATGTATGTATGTATGTATGTATGTATGTATGTGTGTGTATGTATGTATGTATGTATGTATGTATGTATGTATGTATGTATGTATGTATGTATGTATGTATGTATGTATGTATGTATGTATGTATGTATGTATGTATGTATGTATGTATGTATGTTGTTGATGTTGTTTTTGCTGTTGTTGTTGCCTTTGTTATCTTGTTCTGATTTCGTTGTAGTTCTTTTATTTCACTCTTATTCGTTTATTTCATTTATCTAATTATTTTTATTTATTTATTCATATACCTATCTATGTATTCAGTTATCTGTTTATTCACTTATTCATCTATATATTCATTCATTTATGTATTTATCTATCTATATCTTTATTTATTAATTCATTTATATATCTAATTATTCATTAATTTATGTATAGGCGTATTTATTTATATATCTATCTATCTTATTATATATTCATGTATGTGCTTTTTTCTATTATTTGTTTATCTATTCATTTATTCATTTGTTTATGTTTTGCAAGTAGGCTACCAAGTTTTCTGACATCTTAACTACTTTCCTGATTTTGGTATTCTTTCTTCTTATGTGTTTGTTGTTCTCAACTAATATTCTTTCTTTTTTCCATAGTTCTATATTATTTTCTATAGGCGAGGCTTGAACTTGTGTCGGTAGACACAAGTATTCCCCCACTTTTTTTTTTTTTTTTCCTCTCTTATTGCATTGGAAAAAAATTAGATATTTCCTGCTACTGTTTACCTCTCTCCATAAAAATTTCTTCTGCCCCTCTTCCTCAGCTCATTGAAACATTTTCGCACATTTTTATACGTAGGCACCAGACTTAGGCTTGTATATGTAAGTTCGGAGTTTTAATGTCACGTTTTGTTTTCAGTTTTTATTTCGTTCTCATTTGTGTTATTTGGTTTTTGCGACTGCGTAGTAATTATGTGCCAAAATTTTCCTTTTTCATTTTCTTATTTTTCTTGGGGAAATATAGCATTAGGTTTGCATGTCTGTCCTTCCCCCTAATATTTGCAAGTTGTTTTTTTCTACTGTATTCTTACTCTCACTTGTGTCCAAAATAATTTTAGTTTCCATTTCTGTGTCTATTCTCATGCTTAGCATTGGCCTCTTCTCTCGGTTTCTGTCCAAAATGATGGACTTTTTCCCGTCCAATCCCTGCTCATTAGATCTGTCAGCATTCATGCCTGTTTGTCTATGTGGTGTGTTTCTCTGTCAATCTGTCTATTCGATATTCACCTGCCTGTTTCTATTCCTCTCTGTTGTCTATG
>NC_134807.1:37224668-37234668 GCF_046742065.1 Oratosquilla oratoria | reverse complement strand
TATATATATATGCATATATATATATATATATATATATATATATATATATATCCTGTTAAAAACGACAGCAAAAGAATTATTAATTAGTTTTTTCCGTGAGCACTCAAGCTTGCGAAAAGTAGATTTTTGGTAGGGGGAAAGGGAGTAAATCAAATTTCCAAAATTCATAGGAAACACAAAAGTTATAATAAACACAAAAGTGCAGAACACAATACAAGAAATACAACAAAAAACAAAATACAAGCACAACAAATTAGATATCAAGACGTTTCGCAGATCTTTCTGCATCCTCAGTTGAAGTGAAAAGAAAGGGAAAGGGAGCATATTTTAAATGAAATGGGAAGCACGGGGAGAAGTCACCGTGTTGCAACAGGGGGAAGTCACACGCAGGACCACGAACACTGGGAGAGATCACAGTGTTCATCGTGTTCATCGTGTTCATCGTGTTCTACGGTGAAGTTAAGTCCCGACACCTCCATGAACTTCCCCCTCAATTGATCAATTTCAGAAAGGGAGTCAGTTTTTACAAATATATCATCTATATATCTGCAATAAAGGCTAGGTTTTTCAATTTGACTAAAAATAAATTCCTCTACAGTTCCCATGAAAAAATTGGCAAACAGAACACCAAGGGGGGATCCCATGGCAACTCCATCAATTTGGCGGTAGAGTGTCCCACGGGGAGAACACGATGAAAGGGGTTCCCTCCCCTTCCTGGACGTCCTACTCAAGCAGACTAATTGTCCTTCTTTTTCTTATAGTGTCTACGTCAAAGAAACCAATCCCGGACTGTGCATGAATGGAGAGAGCGAGTGTCCTCAGAGGTACAAAGACGCCACCATTAGCGCCTTTTTCAGAAGAGCCCTCAGCCACTGTTCTTCTTGGAGTGACACTCAAAAAGAGTTTGATCGGGTCCACCAACTCCTTATCAACAATGGTTACACGAATCACGAGGTCCAAGCCAATCTTCGCAGAGTGATCGACAATTGGTATAAACAAACACGACCGACTACAGTAGGACACGAAGGGACCGCAATTAAGGTGTTCTACAAAGCTTGCATGTCTACCAAATACAAGGAGGATGAAAAGATTATAAAGAACATAATCTATAGAAATGTTGTCCCCAAAAAAGAAAGTGATAAATTGTCCTTCACAATCTTTTACAAAAGTAGAAAGACCTCTTCTCTACTTTTAAGGAACAACCCCGCTCCAGAACCCCAGGAGGTTCGTCAATCCCACGTAGTATATGAATACACATGCCCAGAGGAGGACTGCACGCCCCTTTCAGTCTACGTGGGAAGGACGACCACCACATTATCTAGAAGAATCACCATGCACTTGCAACACGGAGGACCCAAGCAACACCACTGGACCCAGCATCGACGCCACCTCGATAGGGAGACTATGGTAAAAAACACCGAAGTTGTGGCAAAAGAAGAGGACCCACAGCGCTTGGCTATCTTGGAAGCCATCTGGATAAAGGAGCTGCAACCTGCCATTAATAGGCAGGTAAATGACTTCGCCCTCCTCCCTAGCATGAAACCTGTTCGGAGGAGCCAGATGGACAATCCCAAGACATCGGGGTCTCCTCCACAGAGGCTCCCCATTCCCCGCGAAAGGGAAGAACTTCCTACCATACGTCGTTCCCAAAGACTGAGAAGCAGATTGGCGCCGAACCCGGGAGTGACCTCCCCGAGTACCATTTCCACCAACCTGTGATCTCTCCCAGTGTTCGTGGTCCTGCGTGTGACTTCCCCCTGTTGCAACACGGTGACTTCTCCCCGTGCTTCCCATTTCATTTAAAATATGCTCCCTTTCCCTTTCTTTTCACTTCAACTGAGGATGCAGAAAGATCTGCGAAACGTCTTGATATCTAATTTGTTGTGCTTGTATTTTGTTTTTTGTTGTATTTCTTGTATTGTGTTCTGCACTTTTGTGTTTCCTATGAATTTTGGAAATTTGATTTACTCCCTTTCCCCCTACCAAAAATCTACTTTTCGCAAGCTTGAGTGCTCACGGAAAAAACTAATTAATAATTCTTTTGCTGTCGTTTTTAACAGAATATGCCTCAGAGAGAATCTCCTGCCACGCTTCACCAATATATATATATATATATGTGTGTGTGTGTGTGTGTGTGTGTGTGTGTGTGTGTGTGCGAGTGTGTGTGTGTGTGTGTGTGTGTGTGTGTTGTGTGTGAGTGTGTGTGTGTGTGTGTATGTGTGTGTGTGTGTGTGTGTGTGTGTGTGTGTGTGTGTAATAAACCACTTCGAAAATAAAATGAAAGATGACCGAACGTTTTCGTCAATTTAAGACATTTTCGAAGGCACCTTTGAAAATGTCTTAAATAGACGAAAACGTTCGGTCACCTTGCATTTTATTTTCCAAGTGGTTTTATTACACATTTTGTTGGGAATCACGTGTTTTTGTGATTCATACGCATACATATATATATATATATATATATATATATATATATATATACATATATACATATATATATAATTATATGCATATATATACATATATATATGTGTGTGTGTGTGTGTGCGTGTGTGTGTATACATATATATATATACATACATAAATATATGTATATACATATATATATATATATATATACAGTATATATATATATATATACAGTATATATATATATATATATATATATATATATATATTGCATGCATATACACATATATCCACACACATACTCTGCAACCCTCACTGACCATCACAAAATATGCATGTGATCCACACACATGGGGAATTGTAATTATCTTCAGCAGGATCTCCAAACTAGCAGATCTTACCACTTCCTTAATCACAATACCGCTTTACTCAAGAATGCAAAATAAGACAACATGGTACTATAGCGCCATCACCAACGCACTCACAAACATTGCAAACTACAGCTATTCATACAACACTATACCCGACATCTGGAAGCATGGTAAAATAATCACCATTCCAAAACCGAACAAAGACCCAACAATCCCATTATCGCACCGCCCAATCACACTTCTCTGCACCCCCTCTAAAGTCATTGAACGCCTAATACTTAAACTTGTCACACCATATATTCCCCTTGCTGACTCACAACACGGTTTTAGGCCACTACACTCCACAAACACTCTTCTGACAAACCTCACACAAAGAATTTTAGATGGCATCAATTCAGATAGGCCCCACCACAGAACACTTCTTATAACATTGGACATTAGTAAAGCTTTTGATGCTATCCCCCGCCACAACCTAACAAATAAAATATATAACACAGACATGCACAATAACACCAAAAGATGGCTGGACAATTATCTGGCAGGCAGGAATGCTCATGTGTCATATAATGGCCAATCATCGCACATCAGAAACATTAAGAACGGAGTACCACAGGGCTCAGTTCTATCCCCCACATTATTTAATTTATACATGCATGACTTACCCACACCAGACACCTCAGAAATACAAATCTCTTCCTACGCAGATGACATAACAATCACATGCACACATCGTAACACAGACAAAGCTGCAGAAATAATCCAGCCTTACCTTGACACACTCAACACATGGTTCATCACAAACAGACTCAAAATAGCTCCAACCAAATCTACAGCAACACTTCTCACCAACTGGACAAAAGAACACAAATGCATACCTCATCTCTACATCAACAACACTTTAATACCACACACAAACACACCGAAAATTCTTGGTGTAACATACGATACATCCATGTCTTTCAAACAACACCTCACAAACATAAAAAACAAATGCACACCTAGACTTAACGCACTTAAGTCAATCACTGGAACAACATTTGGACAAAACAAAGAAACTAATATAACAATATACAAACAATGCATACGCTCAGTGATGAATTATGCGAGTCCTGCATGGGCTCCTAATCTCAGTGAGACACACCACAACACCCTTCAAATCATACAAAACAAAGCCCTAAAAACAATTACAGGCTGCACAAATACAACACCTACAGACCATTTACACCATGAAACAAAAGTCCTCAAAGTCAAGGACCACCTCGACATGAGAGGCACACAAACACTTGCTGCAGCCACCACAAACACATCACACCCGCTACACTACATAGCAGAACACCCACACACACCAAGAAACATTAAAACTACACCCAAAGACCTTTATTACGCACAGATACTCTCTTCTCTTCCTCCACAACCACCAAATACCAGCCTCCGGAAACATATTCATAATCATATCACTCACCGCTCCATTAACACACTGAAAGACAACACACTGCTGCATGCCAGACCCCCTGATATCCACCCTTCTGAATCCTCTCTCCCACGAAAGGACAGAGTCCACTTGGCCAGACTGCGATGCGGTCACCACCCAGCACTTCTAAGCTACCAGAAGAGGCTGGACGACCGTGTTGTGAACAGCTGCCCAGGATGTAACACTTCACCCCATACCATACAACACATAATGGAAGACTGCATTATACACAATCATGCACGCAAACAACACAACATACACTCTATAAAGGATTTGTGGGAAAACCCAGTTTTGGCTGTGGCCTTCCTTGGGGAGACGGGACTGCTCGGACAGACAGTCTAGGGAACGACAACAACAACAACACGAAATGACTAATGTCACTAAACAGATCGATTAAATCTTTTCTTATACCTACCCCAATTACATTTTCGTAACTTTAATATATATGCCATACCAAGCCACGTCCACCAATAATGTAACTGAATCCCATCCAATGAACTAACACCCTTTTAATGACTAACACATCTCCTGTATGGCAACATAGAATAAGATGCTTAACTAAGCACCTTTCCTTCTTATAACGACGGCTCTGCCCGTAATTGAATAGGGCAGTACAGGTAGGGAGACGCTTTCCCTTATCTCACCAGGTAAGACCTTTCCCCATTGTACTATAACCTATAGTACCTGAAAATAAACTAAGAAGAGACATCGACCCCGTTTCAAGGAACTCATCCTTAGAACATCTGCCCCATAAGTAAAATCCCTGCTACATAAATGGTGGCAAGCGGTGTTCTCACGCCAATCCGAAGAAGACTACCTGACTAAAACCGTTGCCATCAGCCCCACTACGAAACGGTGCTCCCACGCCTCTGAAGAAAAGAACCTACTAGAACAGTCGTCATCTACCAGGTCTGCTATCCACGACCAGCCACGCCTACCATGTCTGCCATCCGCCGACTGCACCCCTTGGTCATGCCGGTGCTCCCACACCAACCGAAGATGACTACCTGACTAAAACCGTCGTCTTCAGACAAACCGCTCATGCCACGCCTATCGAAGAGCCTGTTCGCACTGCCCCATATACTGTAACCCATGCTTGATAAATGGTGATTCCACCACCGCCACCAAGTAATAGGTTTTGGTGGGTATTCAAATTCTATCTTATGGAAAGTTCTAAACACTCTTAATCGTATGGTCTTATATTAGGAAAGAATATATATACGTAGGTCCAAGCAAGAGGAGCTGGCGCTCCCCGACCTGGTTGTTGTTAATTTACCACTTGTTTTTCTGAAGTCAGCATTTGGGAGGAAGTTGACAGCTTTAACAATATTTTTCATATTTTTATACAAATGCAAAATTTAAACCTAGGTTATATCATTAAATGGTTGGTTTTATTCTGTGTTTATTTCTTGTGATTTGATTTATGTTTGGGTTTATTTGGGAATGCGATATTTGTATGCGTTGGAAATATGTTCATTGGCTACTAGCTCTTATCATGCCATGATCATGTGAAGGTGGTTTCAGGGCGTGAATGGGTGTTCACATACACACATATTATATATATATATATATATATATATATATATATATATATATACATACATATACATATATATATGTATATATATATATATATATACACATACATATATATACATATACATATGTATATATATGTATATATATAGATATATATACACACACACATATATATATATATATATATATATGTACATATACATATATATATACATATATATATATACATATACATATATATATATATATATATATATGTATATATATATTCTGATTAAAGTCAACTGCGCTAATAGCTTTGGCTATTTTGAGATAGAGCTTCTTCAGTTTGATGAATACCTTTTTTTCTCCATAGTTCAAAGTATAAACAAAATCATTCATTATGTCAATTCTATGGATAAGGTGTAGAGATAGGCGCCAATGAATGCCGAAAAAATATAATAATATTATGTAACCATTTAAAAAGCTTTTGACACTGACATCAAAAGTTTTTTTTTTTTTTTGCCTATTTAAGAGGCTTCTTCAGGGTGAGACCTACAACTCCGATGGCTATAAGGTCTACTTTCGATAAAGAGTTGGCGAAGAATGATGCGTAATGGCTGACCGTCACACTTTATGAAGTAGGGAAATTTGGAAGTAGGATAGGTGACTGAAGGTCCCTAGATGAGGTCAACGGGGTAAGACAGGTTCCCAGGAAGTCTCTAGGTGAGGTCATATGGGAAGGCGATAACGAAGAATGACTCTGGGAGAGATCACTAGGCGGAGTAGGCGCTGTTGAAAGGAGTCCCTGTGGTGAGGTCACTAGGAGGGATAGGGAAGGTCATCATTCTCGTCATAGACTGCATAGAGGAAGCTCTATTTTGGCTTCTAGTTCTTGGTCCTGTGTGATGGGGGTATTGGTGTTGCTGAGAGTCCTGGCAATCACTATGTTCCTGAGGGGGTTCAGGGTCAAGTTGTCTATGAGATCGTTGGTGGGCAAGGTGTTCCTGAGGGCGGGCTGAAGGGAGGATGAATTCTGCGGCTTTGTTGTATGTTGATGGAGGGCTGCAATCTTTTAAAACTTATTTCTTTGTGGATTATAATAGTGTTGTGTATTAATGTGTTCACTGGGGGCTTCATGTCGTGGTGGTCAATGTAGTGTTGAAAAATGGAGCCTTGGTTTCGGTGGTGTTGGAGACGTCTTCTTAGTGTGGTGGAGGTTCTACCAATGTGGGAAAAGGAGTTGTCGCAACAGCCCTCCAGGCATGTAAACTTGTAAACTACGTTGGTAGAAGCCTCCTTCGGTATCTTTGGTGTGGTGCTATTTTTCATGATTAGGGATCTGGTCAGATTTGCCTTGCAGAAAATTCTAACATTAATAGAAGAGTCTTTGTCTGTACGAATGACTCCTCTTTTTAAGATATCTTTAATAGCATTGCATTCTAATTTGTAATGGCTATGGAAGTGATTCTGGTGGTATATGGTGATTTGATTGGTGACCTGGTTTGGAGCCGGATCTGGAGTGGCGTATTGATCCAGTTTCTTTTTTATGACATCTTCAATCATTTGGTTAGAGAACCCGTTATTAGTGAGAAGATGTCGGATACGGTCGAGTTCACTGTGCGTCTCCCTCCAGCTGCTACAATGGGTAAGCGCTCTGTTAACATATGCTGCAGCCACAGATCTTTTATAACCTGCAGGACATTCCCCATGGGCATTTAAACAACGTCTAATATTGGTGTCTTTGGTGTATACTTTGGTGTTAAAACCATTTTCAATTTTGCTGATGTCTAGGTCGAGGAAGGGAAGGCGTCTCTCTACACTCTGCTCGTGTGTGAAAGTTAAGCAAGAGTTGTCCAGGAAGGCAGAGATCAGGTTGGGGACGTCTTCGTTTGAATTGGTGGTGATAATGATGTCGTCTATGTACCTGGCATAAATTCCAGGGGAAGGTTGATGGTGGAAAGTCTTCTCCTCATCGTGGGCCATGTACATATTTGCAAAGAGGACCTCTAGTGGTGAACCCATTGCTACGCCATCAACTTGCCCGAAGAGTTCTCCTCGGTGAGAGAAAAAAGGGGCTTCCTTGGTACAGGTTTCGAGCATAGACTTTAGAACGTCTTTTGGGATGTCAATCATGGGTCTATCGCTTCTATAGACTCGGTTTAAAATTATGTCAATAGTATCATCTACTGGAACATTGGTGAAAAGTGACTCCACATCCAGGGAGGCGATATCTCGACAAGGTGGAGCAGTGCGCAATAAGTCAATGAACTCGGCGACAGAGGAAACTGAACGTACTGTGGGGATATACGAGGTTAAAAGACTATTTAGTTTTTTGGCAACATGATAAGTGGGGGTGTTGATTTAGGATATGATAGGTCTGAGGGGGTTACCTGGCTTATGGGTTTTTACGGTGCCGTAGCAGTATCCTGGCCTGAAATCTCCTATTGCTTTGTTGAAGTGCTTGATGGTTCTATTGGCTTGTTGGGTGAGGCTTTTGATCTTCTTCTTCAGAGCGTTACTAGGATATTTTTGAAGGCGCTGGAATTTTGCGGGGTTCTCCAGGATCGTGTCCATCTTCTCGAGGTAGGTGGTCTTTTCCATTATGATGTACACCGTCGCCTTATATCCTTTGCGGATGATGATGTCTTCCCTTTCCCTAAGCTCCTTGGCGGCCTTATTTAGTTCTGGGGTAAAGAGTGTACTCCTGAAATTACCTCGGTTTCTTCTCCAACAAGCTCCTACCTGATGTTTGTGGAAAGAGTAACACGTTTCTCATTTTGTAAAGATAAGAGCTGGACAAAAACATATGAAAAGAAATTCAGAAATGTGACTCTCACTTTCATTTATTCATAACTACATTCTCATCAGCTTTATCGGCTCCCCTTTTGCTGCTCCAATTCCAAACTTCCCTTGGTTCGTCTTCCTAACTCAAACTTAATTCGAATAAAAGAAGTGCTTGAGCGTTACTGCATTACCCTTCTTAATGTTTCCTCAAATTATCCTCTCTTGTATTTTTTTTCTGTCTCTGTTTACGTGTTGCATACTTTTTCTCTACTTTTTCATTTACCATTTTCTGCGGTTTGTCTCAATTCTAGTCTGAAGTTTAAACTCTGTTACCACATTCTCCTCTTCCGCTTCCTTCTTTCTTTGTCCCTATTGTTCTTCTATTCAGACTCCTCATCTTCCTTCCTCACCCCACATTCCCTGCCTCTCCTCCCTCTTATATTCCTCCTCTTTTTCTTTCTTCCGCCTCTTCCTATTTCCTTCTCTGATAGACATCTCTCTACATTTAGTGTTCTTTTTCTTTTCGATCACTTTTTTATGTACCCAAGGATACCTTCTTTTATGCAGGCTGCCAGCAAGTTTATCTCCGTGTCATCACCTCGGTCATGAAATGGTTAACAATTTCGGTCAACCATTTTTCCATCTGTGGAATTTCTTACATTGTAATAGTAGCAAAGAGCTGACCAATAACTAGGTATCACAATTCCACTGATTATTATAGGCTAAGTATTTCTAAGGACAAAATTATTGTTACAACTGTGAGACTATCATATATAAACTGAATTAAATTTCAATAAAATTCCTATAATTGTACATCTCAAAACATAGATATATAAAAAACACAATATTGGTAAAAGTAAAATCCAGCAACAAGCCAAGCAACTAAATAACAATGAAAATAATGAAACCAGGATGAAGGGGCTAAATCAGTTACCACTAATCACATACACTCTTGAAGTATAACTTTGGACTAAATCTCAGGTGACTTTCTTCTGCTGGAATTGATTCAGGAACTGCAGTAAACTGTCGCAACCACTTCCGGCCTTCCATGGCACCATTTCTTTTAGAGGAAGGATGCCACTGAAAGGAACAAATTAGCCTCGGACGAGCAGCCAGACTCAAAGGATAAGTAGCTCGTTACGGAAGGGCTTAATTGAGACGCAAGCGAAGCAGGCGATGTAGTACAGGGCAAAAGCAGACTTCCTGTTGTTGAATTAAAGTACAGTTTGAATTTCTCTCTCATTTGAAATGCTGAGGTAGTACATCTAGAAGAAATCCAAGTCAGAGAGCAGTTAAAATTGTATTTCAGTTCAGCAAAAGCAAGTCTGCCTTTGTGCTGCGTCAACTGTGTCGCCTGCGTCTCAGTTTGCGCTTAAGCATAAAAAGGACTTAATTAAGTTAAGTATAACGCCTTTTTTTACCAAACGGTTGCCATGAAAATGAA
>NC_134807.1:37199668-37214668 GCF_046742065.1 Oratosquilla oratoria | reverse complement strand
AAATGATATCGCTAGAGGGAATTTTATCGGAAAAAAACGCTATCGGAGCGACGTCACAAAGTCATGCATTTTATGACCTATGTATATCTTGATCTATTAAGATTTTAGGAAAAAACGAAATTACACGCTGTTTGTATGGTATTTGAGATTTTACATGCAAAAACAGGTCTGTCTAGGTAAAGTATTAAGATTGGAAAACATTTGTGACGTCATCAATGACATCATACGGACTGACGGATGAAGAGACGGACATAAATCGTTCAAATGCTCATGGAATATGGAAAATAGTAATTCTATTATACTGTAAAAATATCAAGTTGATATATATATATATAAAAAAATATTTTTCTATCAGTCCGTCTGATACCCATTAATTAAGATTTAAATGTAAACATACAGCAGGATGTAATTAAAAAGGATTACTTGGCCAATGAATAAATACGATTGCGTCGGTATCGTTGTCAACATATACGGATATTACATCACCTTAACTTGAATTCACATCGGATATTATGTGAGCTACGTAGTCTATGCAAGCCACGAGTTTGTTTAGAGTGTATGCTATGCTATGCCATACTATTACATTCTATCTAAACAGACCGTAATAAAATAACACAATAAGTAATTCTACAGCCACGAGGATTTCTATCAGGCATTCTTACTTAACTGAGGAAACTTCCTACTACGTACAGTCATGATCCACAGTTTCTACAACACCCTGGCTCCCCATTTGCCCTTTTGGTCGTGACCTGTGTAGCAGACAGCAAAGATCCAAAAATTATAGTCATCTCTTAAACACATCGAAAAACTGTTTATAAACGCTGCTGTCTGGGAACATGGTAATTTCCCACTGAATATGCTTGCACGTTAAGGTGCATTTGACAGTTATACAAATTAATTCATGAAGCTGAATCATGATGACTGTGCGTAATTTTTTTTCTTATTTAGAATGTTATTTTGACGTCATTAAGGTTTGCTTTAGCCAGCGCCAGATACTCAAAACATCATTTTAACTGACAAGGTCGTGAAAATAGTAACTAGTTTACAACTTCAAATTTTGAAATATGGCTACAAGATTCGTTATAACTTATACTCAAACACCTGCCTCCGACATTGTTACCAGAATTCTGTAAGTGGTAAACTTTACAATCACCTATTTTCACACACATCAGCTGATGTTGGTCCTAACCAATGAGAAAATGGCTTGTCATGGGGCCTTCAACCAATAACAGCACTTCTCGTAGCCGCTAAATGTAAACACAGAAGCGTAGCGTACTAGAAAATCATGGACCCTCCATCGAAAAAGAGCAAACTTTACCGATGACGAGTTTGCGGTGATAATTCAATATTAATGAGTAAATTCCTAAATTTTTTTCTTTAGAAATTCTACGGAAAAATTACTGCATTTTTACAGTAAAAAGGGTTTGTGGAAGCTATCCCTACAGGAGACATTATGTGATAAGGCAGGTCAATGTGGAAACAAATGCAATTCATAAAAATCACTCCTATTCCAAAATACTACTAATGCTTAAACTCTTATAGGCGCTAGAAGCGTATACCATTTCCAATATAAAAATTGCAGAGTAAAATCAAAGTGATGAGTCAGGGGGGGATATAAAGAATAGACGCGATCCAGACACCGTAACTCTTACAGCTGCCGTTACAAGACTTTATTTCAAGATCAACCAGTCAGTCATTTCGAGTCCACAGTTGAACAAAGGTCTCTCTTATACCATTCCATTACTTGCAAGACTGCTCCAACTTCAGCCACGTCACTCCTGCAAATTTCTCTATATCATATTTCCACCTTTTTCCTGGTCTCCTTACACGCTTCCCATTTCGTGGCTTCCACTCAGTAACACAATTGCTCCATCGCTCTATTCATTCGAGCTAACTTATCTATCCAATTACACTTATCTTATTGCCTTCACAATATCTTTCACTCCAGTCCGTTCTCTTTCTGTCTTTCAGTATTATTCCTACAATCCCTTGAGAGTGGAAATCGAATAATGTAACCTATTAGATGTCAGTTCTATGTAGAATTATCGATACGCCATCCTACCAGGTGCTTTCCTCGTTTCATACTTATTAGAGCCAACACTACTTCTTATGTAACTTCTCGTACAATACTAATGAGGATAGATGAATTTGCAGAACCAACTACGGTATTTGACGAGTAAAGCTCTTAGTAATTTTCTTCTAGTCCTTTTACCATTCTGTTGCTGTAGTTATTAATTTCCAATTTCAATATTTCAAAGTCTGCAGATGAATTTACAGGGTCTACGGTATTTGACATTTTTAATTTGAAATAAAAAATTACCTTTGTTCAGTAATTGAATATATATGATAATTTATCAACAAGGTTTGTATCACTAATCCTTTTCACGTGTTTGCATTGTATTTATATTGGATGGAGGTACGAGAAATACTTTTGAGATGATCAAGGGGTGCAGGCACTGAAAAAGGTTAAGAACCATTGTCCTAAACCAGCAACCATCACACTTCTCTTTCGTTTGCCTTTTTTTTTTTTATGTTTGTATCTATTAGATAAAACTTACTTACTATCTCACTTATTTTATTTTCTTTGAACAGCATTTTTAGATCCTCCCCTTGATAATATATAAATTCACTCTCATGGAGTCAATTTTTTTTTAATTATTTATATTTTGGTAATCCAAAACTATGATATATATACTATCTACCATTATCAGGTTTTCTTGATGCTGTACCAAGGTTCCAGGTCGCACAGGATTCCAATCCCAGGCATGCACCAAACACTGTTTTATAATAAATCCAATCTTCATCTGTAATTTTTTTGTATTAATGTACAATTCATACATGATACTGAATACATACTCCTGATACTCAACAGAACTCAAAGTTTTCCCAATAGAACTTATACACTGTATTTCTTCTCCCTCAAAAAAGTTGTTTTACAATCCTCAATGTCACAATTATCATCATTATCAAGTTCTATCCTAGTCCTTATTAAATCATCTACATGTCTAATTGACACTTCCCTAGTTTCTAAATATAAGATATTGTGTTTTTTTCACCTGCAAAATAAATTATTCTATATGGACCTGAGTATTTTGGTGAAAGTTTATTATTGATTGTATGAATTTTGTCCATGACCAAATCCCCTATTTGTAATTCTATGTTATGTGCTATTTTGTGCTGTTGCTTCTTCATCTCTTGTGTATAATCTTTCATGTATTTCTTAACTCTCTGGTGTATGACTTGAAATGTATGAATCCTATTTGAGATGTAAGCATTTATATTATCACTTGCTTAGTTTCTGCAATCAAGAGTTCATATGGGAGAATTTTGTTTTCCCCAAAGATGATTAAATGTGATGTTTCACCTGTAACTGTATTAATTTTGTTATTAAGTGCACATTTAACACAAGGAATCCAACTATCCCAAGTTATACTATGTGGGTTTATCAAACCTCTAAGATAATTGAGAATTTTCTTATTTAACCTCTACAACTTCATTGCTCTGAGGACGATTCACTTGGGTATTAATTTTGTTTATATAAAAAACAACCCACATAATTCTTTCAAATTTTTGTTATTAAATTTAATAACATTGTCTGAGACTAAGATCATGGGAAAAGTGAACTTACAGATTATCTGATCATAGATTACTGAAGCATTTGTCTCAGGTCTCTTATTTGGTATGGGTTGTAAAAAACAAAATGTTAAGAGATAATAAATGGCAAAAATACATTTTTATATCCATTTCCAGACATAGGTAACTCCAGTGTATCTAAGTGAACTGTTTCCCAATGTTTCTGAGGATACGATGGCATAAAAGCAGGTTTAGGTGTATTTCCTTTTATCTCAGCACATATCAAGCAATTTTCTATACATGCATAAATGTTTTTCTTCATATTTGGCCAAATGTTTTTAAACTGTGCTTATTTATAAGTTTTATTCTTTCCTGAGTGAGAACTACAATCACTTGCATGAAGTAATTTCAATGCCTCTTGTGCAAAAGTTTGTGGAATTACCAACTGATTCACAGGGCCCCTAGAGATATTCTCCCCATTTAAAACTGTTTTTCTATACAAAAGTCTATTGGTCAAATGAAATTCTTCGCTCTTATACCCTTTTGGTAGTTTTGGGGGGATACATCTTGGCCTCATCAAATTCTGGGCTACTTTTTCCCAAGTCTTATCTTTGTTCCCTTATTACCATTTCCTGTTTATAGTTCATTAACACTGCAGAAGAAATTGATCAGCATTGATGTTGGTTGGCTAATATTCCTAGATAATGCATCTGCTGCAACATTATTCCTACCTGGAATATATTCAAACATATTCTCGTAACACTGAAGTATAGTAAACCACCTGGCTAATCTGCCCCTAAAATTCCTATGTTTTAATGAGTTCTGGATAGCTGTATGATAAGTCCACACTCTAATTGGATATCCCAGTATCATATCCTCTGTTTGTGTTATCTGTTCTTGCATAGACCCTCTCTGCTCCGCTACTATGCAATCTAGCATTGTTATCTTCCCTGTTTATCCCAATAGGTTCTTTTGTCACAGATACTGGTTCTAAGTCTGGATGAATTAGAAATGGGATTAACTGTGATTTCACTGAGATCCCTAACTCGGTAGAACATATGACCATGCCCTCTTTTCTAATAGTTGCAAATCCTATCAATAAACCTCTTGAGGAAACAGATTTTTCTACAGCTATCACTGGAATGTGCAATTGCTCATTTCTATATAAAATAACATCTAACTTAGTCTTAACAGACTTCTTGTAATAGATTGGTTTTAAGATTTTTACTCCTGGTTTCAACTGGTTTAAAAATTTGCTAGTTATAACACTGGCTATAGATCCCGTGCCTATATATATTGGAATAGGTCTGTTTAAAACTCTACTCATAATGATGGGTCCTACAGAAGTTCTTTCAATTGTTATAGTCAATTTACAATTGTCTTTGGCGTTGGTGTCTTCTTTCATTCTCTTATCACTTTTGTCCATAATACAATAATGTATATTTTTTGCTCTATGGTTAGCTCTGGAGAACTGTTTTATTTATATTCTATGTCTGGAGGTTTTCCTCTTGTTTCTGGGTGAATACAAAAATTTGGCATTGCTCTACAATCCTGTGTTCTATGTCCTACTCTTTTGTGATACAAACACAAAGGTGGGTTCCTACAATGATACTTATAATGACCCTCATATTTGCGGTTCCTACAAATAGTCTCATAATAACACTCTTGTATTTCATGCCCCATTGTTTACAATTATAACACTCAAATATAACATTCCTTGAAGTGCTTCTAGCTTTATGTTCAGATCCTCTATTTCTGTAATCACTCCTAGAGTTCCTATTTTCTCTCTGTTGTTACATTCCTATTTCCATGACATATGGACTAATTGCTTTGTTTTCTAGGTATTCCTGTAACAGATAATCTATCTCCTCTAAGTCTATAGTTTCTTTAAGATCCCTGTATAGCTTCTGCGTAGTCATTTTATCACAATTATGAACCAATAATTCAAATGCTATTAACTAAGTAACCAAAGAAACTTTTAATATTTCATTAGATCTTTCTGTCCAATCTGAATCTTTCAACATAAAAATAATGTCCTTAGACCATCTGTCTAGTTTAGCTAAATATTCTTTGTTGTTGTTGTTTTTCATTCTAACCAAAGACCTGATAGGATCCTGATCACATTTTGACTTAAAATATCTTATAAAATCCCTTTTTGTAATTTTCATATTTGTTTATATCTTCCATTTGCTGGAAATTTATCATAAGCCAAGCCCTAGCCTTCTCAAGATCAACATTTTCTTTTGAATTTCATATTTTCATTTTTTATCATCAAATATATATATATATATATATATATATATATATATATATATATATATATATGTATATATATTTGTCATTTGAGTCTATCAATCAAACTTAAAAACCTATCCACCACCATTGTATTTTCTTCCTCCCAAAACTTCGGATTGTTATTTTGCGAGGTAATCACCTCATGACGGAGAACATCCGTGGCCATAGCTTCAGCTGTATATGTCGAATTGACCTCAGCTAGAGAGCTCGTTTTTCTGCATAGACACCAGCTAGCGAATACCTGTGAAATTTATATCTCCGAATAGTGTTAAGTGATTGTGTTGTGTTTTTGTAATTGTATACATATAGCTCTATACAGTTACAGATATAAGATAAAGTGTAATGTTCTATCTAAATTCAAAACAGTTTCTGTTACTGTACTCCAAAGGTAGGAGAAATAGTATAAGGTAAGCAGAGTAACATTCTCGTATTTAGTTTATTAGAGACCGATTTGTTTTTGTTGTTGTTGTTGATTTGTATTTTCTCTTTGCCGTTTTTATTGGTAAAGGAGGAGCGAAATGGCTTGTGAAGGTTGCGTGAACCTAGAGGTCCGTCTCAGGATGTGTGAGGAGGAAATTCGTCTTCTCAGGAGTGCGCTCCGTGAGAAGAGTGAACCCTCCCCACAACCCAAAGAGCGTTCCACTTCTTCCCCTACTGTCACTGCCGTGAGCGAGTGGCGCTCCGTGGGGTCCCGTTTGTCGAGCCCGCGTTCGGTAGACGTGTGCCCTGTGGAGCAACCGCTGGCTCTAGCCAATCGTTTTGCTCTACTGGAGGATGAAGTGGCTGAAAACCAGGAGTTCTTGGTGGTGGGGGACTCCATGGTGCGAGGCTATGACGACATCCTGCAGCGGAAGACTAAGCGACGTTGCAAGCTTGTATGTCAACCGGGCCGTGGGATCGCCGATTGTACCCAGTCCATCAGGGAGCAAGGACGGAAGAACACGGTTACGATTGTTCATACGGGAAGTAACGATGTAGGTAGGGTGAGATCAGAGGAACTTGTTCGGAATTACAAGGTCCTCCTTCAGGAGATGAAGGAACGTGGGGGTCGTCACGTAGTCTGTGGGATCTTCCCGAGGATCTACGCAGGCTCGTGTTGGAACAGTAGAGCCATAGGGATCAATGATAGGATATCGCAGTTGTGCACACAATTGGGATACCACTTTCTTGATCCTTGGTATCTCTTTTCTAGGCGCCATGACCTTTACGCTTCTGATGGGATCCACCTTACCCGCAGAGGCAAAAATGTTCTTACAAACCTCATTGTGGGAGTTTGTAATGAACTAGTTCCTTTTTTTTTTTTTTTTTTTGTAGAAGCCTAAAGGGATGGGGAAATAGAATGTACTTGGGAAAAGAGTGTAGGGTATAGCATTAATGTAGAACAAAATGCCAGTATAGGACAAAATATAATTTTAGGATATAATGTCGGTAGAGGACGATATGTTACATTAAGATGTAATATCAAAGGACAAAATGTCGCAATGGGATGTAATGACAGTGGAGGACAAAAGATCACGATGGGAAGTAATGATAGTGGAAGACAAAATATCACGATAGGATGTAATGATAATGGAGGAGAAAATATCACGGTAGGATATAATGTCAGTGGAGGACAAAATATAATTTTAGGAAGGGATACCGGACAGAATGTCAATGAAGGCCAAAATATCATGGTTGGATGTAATGACAGTGGAAGACAAAAGATCACGATGGGATGTAATTAAAGTGGAGGAAAAAATATCACGGTAGGATATAATGTTACTGTAGGAAAAAATATAATTTTAGGAAGGGATGCCGGACATGATGTCAATGAACGACGGGAGGCCGGCGTGAATCACGGTGACGTAGAGGGACAAAATGTACAAAAGAAATTGGATGACCGTGATCGACCAGATGTTCGTGATGTGGGAAATGTTAATTTTGATGGGAGAAATGTTAATGAGGCATTGAAGGTCAATGAAGGACCAAATAATAATATAGAGCAAGGTATAGATAAAAAACAAAATGATAATGTAAGACATGATATTGAAACTCAAAATGTGTCAAAAAGAAATAATCACGAGCTTCTTAAAACCATGTACTTTAATGCTCGTAGTATTAGGAACAAATTTCAAGAAATGCAGGCGTATGTCAAAAGCGAAAATCTTGATATGATAGGAATAACTGAGACATGGTTAAATGGTACAGAGTTCGAAGCTGAATTTAATATTGCGGGATTCAAACACTTTCATCAGGATAGAAACCACAAGAAAGGTGGGGGTGTTCTGTTGTACGTTAAAAACAATGTTCATGCTTGTGTTTTAGAGAAAGTGAAACAGGATGCATATGATAGTTTGTGGGTTGAGTTAACCCAATACAAATGGAAAAAATGAATATAGGTGTAATATATAGGCCAAAGACATTATCATTAGCAGATGACAAACTGTTATTTCAAGAACTGTCTAGTTTCTGCAACCGGGATTTATTGATAATGGGTGATTTCAATTTTACTGACATTGATTGGATGACCCTTGAACATGGCCATATAGGTAGTCGCTTGATTGATTTTCTTGGTGACAATTACTTAATTCAGCATGTAAAAGAGCCCACAAGACATGGAAACTTACTCGATCTATTGATCACTAGCCGCGAAAGCATGGTAACTGATGTAGAAGTCGGTGAATCTGTTGCAAATAGCGATTACAACTTAGTTAGATTCAAACTCCTAAAAAAAATTAGAATTGATACTTGTGTTTCTAAAATACCCGATTTCAGTAAAGCTCAGTTCATAGGACTACATCAGGAGCTTCAGCTTACAGAGTGGGAGGCAAAATTAAACGAAAGACCTGTAGATCAGATGTGGGAAATATTTCAAAATACGCTCACTAAGATGATTCAAACTTACATTCCTTTTAAGGACAGACGTCCCCCAAATCAGGCTCGCCCAAAGTGGCTCGACAAAGAAACTGAAAAAAGTATTGCTAAAAAGAGACAGGCTTATAAGAAATATAAGTGCTCGGGTGCATCTAATGACTATGAAAGTTATGTATCAATACAGAGAGATTTAAAAAAGACAATAAAAAAAGAAAACGACAATGCGAAATGAATATCGCTGATAAATCCAAAGAGAATCCCAAAGAATTCTATAGTTACATTAGAGATAAAAAGGTTGTTAGGAATCACATTGGTCCACTATTATCTGCTGACGGTCAACTTGAATATTCAAATGAAGGAATGTGTAATATCTTAAACAATTATTTTAGCTTGGTATTCGTAAACGAAACACCTCAAAGTGAACTCCAAACTGAAACCTGTGAAAATTCTAGGGTAAACTTACTCACCACGGTAAATATAACAAAAGAAATAATTAAAAAGTGTATAGATAAATTCAAAGTTAATAAAACACCAGGGCCTGACGGTTGGCATCCAAGAATCTTAAAGGAAATGAAAAATGAGATTGTTGTTCCATTAGAAATTATTTTCAAGAAATCCATCATATCCGGAGATGTCCCAAGAGAATGGAAGCTAGCTAACGTTACTCCCATATTCAAAAAAGGTGACAAAAAGAAGCCAAATAACTATAGGCCTATAAGTTTGACTTCAATCGTAGGAAAAATAATGGAAACTACCATCAGAGATGCTATCGGAAAGATTATTTTGTCTCTCTGAAGGTGTCAAACTTGTTCTTGGTGGTCATTCCTTTTTTCGCCCAGTGGTCTGCTGTGGCCCTACTGTCCCAATAACACAAAAAATAAGGGGTATTTTTTATAGCCTCCTTACTGACCCAGCAAAAATTTTACCATTTTCAAATCTACACATGATATTGCAACCTCTCCAGAACAATATTGATGCTGGCATATTCTTCTTTCATGATTACCGAGTATCCTACCGGAATAGAACTGAACTTATTTCCGATGTGAAACAAAACACATTTGAAGCTCCTTTTGGAACTGTCAATAAAAAGTCTCCATTCACTTGGAACATATGCAGGTAGCCCCATAGCAAGCAGAAGGCCTTCAACATTACTACAATACACAAGTTGAGCTTCAGACTTAAGATACTTCCTCAGTTCTGTTTCTCTACTATGAATAGAAAGAAACACAAGTGCCAGGTTCTAGCATTCTTTTCTTCTTTCAACCTGGAAGCTAATTATTGAGGAGACATCTTTGGCAAATATAAATCTCTTACTAAATCATTTAATTCAGCCTGAGTGAACAGAGAGGGAGTATCACAACTCTTCAACAGATGGCAAAAAACATCATCCGGTTCATCTTCATCCGTATTAGAAGTTGTTGGACTGATGACGTCGTCATCAATCTCAGGCAGTCCAGCAAATAATGGTAATGGTATTTCATCACTATGTGCAAATGGTCGAATGGCAGAAGGGATATTCTGGATATTTCAAGAGATGCTTGGTTTTCTTATTGAAACCTTTCACACTGATAAGACAGAAGTAGCAGTTATCGAAACGGTTTGTCGGTTCCCTCCAAACCATTGGCACTCCAAACTTGAGATTAGCATTATTTTCTTGAGTCCATGATCGCAAGGTTTCAACACATATTTTGCACATTATGTAAGGAGCCCAGCTTTTGTCCTTGTCTCCAAGACGTACCTTAAAGTAGGCAAGATACATTTTCTTGACAGAAGTAGCTGTGCTGTGCCTTTGATCCTTTAAAGTGTGGTTTCCGCGGATGTAACAAAATATATTTAGGTCATTACAATATTTTCTTCTTTGCGATATTGTAGCCATAGCTGCGTTCATTCTAACTGCTATGTAATAACGGTCTGCAAAGAAGGAACACAATTTTGTAGGTCATAACTATCAGCATAATTACTTTGGTCTACACATTTATAGAAACTTTGTTGCCACGAAAATTAGTACAAAATGTTTATATAAAATTAGTTGATATGTAGAACCTTTTTCCTCAATAAACAAAATAAAAGCTACCTAAGAAAAAAGATGTATATATATATATATATATATATATATATATACATACATATATATACATATATAAATGTATATATATATATATATTTCTGGGGCACAGGTTTTCTCTAAGGCAATTCAGGTTGAAATCAACTGCACTAGTTGCTTTAACAATCTTCAAGACTGTATTCTTTAATCTGAAGAATACTTTCCTATTAGCAACTGAGAGGGACTGGAAGTAGTCATTCATGACTCTCAAAAGAATATACGCAGTGTATGCCAACTGATATATTTTTGCATAGTAATAGTATTGAACAACTATTGACTCCACCGAAACTATAGTTTTTCGCCTCGTCGTGAGGCGTCTTCAGGGTGAGGACTGCTTTGTAGGATGCTCTGCTATATTGAAGGTCTTCCAACGAATAATGACCGCTGGTTGGATGGGCTGGCTTATAAGGCTCAGCCTGCCTAGCTCAGACGGAATACTGGCCTCTCATTGGCTGAGAGGTGCAGTATGGGATTTTGTCTGGGAGCCAAGGGGGTGGGATTTTGTCTGGAAGCCAAGGGGGTGGGATTTTGTCTGGGAGCCAAGAGGGTGGGATTTTGTCTAGGAACCAAGAGGGTGGGAATTTGTCTGGGATTCAAGAGGGTGGGATTTTGTCTGGGAGTCAAGAGGGTGGGATTTTGTTTGGGAGCCAAGAGGGTGGAATTTTGTCCGGGAGCCAAGGGGGTGGGATTTTGTCTAGAAGCTCTGGCCTGATTTGCTGCTGCTCTGGTTACTGGTCCTAGGCGCTGATTAACTAGCTGGACATGTTTCATTTGTTCGCGGGGCTGCTGCTGTCTAAGGGCTTGTTGTTCCTGGAAACATGTCCAGCTAGTTAATCAGCGCCTAGGACCAGTAACCAGAGCAGCAGCAGCTCAGGCCAGAGCTTCTAGACAAAATCCCACCCCCTTGGCTCCCGGACAAAATCCCACCCTCTTGGCTCCCAAACAAAATCCCACCCTCTTGACTCCCAGACAAAATCCCACCCACTTGAATCCCAGACAAAATCCCACCCTCTTGGTTCCTAGACAAAATCCCACCCTCTTGGCTCCCAGACAAAATCCCACCCCCTTGGCTTCCAGACAAAATCCCACCCCCTTGGCTCCCAGACAAAATCCCATACTGAACCTCTCAGCCAATGAGAGTCAGTATTCCGTCTGAGCTAGGCAGGCTGAGCCTTATAAGCCAGCCCATCCAACCAGCGGTCATTATTCGTTGGAAGACCTTCAATATAGCAGAGCATCCTACAAAGCAGTCCTCACCCTGAAGACGCCTCACGACGAGGCGAAAAACTATAGTTTCGGTGGAGTCAATAGTTGTTCAATACTATTACTATGCAAAAATATATCAGTTGGCATACACTGCGTATATTCTTTTGAGAGTCATGAATGACTACTTCCAGTCCCTCTCAGTTGCTAATAGGAAAGTATTCTCCAGATTAAAGAATACAGTCTTGAAGATTGTTAAAGCAACTAGTGCAGTTGATTTCAACCAGAATATATATATATATATATATATATATATATATATATATATATATATATATATATATATATATATACTGTATATATATACACACACACACATATATATATATATATTTATATATATGTATATACATATATATATATATATATTTATATATATATATATATATAAGAACATCGAAAAATCGACGCCAAAGAATCACAACATTGAGTGACCCTAACCTTTCGCAATGCAGCTCAAAAATCAACTGTCTTATTTATTTATTTATTTATTTATTTTTCATTTTTTGGCAAGGCAAAGGAAAACAAAAACATGACAGATTTTGCCAGAAAAATACCTCTGCATATCCCTAACGATAAAAAGTATATATATATATATATATATATATATATATATATATATATATATATATATATATATATATATATACATATATATATATATATATATACATATATATATATATATATATATATAAGTATGTAAAGACGTGTAAAAACATATTAAGCAGCTTGCAATAAATGATAAAGAGTGAAAAGGTAGTACTTGCAGAAAATTACAGGAAACTGGGGTAAGGTGATAGCGTAAAAATATGATATGATAGAGTAATTCTGAGACTAGATTTGGATTAAGCACTCCAAAATTAGTCTAGAAAAGCTATAACTTTCCATGCTAGTGTAATCAGCAAAACATTGAAACCCGGATGATATTCATAAACACAAAACTTTTAGCTATGTTTATATTTTCATAACCCTTTCATAACCAATAAAATGCTATCCTCGCGTTCTACCCCTTTTTCTACCTATTTTTCTACCAGTCTCTTACAACGGAACCCCGACGTTATCTATAAACACAAAGCAGAAGCCGAACTTGTGCAACTCACTTACCTTTAGCATTGTTTATAATTTCATAACCCTTTTATAACCAATAAAATGCTATCCTCGCCTTCTACCCCTCTTTCTACCTATTTTTCTACCAGTCTCTTACAACGGAACCCGGACGTTATTTATAAAAACAAAGCGGAACTTGTGCAACTCACTCACCTTCGGCTATATTTATAATTTCATAACCATTTCATAGCTAATAAGAATATAAGAATGAAGTAGACTGCAGCTCCGTATCCATCACCACCTGTCATCCCCATTCATAAAGTTGTCTAGTCGTTTCTTAAAACAACTGATAGTTTCAGCGCTTACTACATGGCTACTAAGTTTATTTCATTCGTCGACCACCCTATTAGTAAACCAATTCTTTAAATTTGTCCAGTTCATAACCATTACTGCGAGTCCTGCCCTGTTGTTTTAATATGATGACCTTGTTTGCGTCACCCCTGTTAAAGCCTTTGATCCACTTGAACACCTCTATCAGATCACCCCGCACTCTGCGTCTTTCCAGAGAGTGTAAGTTAAGGAGCCTAAGCCTCTCTTCGTAAGGCAAATTTCTGAATCCATATGTCATTTTGGTCATTCTTCTCTGCACTGATTCTAGTGAATTGACGTCCATTCTGTAGGACGGAGACCAAAACTGTACCGCATAGTCAAGGATGGGTCTAACTATCGCTAGATAGAGTTTAATAATTACCTCTGCACTTCTATTCGTTACCGTCCTAGTAATGAAACTTAATGCTCTGTTAGCTTTATTCCTGGTGGTAATGTACTGTTTCCTGGTTTTAAGTTCCGGACTCACTAGAACTCCCAAGTCTCACTCGCACTCAGTTTTCTCTAAAAGCGTGTTGTCTAAGCTGTATCTATTTTCGGGGTTGTGTAGCCCTACTTTTAACACGCTACACTTAGAGATATTGAAGTTCATTTGCCCTTTCACCAACCATGTGAACAATTTGTTAAGATCATCCTGCAGAATCTCTGCATCGTCTCCTGACCTAATTAGGTGTCCTATTTTAGTGTCGTCCGCAAACTTACTAACATCACTATTTATCCCGTCGTCTAAGTCATTTTATGTACATAATGAAGAAGGGACCCAAAACCGAGTCCTGGGGGACCCCACTAGTAACATTGCTCTACCTAGATTTTACTCCATTTATGGTGACCCGCTGTTATCTGTTACTAATCCAAGTTCTAATCCATTCTAACACTTTTTCTTCTATGCCATGGGCTTTGATTTTATTTAGTAGTCTCTGGTGTGGCACCTTGTCGAACGCTTTGCTAAAGTCAAGGTAAATAATATCGTAATTAGCATTGTTATTTGACGCCTTATATACTTTATTGTAAAAGGATAGAAGATTAGTCACACATGACTTACCCTTGGAGAAACCATGCTGTGAATCACGAATTAGATTATGTCTATCGATGTGTTCTCTGAGTCTATTTACTATTACTGATTCAAGCATTTTTCCTATAACCGATGTCAAACTGATTGGCCTGTAGTTGCATATAGACGATCTATCTTCTTTCTTAAAAACAGGAACAACGTTTGCTTGCCTCCTACCAGTAAGCACAAAACCAGTGTCTACCGATTTATCAAATATTTCAGTTAACTGGTCGCAGATTTCAAATTTAAACTCCTTTAGCATTCTCGGAAAAACTTCGTCTGGACCCGGGGATTTTGTAGCTTTAAGTCTTTCAATCTGCTTGACTACTTCTACTTTACTAATGCTGATATTAGATAGGCTACTTTCTTCGTCCCCTCTGAAAATCGGATAGCAGTCAGGTACTCTATCTAACTTCTCATTAGT
>NC_134807.1:37187168-37192168 GCF_046742065.1 Oratosquilla oratoria | reverse complement strand
ACACACTCACACACACGCATACACACACACACACACACACACACACACACACACACACACACACACACACACACACACACACACACACACACACACACACACACACACACACACACACACACACACACACACACACACACACACACACACACACACACACACACACACACACACATACACACACACACACACTCACGCACATACACAAAGTAATAGACATTTGGAACAAGTTAGATGAGAAAGTGGTGTGTGCAAAAACAATACATGAATTTAAAACAGTTTAGATAAAATGAGATATGAAGACGGGACCCCGCGAGTATAGCTCCCCTTTCCGTAAAATACAACTAGGTAAATACACACACACACACACACACACACACACACACACACACACACACACACACACACACACACACACACACACACACACACACACACACACACACACACACACACACACACACACACACACACACACACACACACACACACACACACATATATATATATATATATATGTGTATATACATATATATATATATATATATATATATACATACATATATATATATACTAGCCAATTACCCGCGCATTGCTGCGAGTTCGTGAATAATCCCTAAACTACCCATACCATACCTAATTTTAACCAACCCTAACCAAAATATTTTAGATGAAATATATCTTTAAACACTCCCCCTCCCTGATGTGCGCCCCCCTACCCGAAGGTTGGGAAACCCTAGTTTGAATATACGTGCATACACAAACAAAAATATTATGTGCTCATTCTTTTGCGTGCGTGTGTGATTATGTGTGTGGATTGACAATAAATGCCTACAGCTAAAAGGTAAAAAAAAAAAAATGTATCTACTTTATTTATCTTCAGAGTATATATGGTTATAGGGGTTTATTTGGAAAAATAAAGGAAGAATTTGTAAATAATAAATTTCCGCCGCACTGAAATTAAACGAAAATAAGCAACATTTCAACATTTGGTAAAATTATACAATCATTTTACATTTGCACAATTTTTTCTTACAAAAGCTATCATGGTTATTGGAAACATTAATTTCACAAATATATATAATATTTATGAACACATACAATGGTTTGTTTAATTATATTGATTCTTATGTTACAAAAATAATAACTTACGGGGGGACTACAGTAGTGGCGTGTTCCCTCTGCATAAACCACCTAACTATAACCCTTAACCCTAACCAAAATAATTTTTTAATTAGATATAGCTTTAAATACTTCCTATCCCAGGTGTGCGCCCCCCTCCCGAAGTTGGGAAACCTTAGTTTGAAAATACATGCACACACAAACACAAATATCATGTGTACACATTCTTTTGTGTGCGTATGTATGTGTATGTGTGTGTATATGTGGATTGATAATAAATGTCTACAGCTGAAAGGTGAAGAAATGTATCTAGTTTATTTATCTTCAGAATATATATAGTTATAGGGGCTTATCTGCAAAAACGTAGGAGTTTGTGAATGAACTATTTCCGCCCGCACAAAAATTAAATGAAAATAACCAATATTTCAACATTTGGTAAAATTATACAATTATTTTCCATAAACATGCTTTCTTCTTACAAAAGCTATCATGGTTTGTGGCAACATTAACTTCATAAATGTAAATAATATTTATGGATACATACAATGGTTTTCCCAATTATATTAATTCTTAAGTCACAAAAAATACTACGCGACTTCAGGGGATACTACATAAACCTCCTAACTTTAACCCTTAACCCTAACCAATTTTTTTTTTTTTCGAAATGAAATATAATTATCCAAGTACCTGGAGTGATAGGGCATCAGAATATATATGGTTATGGGGGTCTATCTCTAAAACCCTAAGAGGAGTTCGTGTGCAATCAAACAAACAACTAAACAATCAGACAGACAGACAGAGGCTACTACTTTATTATGATAGATATAATAAATGATGGGCTGGCCAAAGACTACAATAATGAAAGTATTCCTACTCTAAATATTTTAGTTCCCGTGCACCTCCGTCAATCCAAGGACTCAGATAATGTGGTAGGGTGTACCTGGGCTGTAACTATGCTCAATAATATATATTCATTAAACAACCTGGAGTTTCTTAGAGAGCCAAAATGAGTTAGGTTTATGTTCTCTTTCTACCCAAGACGTCTTCTTTGGCTCAATGAAGAAATATTTTCCCACCCATTTCTTTGACACTGGGATTGTCGCAAAGAATTTAGAATAAAAAAGAGAGAGATAGAGATAGAGATAGAGAGAGAGAGAGAGAGAGAGAGAGAGAGAGAGAGAGAGAGAGAGAGAGAGAGAGAGAGAGAGAGAGAGAGAGAGAGAGAGAGAGAGAGAGAGAGAGAGAGAGAGAGAGAGAGAGAGAGAGAGAGAGAGAGAGAGAGAGAGAGAGAGAGAGAGAGAGAGAGAGAGAGAGAGAGAGAGAGAGAGAGAACTCTGCGTTAAAAGCACCTCTTCTTCCTTTATATCATAGCTGGTGCGTGCCATTGGAGGCTTCCCAGGGATGTCTTGCCCTCAAGTAGGTTCCCGCTGTTTACCAAATCCATTTCTCTACTGCTTTTGTTTAGCTTTTTACTGCGCCTTGCTCTGCACGCTAGTGTTGACAAACCTATTGAGACTCTTCTTTATGGTCAATGTTTCACACAACATTTCTTAGAGAAGGTTAAGAGAACTATTTTGTAAGGAAGTACAATCCCAAACTAAACCAGACGAAAAACATTTGCTCTCATCTTGCGTTGCGATTTCTTTCACTTTATAAAATATCATGAAATCAAATGTATGCTTCACGAATGAGAAATGAGGTATTATGATATATTTAAGAATTGTATTTCTAGAGGAAAAACCGATGCGGCATGGTTTTGCCTGATTAAGTCTGCCCAATACTCAAATAGTGATACATTTGTGAAACTGGTCAAACATTTTGGTATTTTCTGCTATCCCCTTCTGAGAGGGAAACTTTACAAATACGGTCCATATTGGACAGGAAGCCAGGAAGCAAGGATTACCTTTTTATTGAGTGTTAGAGAGAGAGAGAGAGAGAGAGAGAGAGAGAGAGAGAGAGAGAGAGAGAGAGAGAGAGAGAGAGAGAGAGAGAGAGAGAGAGAGAGAGAGAGAGAGAGAGAGAGAGAGAGAGAGAGAGAGAGAGAGAGAGAGAGAGAGAGAGAGAGAGAGAGAGAGAGAGAGAGAGAGAGAGAGAGAGAGAGAGAGAGAGAGAGAGAGAGAGAGAGAGAGAGAGAGAGAGAGAGAGAGAGAGAGAGAGAGAGAGAGAGAGAGAGAGAGAGAGAGAGAGAGAGAGAGAGAGAGAGAGAGAGAGAGAGAGAGAGAGAGAGAGAGAGAGAGAGAGAGAGAGAGAGAGAGAGAGAGAGAGAGAGAGAGCGAGAGGGAGAGATAGAGAGTGAGAGAGAGAGAGAGAGAGAGAGAGAGAGAGAGAGAGAGAGAGAGAGAGAGAGAGAGAGAGAGAGAGAGAGAGAGAGAGAGAGAGAGAGAGAGAGAGAGAGAGAGAGAGAGAGATAGAGAGAGAGAGAGAGAGAGAGAGAGAGAGAGAGAGAGAGAGAGAGAGAGAGAGAGAGAGAGAGAGAGAGAGAGAGAGAGAGAGAGAGAGAGAGAGAGAGAGAGAGAGAGAGAGAGAGAGAGAGAGAGAGAGAGAGAGAGAGAGAGAGAGAGAGAGAGAGAGAGAGAGAGAGAGAGAGAGAGAGAGAGAGAGAGAGAGAGAGAGAGAGAGAGAGAGAGAGAGAGAGAGAGAGAGAGAGAGCTGTTCTCATGAAAGATGTGGTCGGAGACGCAGATAACCCGCAGAGGTAAAAGGGCAGTTGCGCCGGCAGGGGAGGGCAAAAGGAAAACAGACATTATGATAAGAATGCCGAAGGAAGCCGAGCGGAAAGATAAGGACATTCAGTCATTTCCTTGCCTCGTTACCACCACTACACTCATGGAAACTTGACCCTTGCACTGCTATAGACGATGTATACTGTCGATATTTACAGATTAAATCGAAACTTTCGACAAAAGTTGTATGTTAGTATAAGCGCCTCCAACACGAGTCCAAACTTTATATCTTTGTTCTTCCTGCTCCATGAGTGAAGGGGGAGGGGGAATTTATTGCATAAGTTTTTGCATACAATATGTAAGGACTTTAGAGACACCCATTAGGACTAGAATCCTGCATCATTCTTAAATAACTGGTGATTCAAAATACGGATCACTTGTAACTTCTATTCCAAGCTCCGCTCTGCTACTCTCATCCTATCTCTCCTTGATTATCTCTATGACTCCATTTCTTCGATGTTATGTTGTCCGGATAGCTAAAAGCGCTGGTTATTGCTGACGCTATACTAAGATTGTTTTAAGACCAACAAATTTGTAATGTTGAAGACCAGCTACTAGTCTGAAAAGTATCTTGACTGATCGACACCCCCTCAGAGCCTCATTGAGGACAGAATATTTTGCCATTTAATTCTAAAAGAAATGAATTTGTCTCCTGAGACTTATTCTCGTCAACGTTTGGTTATTTTGTTCACCCCAGAGAAATACCTGAACAGTAAGTTGATCAATAAGATATGAATAATTAATTATCGAAGGTGTGTGCGCTGATTGGTGTCATTGGAAGCATGCTAGTCTCGCATTCACTTAGTTGTGGGTTCGGATCCCTCACTCCTCTCTGATTCCCAGCAGTGACTTTTATCTGCCCTAACAGTCCAATTGCATAGGGTAAAAGGTGACGGCTTTGGCTGCAGCTACGCGCCTGCTGGTATACGATTCTAACCTTCTTATCGATGCGTTCAGCACAATTTCTTGGCAGTAATTTGCAGCAAAGACTCCTGTGTTAATCAACGGTCTGCAACCCAATTGAAGCTGCTGAGGCAGACAACCCGAGTACAAAGAGGACGTAGTGAACAAGAAGCTTAACACCTTTGCTATCGAGAGGGTGCCACGAAGATAAATAAAAGCACAAACGAAAAGAATGTCTCATGGAATGAAGAA
>NC_134807.1:37177168-37182168 GCF_046742065.1 Oratosquilla oratoria | reverse complement strand
ACAAGAGAAGAATTAGAGTAAGACAATGGACGCCTTAAACCAAAATCAAGATTGTCGAGATTAAGTCTGCGAAAGAAAGGGGGTAAAAAGAGGATTCGATAACAAGGAGAACCAAAAGACAAAAGGAGTCCTGAAGTCGTTGGAAAAAGGCCCAACCAAGGGCTGAAAAGATACGCAACAGAGGCTACATTGGACTTTTCATTACAGGAAAGCCAGACTGCTCCAGTCATGGCCAGCAGAGAGAAAAAAAAAAAGGGATATATGGGAAGGGATATGGAAGAAGGACTGAGGGTAAAAAGGAGAAAAAGGGAACGAGGAAGGACATAGGCCAGGAGAGGAGAAAAAGAAAGGAACGGGAGGAGAATCTAAGAAAAGATGGAGGGATGAAGAGTGGGAGCGAAGGAGGTGGGAAGGAGGAAGGGAAGAGATTGGGGGGATGGGAGGTGGAGAAGCGAGAGGAAATGGAGAGGGAAAGGGAGGGAAAGAGAGGGGTAGAAAAATACAGGGAAGTAGGATGTGGTGAAGGGGAATAAGAAGAGATTGAAAAAAAATAGAAAGAAATGTATGGGGGGAAGAAAAAGAGGGAGAGAGGGAGAAAGGGAGCGATACGGTAGATAATATGAATAAGTAGAAAAATAGATTGACAAATACATGTATATATATATATATATATATATATATATATATATATATGTTGAAGTATGGAAGGCAAATGTGTGGAAGGGCGGTGAGCTAAACACAGAGAACAGTTGGAGTTTTATTCACTGATATTTCGTCCTTACCAGGACATTCTCGGAGTACATACAGTCTCAGAAAATGAACAGCTTATATAATCCATCCTTGCCGTGTTACTCTCCCTCCATACTCTCATCCGTTCTCAACCCTTCTCATGTGACTCCGACCATGCCGCTTCTTCCTCCGTTCGCAATTGTCCTTTTTACCTCCTTGATAATTAGAATGCCTACTGCTCCTGCTAATTTTATAAACCCTTCCCTATGGTTGATGCAGGGGTGGGAATTGATGTAGGCTGCCTCCACTAGTTTTCTTTTCTTTTTCTCTAGACTTTTGTGGAACACCTCTATCTTGTTCCAATCTGGAAGATGACCACATTGGTCTAAATGACCTACTAGCAAGTTGGAGGTTCTGTGAGCTCTGACGTCAGTGATGATGCGGTCCAAGAATCCGTCACCTTCGGCTTCGTACCAATCCAACAAGTCCTGACAGACATCCTATCGGTGGTCCTTTTGGTCCTGCGTGAGCATTCGTGGAACCCACCTAGTAAATACTTTGCTGTATCTTAGGGATGATAACATTGTTTCCAGTGCACTGACACCCACATCCAACTCTACACGCATTTCATTCACCGTTATCCACCGATCAGCGCGGATGAGTTGATCGAGGCGCACTTTGCTTTCCGGGGTGGTGGCTGTGCATGGGCATCCGGAGCGCACTTTGTCATTCACATCTCTGTCGGCACTCTGAAATCGACGAACCCTTCTATTAACTGAGCTGACATCAACTGCATCGGCTTCGTAAACGTTCACCAGGCGTCGGTGAATGTTGAATGGTTAAATTTTTTTCTGCATGGAGGAATTCAATGACGCATCTCTGCTTCTGACGCTCGTCCATGACAGGGATTTCTTTCCTAGAGTGTCACACCATCAATATCTGCAACAGAGAGATGAAACTTTCAGGTCATGAGTGCATAAGTTCAGTCATCATAACAATGCAATTTGCAATCCCCTCGGATCCCTTTGGGTGGAATAAAAAATAGGAGGCATTACTTTTGGAACGACCCTCGTGTGTGTGTGTGTATATATATAATATATATATATATATATATATATATTATATATATATATATATATATATTATATATATATACCAGAGGCGACTCCAGGTCATCAACGTCACTCGGGCTCATCACAGATTTCGCCTAAGACACATGCATAAATGAAGGTAAGAGACATAATGCACACCGTAGACTTTTACCTCTACCAAGCTAATACATATTAGCCCGAGTTATTGGACAGTTTTCCGTTCCTTTAAGAATATTGTATAATTTAAATCTTTCTTAAATTAGAATTAAAATCCTAAGCTCTGTAGAAATCTATTGTTTCAAGGAAACGTTGAATTTGAATTACTTTTAATTCTTACAATTATAGATAACAACTTGGGCCGGTAAGCTCTGAGCCCGAGCGCATCATCAACTCAAGAGATGACAGTTAGTCTTTTACCCAGCTTACCAAGGTAATTTGTATTAGCCCGAGTTACTGGACAGTTTTCCGTTCCTTTAAGAATATTGTAGAATTGAGATCTTTCATACATTAGAATTCAAATCCTAAGTTCTGTAGAAATCTATTGTTTCAAGGAAACATTGAATTTGAATTACTTTTAAATTCTTACAATTATAGATAACAACAAGGCTGTAAGCTTTGAGCCCGAGCGGCGGAGGCAGGATCCGGAAAAGCTCTGATTGGCCGAGCCGAGAAGCAGCTCGACTATCATTGGGTGACAGGTCAGGCGCGTTATATAGGAGCAATATTTATATTCTGACACAGCCCACCAAGAGTAGACGAATCCCAGACGCTGAACGATAATATATGAACTGTGGCCAGGCGAAATAAATGGAGCCCGAGCTAACTGGCTGTAATTACATGTTCATTTTAGAAAATCTAATACTCGGGCTAAGCCCGAGTAGCCTGACGGCCGGAGTCGCCACTGATATATATATATATATATATATATATATATATATATATATATATATATATATATGTATATATATATACATACATATATGTACATATATATATACATATATGTCTATATATATATATATATATAGATATACTGAGAGAGAGAGAGAGAGGGGGGAAAGAATGAATGAAGGTAGCAGGAAGAAAGTTGTGTGAGAAAGTGGGGAGTACTAAATGAGGGAGAAAGAGAGGGAGGGGGAATGAGAGAAAAACGTCATAATGGCTCAGAAAGTAGGGAGAGGGGGAGGGAAAAATAAAGTGAGGGAAATCAAAGAAGAAAAGGAGGAAGAAGGAAGGAAAGAGAGTAGAATTGGACAAATGAAAGGGTTGTGGAAGTGAGGGAAACAGAAAAAGAGGGAGAAAGGAAAAAGAAGGATAAGAAGGAAGGTGAAAGTAAAGAAAAGAAGGCGGAAGAGGGTAAGGATGAGTGGGAAGCTGGAAAAAGGAGAAGAAAAGATAAAGAGGAGAGATTGGAATGGAAATAGAAAGGAAAAGCCAAAGAAGAAGAATATATATAAGAAAAATGTATAGAAAGAAATATGGTAAACAGGAGTTGGAGAATGGAAAGAGAGGGGAGAAAAAATAGAAAAATAAACAAAACAAAAATCCAAAACCAATAAAAAATGGCAATATTGGTATATTCAACGATAGAATAGGGAGAAAGAAACGATGGTAAAAAAAAAGAGGAGTGGGAGGCCAAATTTAAGGAAAGCGGAAAGCAAAAATAAAAGACAATTACGGAAAGCCACAGTGACTTTATGTGGATGGGGAAGGCGTCGTACATAGTGTGTGTGTAGGGGGGGGGGAGAGATTGGTGGAGTGAAAGCGGAGAGGGGGATGGGGGAATAGGGGGAGAGATTGGTGGAGAGAAATTGGAGAGGGAGATAAGGGGAGTGGTTTAAGTTGGGAGGAGATAAAGAAGGGGGATTACGTGATGGAAGGTGGAGGAATTATGTGGTGAAAAGCCAGAGAAAGGTAGAGGGGAAGAATGTGAAAGGAGTTACATGGAGTTACATGGACAAACAAACATCAACAGATCTATTTATTCTTACATGGTTGTTTCGGTATTTAGCCTATTATTAATGTTATCATCATTAATACCATTATTACTATCATTATTATTATTTTCTTCTTCTCTTTTCTTCTTCTTCTTCTTCTCCTTAATCTACCTAGACGTAAATAATTCTATTCGTGGATTTGTATCTAAGTAAATGTCAGGACGTTTTTTGAGTACCTCTATAGTGGAACATTCAATGACGTTGGATGGTAGACCATTCCCTATATCAACAACGCGATTGAAGAAAGAGTAATTTGCCACGTCTTTTTGAAAACGTTTTCCTACAGTCCTGCATCCATTACTCATAGCATCGTTGGAGATGTCAATTTCTAAATATTTTTCCACATTCATGTTTTCAATTATTTTGGTAATTTTGAAGATCTCAATTGGATTTCCTCTCAATCCCCGTTTCAAGAGACTAAACAAATTTAGTTCCCTTAAGCCCTCTTCGTACTGCTTGTTCCGCAACCTAGGAACCTTTGTTACTCTGCACTCCAATCTTTCTAACTTGTGTATATTCTTTTTGTAATATGGAGACCAGCACTGACTAGGACATTGTAAAGATTAAGAATAATTTCTTCAGTTCTGAACTCAAAAACCCTACCTATAAATACAATTAATTTATGTGTAGTTTTAATGACCTCCGAGCACTGTTTGCTTGTTTTGAGATCATTTGAGAGTACAACACCATGATCTTTCCCTTGTCCTACACTTGTCAGCTGTACATCATTCATCGTGTAGTTGGCCTGGACAATAATATTAACAATATGAATTACTTTACATTTATTTGTATTGAAAGACATCTGGAAATATTTGGTCCGTTTGCATAAAGTATTGAAATCACTTTGTAATTCTTGTTGCTGTGTAATGGATATCTTAGTATCATCTGCAAGTTTGGATAATTTACATTTTATATTTTCATCCAGGCTATTAATATATATCAGAAACAGTACAGGACTTAGGAATGAGCCCTGAGGCACTCCATTTGATACATAATGCCTTGTCTGAGCATTTTTCATTCAGACTAACACGTTACTTACGATCCACTGATGAATATAACCTACTATACCATAGGATTCTTGTTTACTTAGTAACCTCCAATAAGAGACTTTGTCGAAATTTTTTTGGAAGTCAAGATATATTACCCAACTGCCCCCTCTCCTTCGTACATTCTGTAAACATCA
>NC_134807.1:37152168-37164668 GCF_046742065.1 Oratosquilla oratoria | reverse complement strand
CCAGGGACTAATACCGGCCACTCCTACCGGAATGCCGCCTACCCTACCGGAAAGACGCCAGTCGCCAATCGTCGTTTCCTGATTGCCAGTCGTACCGCGCAAGATCTATATACACCAGGTCTAACAGCTTGAGCCGTTCTGCGCAGCTTCTGACGTCATCTGGCTGCTTCCGTTTTCTCTTTGTGAAACACTGAAGAAAATTGTGAAACGCTAAGGAAGACGAACTATTGTATTCCCCCCCCCCCCGTTATCTCTCTATCTCTCTCTAGATCATTGCTATTATAATTATCAGTGTGTGTGTGTGTGTGTGTGTGTGTGTGTGTGTGTGTGTGTGTGTGTGTGTGTGTGTGTGTGTGTGTATTTTATGGGAAGGGGATATATCGTCGTGTGTGCATATATGTGTACATGTTCACATGTGTGTGTGATTCATCTTAGTCTTTTGGATCACGTATTGGACTCGTGATCGACAGCTATTTCCCTCCCGGAAGAGAGCTCAGAGCTCGTATGTCCGATCTATGAACTTACACGCACACATATCTCCAACTCCCCGCCCACAAGAGTTGAAGTAACGACTCGAAGCGCAGCGAGACTGAAAAAAAATTAAAACTGAGCAGGATTCGAACCAGATACCGTCGATACTTTGGTATTATTTATCTGATTCTCAACCAATTGCGCCACCTAGACGTATAGTTACGTGAATGTGTGTGTGTATTTATATAGTTTTACTATACGGGAAGGGGAGATATTGTCGTGTGTACTTATATGTGTACACGTTCACATGTGTGTGTGTGTGTGTGTGTGTGTGTGTGTGTGTGTGTGTGTGTGTGTGTGTGTGTGTGTGTGTGTGTGTGTGTGTGTGTGTGTGTGTGTGTGTGTGTGTATTTTATGGGAAGGGGATATATCGTCGTGTGTGCTTATATGTGTACATGTTCACATGTGTGTGTGATTCATCTTGGTCTTTTGGATCACGTATTGGACTCGTGATCGACAGCTATTTCCCTCCCGGAAGAGAGCTCAGAGCTCGTATGTCCGATCTATGAACTTACACGCACACATATCTCCAACTCCCCGCCCACGAGAGTTGGAGTAACGACTCGAAGCGCAGCGAGACTGAAAAAAAATTAAACCTGGGCAGGATTCGAACTAGGTACCGCCGATACCTTGACATTGCTTGCCTGACTCTCAACCAATTACGCCACCGAGTCATTCGAACAAATGGTTGTGTATGTGTGTATTTATATAGTTTTATTATACGGGAAGGGGAGATATCGTCGTGTGTACTTATATGTGTACACGTTCACATGTGTGTGTGTGTGTGTGTGTGTGTGTGTGTGTGTGTGTGTGTGTGTGTGTGTGTGTGTGTGTGTGTGTGTGTGTGTGTGTTTATATACTTGTATTTTACGGGGAGATATCGTCGTGTGTGCTTGTATGTGTACACGTTCACATGTGCGTGTATTTGCAGGAAAACGATGAAAATTAACATTTGGCTTAATTCCTGTTTGGTTTGAGCCACAACCCTTAATGGTACAATAAGCAATATTGTCAAGATCTATATATACCAGAATATATAGATCTTCATTGTCAGAATATAACTAATTGCGTGGAGCGGTGCGAGCGGAGGCGGCGACATGCCCGTACAACGAATCAGATACAACTAACAGCGACGGGACGCGCGAACCCCACTTTGAGCAGCCAGGTGATGTCACGGGCCCCTCTGCGCCAACACTCTCGAAATTCGGTCGGAAGTGGTTAGACCTGGTATATATAGATCTTGGTACCGCCTACCAGTCCACGAATCCCTGCCAACCATACCGCCTGCCAGACCACGGACCCCTACCAGCCTACACGCTAACACCAGGCTTAACACCTCCTGCCATGTCGGTGACATCCGATCCTGGTGACAACTCATCACGCCTCAAGACAAACATCTCGTTCCTCATACCTCGTCACTGTGGCTAAGTTTCCCGCGTATTCTGTTTCCACGAATTCCAATGTCTTTATTTTGCCAATGTTATTGTAAAAATTGTATTTCACTCTCATCATCGAACTAATCCATATGAAATTATTTATTTTTAATCATATTTATAATAATCTAGTTTTGTATAATAATCAAGCCTATGTACATGCACATTTAAGACTACATTTGCATATACAATCTTTTCATCATCCACATGGAGGTGTGCACCTTCTACAACAAATTGATCTTGCCAAATATTTCCGAGGCATCAAAATTGGTCTCATTCACCTCTACAAAACAATGTAGGTATCCAAACCTACAAAATAAAGAAAAGAAATAGAGACGAAAATGGAAAGGAAGGGATCGTGCGGGAGGGAAATGAAAGGAGGGAAGAAGGAAATAAAGGAGATGAGTAAGAGGACAGATAAGAATCAAAGTCAAAAGAATGAACGCGAAGAGGCAAAGAAGAATCCAGCAGTATTTGGAGTTGAGCCAACAAGATGATGATGAATACTAATGTAAGTGGGTTAAGGAGATGCGGAGACACTAGTTATGGGAAGGCCGAGGAAGGGAAATTGAAAAGAATGAATCAATCAATTGCGGCCTTGGTTCCCCTCACCCATATCTCCGGAAAAAGAATGGGTTGCATTGCTGTCTGCATTCCGTGTTGTTTCCAATTTACCAAATAGTAAAAGAAATGGAGGGGGCTAGTCGCCGGTTGCCAGTTCTGACTTTAAGAAAATGTGCAAAATGGTGAAATACTCGTATGATGGAAGGAAAACATGGGGTTGATCCTGTGACTAAGAACACACCCGTGGGGTTCTTTCTTTGGTTGAATGTGAGATTGTAATTCGACTTTGGACACAGATGACTAGGAGATGGTCTTCTCCAACGTTTGCTCTACACGACTGCGGCATCCATGTGCCCATTTTAAGGCAAAGTAAATAAAGTACGGTGAACACAATACCAATAGACTATGTATCATTTTACAAAGCAGTCTATGCAGCTTTATTATGCTAGTATTTTGTTGTATATTTACACCTTTAAGGTATGAAAAATGCACTATTATCAGTATAAGTAGGCTTATTAACTCCGTAAAGCACTTTTCTAAATGTCCCTTTACTTATTATCTATGCTCTATCCAATTTCGGCACAACACTTGTACGATATCCATTCTTTAGAACCATGGTAAAATAACTCGGCAAAGGCCATAACGAAATGAGTCACAATCTTAATGGAAGTAGTTATTTCTTTATCGTAAATATCAAGTCAAATAGAAACAAAAACCCTGTAGAACCACCATGACGTAGATAACAGGGATAGTCAAGGGATGGAAGAATAAAGATAAAAATTATAAAAGTTGTGAATAGGGTGATAAGAGGAAAGAAAGGAAGAACAAGATATGGGTGCGAGAAATGGACGAGATTAGGTGGAGAGGACAAAAGAGAAAGAGTTCCCTGAGTTGTTGCCATACAAGATATGGATAGGACGAGGCACACCAGGGGTCGGGTTGACAATAGGTGGAAACTATAATAAAATAGAAAGTATGAACGTGGTATATATAAAATGGAGATTGCCGACGGAATGGTCAGAGTAGATACCATATGAGGATGTAACCTTTATTAAAAGTACAACGTTTCTCTGTGTACTTGAAAAAATCCAACAAGAAAAGAAAAGAAGAAGAAGAAGAAAGAAGAAGAAGAAAAAGAAAGAAAGAAGAAGAAGAAGAAGAAGAAGAAGAAGAAGAAGAAGAAGAAGAAGAAGATGAAGAGGAGGAGGAGGAGGAGGAGGAGGAGGAAGAGGAAGAGGAAGAGGAAGAAGAAGAAGAAGAAGAAGAAGAAGAAGAAGAAGAAGAAGAGGAAGAGGAAGAGGAAGAGAAAGAAGAAGAAGAAGAAGAAGAAGAAGAAGAAGAAGAAGAAGAAGAAGAAGAAGAAGAAGAAGAAGAAGAGAAGAAGAAGAAGAAGAAGAAGAAGAAGAAGAAGAAAAAGAAGAAGAAGAAGAAGAAGAAGAAGAAGAAGAAGAAGAAGAAGAAGAAGAAGAAGAGGAGGAGGAGGAGGAGGAGGAGGAAGAGGATGAGGAAGAGAAAGAAGAAGAAGAAGAAGAAGAAGAAGAAGAAGAGGAGGAGGAGGAGGAGGAAGAGGAAGAGGATGAGGAAGAGAAAGAAGAAGAAAAAGAAGAAGAGGAGGAGTAGGAAGAGGAAGAGGAAGAGGAAGAGAAAGAAGAAGAAGAAGAAGAAGAAGAAGAAGAAGAAGAAGAGGAGGAGGAGTAGGAAGAGGAAGAGGAAGAGGAAGAGAAAGAAGAAGAAGAGGAGGAGGAGGAAGAGGAAGAGGAAGAGGAAGAGAAAGAAGAAGAAGAAGAAGAAGAAGAAGAAGAAGAAGAAGAAGAAGAAGAAGAGGAGGAGGAGGAGTAGGAAGAGGAAGAGGAAGAGAAAGAAGAAGAAGAAGAAGAAGAAGAAGAAGAAGAAGAAGAAGAAGAAGAAGAAGAAGAAGAAGAAGAAGAAGAAGAAGAAGAAGAAGAAGAAGAAGAAGAAGAAGAAGAAGAAGAAGAAGAAGAAGAAGAAGAGGAAGATGGGTGCCAAATGTGTGAAGACTGAGGGTGGGATGTGGGGAAGGAAAGCTCAGCTAATGAGGGCACTGGAAGAAGCAAATTTCCCCTTTTCTTTGGAAGAGAAGCGCCAAAGGAGACTGAGGAAAAGAAATCCTTTTACATGCACCTGAACTGCTGATTCCGCAATCACTCATGGAGGCAAATGAGATCCAATTACTTATTCACACGCGAACAACCGAACAAATTTAGGTTCTGATTCCAAGATTGGGCCACTTTTAGATTTGGATGACCAAGCTTGCACTTACTTTCTCAGAAGTCTGGTTTTAACGAGGGGGTAAATGGCTTTGGACTGCAAACTCAAGGGGAGTTCAATCAGAGATAAAATGCTGTTCTAGCCAAATAAGAATTAAAATACTAATTAGAAACAAGACTGGGCTCACTGTGGCGTTTTAAAATGCTTTAGTCACAACTCTTAAACAGTGATAAATTGAATTAATAAAATAGTGAGACAAATGAGATATAGAGATTTAGAGGGAGAGAGAGAGAGAGAGACATGCACGCGTGAACTCACATAAATAGATATCCACACAATGTCCAATAGTAGAATTATGACTTCATTTCCATCTTTTGTATCTTCCTCTGACACTTCTTCACTTGCTTTACACTTTCCTTGTCGACATTTTTTTTTCTTATTTACCCTATATAATCAGACGACCTCAGTAATATTCTGGTCATCTTCTTACTCTCTATTACTTTCTTCATTCATTCATTTCATGTCTTTCTTTAATTTTTCAGCCGATCTACTCGTGCTACGTGGCACTGATATTCCATTGTATGAGGGTACTGACTGCATAAGGGATTAGATGATCAATATTTTAGGGACACCAAAGTTACGTAGCATTTATGATTATGGGCCAAATGCACAGAGCAAAGATGTATGCTTTGGTTGTAGTCACATGTCATCTGACATGATTAAAGGCCGAGAATAAAGTAATGAAAGTGCCGATAGCCTAATTATTTGTTTTGGAGGACCAATAAAGGAGGAGTTTGCAGGTAAAGATAGGAGTAAAAGAGATGTCTGCCGATAGCTTAAACATATACTTTAGAAGATCAGTAGAGAGATTTCCAGGTAGAAAGGGGAGTAACAGAGACGTATGCTGATAACCTAAATATGCTTTGGAGAATCAATAAAGAAGACCTTTGCAGGTTGAGAAGGCAGCAACAGAGACGTCTTCCGATAGCCTAAGCATTTATTTTGGAACAGCAGTTGGATAGAACACATAAAACCCTTGATGATAAAACCCTAGTCTCCTCTATCCTAGACGCACTTGCATCTGCGACCTAATTTTTTTCCTCTTGATGCGATGTTTTTACTCCGGCCGGCTCTGGCACATTAGTAAGAATAACGAGTGTGGTAATTCACATTAGTAAGAATAACGAGAGTAGTAATTAAGTAAACGGAATAAAAACATCCTCTGGAGGTTAACTCGGTACGCTGATAAATATATATATATATATATATAATATATATATATATATATATATATATATATATATATATATATATATATATATATATATATATATATATATATATATATATATATATATACATATACAGTATTAATAAGAAATTGGTTGATAGTCTCATTTATTTTCCTTATTGAGACGATGTAGAGTAGAGTGGGTAGCCCTTGGCACGCGTACCAAATATGGCACTCCAACAATTTTCTCTCCGTGCGAAGTTCTAGTCTTACCTCCAAAAGGTACTACATATATAAATATTCAACTTCTTTGCTGATTTTTTATTTAATTTAATACAATATAAATTCATACATACACAATGTGACTCTTTCACCATCGGTTCATATATCCTCTCGTGTTTTATAAGAATTGGCAATTAAAACGCAAACTTCAAGTTCAGCTGTGTGTTGGTTAAAATCTAAATATAAGAAAAAATAAATGCTATACCACAAGAGGCTCTAGTTTTCCTTAATATTCATCTAGTTTCCAGCAACTATATTGAGTATATATCAAATATTCATAAATCCTGTTATGGAGCATAATCATCGGAATTATATATTATTACCAAAGTTGTGATAATCAAAATCATTACCTTTGCTGATGTTTAAAATAGCATCTTTAGATTGTGTGGTAGTATATGGCAATTACAATTACAATTAAACGCTATGCAAATTAAATAGAATGTATATATATATACAGTATATATATATATACATATATATATATATATATATATATATATATATATATAAATCCCACTATCAGCAAGATATAACAACCCTTCAATAAAAAGAAATTCACTATATTTCATATAAAATCAAATTTATAAAACTCACAATAACCACACTTACAACAACGAGAAAAAAAAGTTGGTTGGCTATTGAGACATATTTGAATCATAGATTCGGAGATTATAACCCGTATACCAGGAAAGGTTGCCCACCTCTGGTGTAGGACGCCTAGTAGTTTGTACTGCTATGAATACATTACGTATAACATGACTAAAAGAAGAAGATTATGCCTTTGACAAACAATTGCAGAATATTGTCAGCACCAATCAAGTCCGGAAAAATATAATGATAATAATTATAATTATCACTATCAGCAGCAGCAGCACCAGAGGCAACAACACCAGCAGTATCACCACTATCTCCATAACAGTAATGATGTTAATGATTTATTGAGATACAACCACGATATTCAGGGAAAGAAAACGTCCTCCGGCTGCTCTTTCGGTGTCAATGCACCGTAAGGCATTGCCTTATATGTTGTCGAAAGCCACCAACAGAACTGCACATATGAGGACAATAAAACCTAATATAGAGTTTCCAATATCATAGAGATTATCCCGGTACTGCTATGCTACTGTACGATTCAATCCCCTTTATTCAGTCTCCACATTTTCTTGATCTAAGTCGTATATCAAATGAAAAAGTAACAGGACCCTAAGCGTGCAATAAATCATACAGAAAGAGGACGTGTATAATATATTCTTTTGATTACGCGCAATGGAATGCATCTAAAATATATTCTATCACTAAATCTTTATATCTATTATGGTCCAGATAATTTTCTTTGACAATGCGACATGTCCCAATGACCTGGATATATATGTGTTTATTTCATCATTTGTTCGAGTGTTTGTATATGTGCATGTGTGTGTATATGTTCGTGTGTGTGTGTGTGTGTGTGTGTGTGTGTGTGTGTGTGTGTGTGTGTGTGTGTGTGTGTGTGTGTGTGTGTGTGTGTGTGTGTGTGTGTGTGTGTGTGTGTGTGTGTGTGTGTGTGTGTGTGTGTGTGTGTGTGTGTGTGTGTGTGTGTGTGTGTGTGTGTGTGTGTGTGTGTGTGTGTGTGTGTGTGTGTGTGTGTGTGTGTGTGTGTGTGTGTGTGTGTGTGTGTGTGTTTGTGTGTGTGTGTGTGTGTGTGTGTGTGTGTGTGTGTGTGTGTGTGTGTGTGTGTGTGTGTGTGTGTGTGTGTGTGTGTGTGTGTGTGTGTGTGTGTGTGTGTGCGTGTGAGTGTGTGTGTGTATGTGTGTGTATGTGTGTGTGTGTGTGTGTGTGTGTGTGTGTGTTCGCACGTATGTGTGTGTGTATGTATGTGTGTGTTTGTGCGTGTGTGCCTGTTTGTGCGTGTGTAATCTTATCCATACAATCTAACTTATACAAACGATAGCAGTAATGTAATTATTTCTTAAGTGTTTTCTTTACAAGATAACATCCGTATGGTTAAATACTATCTATCAAATATTCATGGTTGTATTCTACGTTGATTAAATGTTGAAGTATAGAAAAATATTTGAGCTTTCCTCGATTCCTTTGTACAGTATTTGCTCCGTGTAGAACCAGAGAGACGAGGACCTTTCCCCAGCTGAATATTTTTAGATCAATAGAAAAAGATAACGAAATCATAAAAAGAAATATATTTATCATACAACGCATCCCGTTGCATCACGCATTACCCCCGAGCCCTCCCACGTGACGTCAGGACGTGCGAGTCTCGTGTGGGTGACCTGCTGATCAAAGCTGGGGCTGAGCTGGAATTAGATGAGGGCGGGGTACGGGTGAAGAGGACGCTGCAAGAATAAGTGCAATGGGGCTGGAGTGTGTAATATCCAGGCACATTGCATGAGGAAGATTAAGAATTAAAGTATTGGGGTTGGAAATCGATCAGGATAAACAAAAGTCGAAGTGGAGAAGAAATGTACAGTATATGGTCGAATGGGGAGGGATGGGAATAGGCAATTCAGCATGGTCTACGCCGCGCTTGGTGTGAGACTGGTATACTAGTGTTGGGGTGGGTAATATCAAGAAGTATTCTTTAAAGTTAGGGATGAATGAACCTTTTCCTGAAGAAAAGGGGTTTCCCAAACACGAATAAAATCACCTGGTGGCATGTAGAATAAATATTAAAGTTTTATATATATATATATATATATATATATATATATATATATATAAACTAAGCTCAGAATAGAGAAGAGAAGTAAAGCATAAGATAAAGGAAGTAGAGAGTAGAGCAGATGTGAAATGGGATATGAGTATGACAAAAAAAAATTGAAAGTAATATAATAAAATTATGTTTTATAAAGAAATTAAGAGAGGAAGAGGAGGTGAATCAAGAAAAGAAGAAAAGGTAAAGATGAAGATGGAGACAAGATAATGGAAGAGACGGCAGTAAGAGGAAGATGGCCAGAGTATTTTAGGAAGTTGCTTAATGTGAAGGAGGATAGGGAGGGAAAGGTGGTTTCATTTGGATGAGCTAAGAATGAATGATGGATGAGGAAAATGGAGGAGAAATAAAAAAGATGAGGTGAAAGCGGTTATTAAAATGATGAGAGCAGGTAAAGCACCTGGCTTGGATGGGTGTCATGGTAAGTGTCTAAAACAGTGAGGTACAGTGATGGTGGAATGGCTGGTGAAGTTATTTGATGTTTGTGTAAAAGAGGGTAGACTGCTGGAGAACTGGAGGAGTGCCTGTATAGTTCCACTTTACAAGGGAAAAGGGGACAAGTGTGAGTGTAGTACTTTCAAAGGGATCAGTTTGTTGAGTGTAGTTAGGAAGGCTTATGGGAGGGTCTTGATTGAAGGGACTAGGAATGAAACACATGAAGAAACAAAGGAAATTCAAGAGAAGAAGGGAAGGGTAGACGCTGGATTCCTACCCACAGGTAAGATTTTGGTTGTAGGAGACAGTCAAGTAAGGTAATTAGACAGGGCTTTCTGTGATAAAGATAGGAAACATAGGACGCAAGTGTGTTTCCCCGGCGCAGGGATAGGAGATGTTAGAGATAGGATTGAAGAGTGTTTAGTAGGGGAAAGTAAGGTCCCTGCCGTTTGCTTAAGTGCCGGGGGCAATGATATAGGTAAGTAAAGGAGTGAGGAATTGTTTGTGCGGTACCGGGATGCACTAGACGGGTCTGGCGAATTCACCAACAACAATTCACCGACAACAATCCACCGACAACAATTCATCGACAACAATTCATCGACAAGCTCAACTCATTGAAATACGCAATTCATCGAAAAATAAAGATAAAAATATTCTAATTTGAAATATATAACTAGGTCGTGTTTTCATCCTTGATTTAGCATACATTTGATAATGAAATAATAACTTTCATAGCCTTTATTTAGGATACTACAAAAACAAGGTAGAATTCCTTTTCGTAGCATTTATCAAGAATAGTTAAAACTCTTTAATGACAGAACTATTAAAAAATACAAATTGTTTTCATTTTCTATGTCATCAACATCAACAAGAGGACGGGAGACGTAAAATGGACCAGAACCACATTTTCATACGCAATCAAGGAATGGAGACCCAGAGGATGTAAACGTAAGCAGAACCTCCCACGGACAGTTCAGACAGTCGCGGATGGGTCAATCAGTCACGGAAAACCTGACCACAATATATCGACCCTACATCAGTGGTTCTCATTTTCTATGTTTTCATTATAATTGGTAATGTTTACGAAAACCGTTTTCCATTCTTTACCAAAAACAAATAATTCGCTTGAAGGATGGCATAGGACATTTGAGATACAGGTTGCTGGACACCACCCAAATATCTGGAAGTTTTTCGACTGCCTGAAGAAAGAACTAAGCTATAATGAAGTCAAAGTCGATCAATACTTGGCTGGCAATTCATCTCAACAACAGAGAAAGAAATATCGTGACTCTTCTGAACGGATAAAAAACATTGTAGAAAGATATCCTTCATGTAGCAACGTCGTTGATTATTTGCGGGCAATAGTCCATAACCTAGCTTTCTAATTTCATGTAAACCAATTTATAGTTTTAAGTTTAGTTTAAACTAATTTAAAGTTTTTAACAGTTCTGTCATTAAAGAATTCTAACTATTCCTGATAAATACTACGAAAAGGAATTCTACCTTGTTTTTGTAGTATCCTAAATAAAGGCTATGAAAGTAATTATTTCATTATAAAAGGTAAAAGTATGCTAAATCAAGGATGAAGACACGACCTAGTTATATATTTCAAATTAGAATATTTTTGTTTTTATTTTTCGATGAATCGCTGTCGATGAATTGTTGTCAGTGAATTGTTGTCGGTGAATTGTTGTCGGTGAATTCGCCGGATCCCGCGCTAGACAAGGTGTTCCTGTTGTATGTGGAATCCTTCCGAGGCATAGAGTTGGAAGCATGTGGCATTCCAGGGCTATTGTAATGAATTGCAGGTTGGCAGAACATTGTAAGGACAATGGATGGGCATTTTTCGACAACTGGAGCCGCTTTTACGGTAAGAATCATCTACATACAAGGGACGGGGTGCACTTGTCACCCAGAGGATTTCGACTCCTTGCTGAATCCCTTGAGCTGGAAGTAGGTATCCTACAGGGTTTTTTTCGGGTAGATCACGTGGGGATTGGGGGGAAGTATCGGAATATAGTTTAGACTATAGAAACAACTTAGAGAGGGACTGTGAAAACAATCACCAAAGCAGATGGAGACAAGATGAACTTAAAGTTTACTATACAAATAGCAGAACCATAATTAACAAAATTGATTTCCTGCGAGGTAAAGCATGCGTAGAGAATTATGATATTATAGCTATTAGTGAATCTTGGATTAATATGGTTGATAAACATGTCCTTCCGGAAATCGAAATAGAAGAATATAAGTTTGTTCACATGGATAGGGTTGGCAGGAGTGGGGGAGGTGTAGCACTTTTCGTTAAAGATAAAATAAACTGTATTATCAACATTTCGATTAGGGAAGAGGACTGTACGGAATCTATTTGGGTAGAGATTATAGGCAAGAATGAGAAAGTTATTATTGGCGTCTTATAAACTGTAGACCTCCTAACCTCAGCATCAAGCAGACTGATCCCCTGATTAATGAAATTCGCAGAGCGTCCCGGTACAAAAATGTTGTGATCATGGGAGATTTTGATTATAGAAATACTGACTGGGAAACTTTATTAGGAGATCAGGAAACGAAGAAAATCGATAAATTCCTAAAACAAGTGATTACTGATCCTACGAGGGGAGAAAATACTCTAATCTTACTTTTAACTAATAATGAGCACCTAATGAGTAAGGTAAAAGTAGGAGATAGTCTAGGCTCAAGCGATCATCAAGAAATAAGATTTAATATTATTTGGGAAGAATTAAAAAGTACGAATAAAGTCCAAGTACCAGACTTCAGGAGAGCAAACTTTGACAATATAAAAACCTATTTGAAACTGAATATATGTTATACGGACGTTTCGGACATTGTCGGCGCGGTCAGGTCTCGGTACATTACCAGAGGTCAGGTCATGACCAGGGGTCGGGTCACGGAGGGTAACATACATACCTTGGGTCAGGGCACTTGGGGGCGGAGGCTCAACAGACAGGTCAGCGATTTGGATGAAATGTTATAGCAATCTAACTTATCTAATTATTAATGCACAAAATACATTTATCCCCCTGAAGTCAATACAAAAAAATAGTAATACTCCCAAATGGATGAC
>NC_134807.1:37134668-37137168 GCF_046742065.1 Oratosquilla oratoria | reverse complement strand
CCATACTTTTTTGTTTTCTAATTTTGATATACTAATATATTACATACAGATATGTACTCCCATATACCTTCTTGATCAGTGGAGTAGTTTAATGGGGCGATAGGGCCATTCCTGAATCTTGCTCTATATAAACTTTATAGAGCTTTTGAGCCCGTCTGACCCCACTTTACCTGAGGTGTGAGTACCGTGGGGTCAGTCAGACCCCACTTTACCTGAGGTGTGAGTAGCGTGGGGTTTGTCAGACCCCACTTTACCTGAGGTTTGTTCATGTCATATAAATGTTTTATCATTTATACTTATGGGTAAATAATAATTTCTTCTTTTTTATCAACAGAAAAACATACATCCGAGTTTGATTTTATTTATTTATTTAATTTATTTAATTTATTTATTTTATTTATTCTATTTATTTAATTTATTCCATTTTCCCTCTTTTGATTACATTAATTTTTATCATAATGTTTAATTTCTGTTCTGGTAATGTGAGTTTCTTTTCATATCATGGTCACACTATACTTATATTATCATAAAGCATGACATTCCGCCACATTTTATTTGATTGATTTATCCTTCCCTCTTTTGTTCAAATTTAATTTGTATCACATATTTTGTATCACATATGAATGCTTAATATTTTCTGTTCTGTTAATATGTTTCTTCTCACAACAAGATCACACTATTCTCATATCATAAAATCTCGCCACATTTTAGGGCACCTCAGTCACTCTATTCCCACACATACAGCTGTAATTTATTTCATCCTTCCCCTCTTTTAGTTCAAATTTAATTTGTATCACATATTTTGTATCACATATAAATGTTTGATATTTTCTGTTCTGTTGATAATATGTTTCTTCTCACACTATTCTCATATCATCATAAGATGTGACATCTCGCCACATTTTAGGACACCTCAGCCACTCTATTCCCACACATGCATCTGGTTCTCATCTATCCCCCTTGTACAAGATCTTTTGAAAAATTATGGGCTCACATATGTAGGCACACTGAGGGACAAGAAGCCACAAGTACCAGCTCTGATGACAGACAAGACGGTCATCAGAAAAGGTTGCACGGCTTTCCTCTTTTACACAACCATGGCACTTGTGTCACATTTACCTGACAAGACGAAGAAAAAATTTGTGCAGTTGATCTCCTCAATGCACCAACAACCTGTTATGGATGACTGTGGGAAGTCAGAAATCATCTTGTATTATAACAACACAAAAGGAGGGGTTGACGCGTTTGATCAAACGTGTGCCCGATATACGTGCAGCCGAATAACCATACGGTGGCCTTTGTGCATAATGTACGGACTGGTCAACGCCGCCGGTGTCAACTCCTATATCACCTGCAATGAAATGAGGAAACGTGATGGACAGGCGGAACTTTCATTACGCCGGAAGTATCTGATTGAGCTGGCAGAAGAGATACGGCCATGGGCAGAGGAGAGGATGAACTTCAAGGGGATGCACAAAAGTACTTTGATGACCATCAGAACGGTCTTTGGCTTGAACATGCCCTATCAGCAAGCGGATACCTCTTCTATGAGAAAGCGATGTGCCTTGTGTGACCGGAAGTCTGACAGGAAGACCAAGAACTACTGCCTACACTGCAAAAGACCAGTGTGTCAGGACCATTCAACCCCCATCTGCGATGACTGCAATTAGATTCTTCAGTGTCACAAATTCCACTTTCAGTATATCCAATAAAATATGTTCTTCATTATCACTAGCATTATGTATGAATTGCTCGACTCATGTCCCCTCAAGAAAACTCAAAACCCTCTGAGACCACAAACTTCCGTCAACGAAGGATGGGGTTTTGCTGAGTCAGGGTAGGAGTGCTTAGAGCCATAAAAACTTATAAATAATCAACTTAGATACCATTAAAAACTTATAGATTGTTTGCTGGACCTAGTATCAACCTTCCCTGAAAATTTCATTAAAACCAGTCCATAATTTTTGCGTAAAATTGGTCAAAGTCAAAATAATCACCTCGTTTTTTTTCTTCAGATTTCATGGTTTATGAAACACATTTATTATTCATTTGTTGTAGCTCTGCTTTTCCTTAAAGATAGTTGGAACATTGGTCTCTACAAAATGATGATGACCAACCGCTTCATGTTTCATGCTTTCAGTCAAGCACCCTCTGAAGTCAACAATATCTTATTTTTCATATTTTTTTTGTAATTTTCATTAAAATATATGTCTAACAATTATAGTCACTTTTAAGCATGTAAATGGAAGAATATAAGTTGAAGTACATATGTTTTGATTTCTATGTCAATAAATGCAGTAGAAGTATTTTATTTTTATTTTTTGTGTTTGGGGTCTGTCAGACCTCGCTTTACCTGAATCGTTTGTCAAAAAGACCTTTACCTGTTAAGGGTTAAGGTAAAGGTAGGAATTCGTCATGGATGTGTTATGTCGCCCTGACTGTTCAAGTTATACATGAATGGGGTGGTGCGAGAGGTGAATGCAATGGTAGTGAGTCAGGG
>NC_134807.1:37119668-37124668 GCF_046742065.1 Oratosquilla oratoria | reverse complement strand
GTCCTCATATGATATGCAGTACATTGTTACCCTTCCATTTAGTCTCAATATTGTGCCAATGATTGGAGGTGGGATCGCTCCTTCAGTGATTGTGTTTTAGTGGGAGAGTGTGACAATATATAGATGTAGATGTAGATGTAGATGTAGATGTAGATGTAGATGTAGATGTAGATGTAGATGTAGATGTAGATGTAGATATAGATGTAGATATAGATATAGATATAGATAAATAGACAGATAGATAGATATGTTTAAATACAATCCACAGTCGGAGAAACAAAGCAAAAGAGACAGACTATCTGTATATTTCGACCACAACTGTGGTCCTATTCAGCAGATAAGTACAAAGGTAAGATGGCAAGAAAATATACAATAACAATGGTACATAATAAAAACAGGGGAAGGTGGCTCAAGTCACATATCTGAGGGGGGCGGACTCGAGATAGGTGGCAACAATTTATTAACAGCATAAGTTGTGATGCAATCTGGTGACCATTGGCCTTTGGAAGTATTAAAATTTGGCAGGTTTTTGATGAGAAAAGATTCAACAATATTTCCTCTAAAACTACAATTGGATTTATAAATAATTTCTGTATTATTCTAATCTATGCGATGATCCTTTGTGGATGTATGGAGGAAAACCGCTGAATTGTTTTGTGCATATCTAACAGAGTTTTGGTGTTCTTTTACTCTGTGTTACGGACGGGCTGGTTATGTGAAGAGACGTTATTTGTAACGGATAAGTGCTTAAGAACCAGCTCATTTCTAGAAGCCACTGTAGGACTGAATTATCTGGTCAGGGCCTAGATAATTCGTAAGGCTAGAAGTAAAAGTAACAAAGAAGATTCCAGGAAAGGAATATTAAACTAGCGGTAAAACTAGTAAACGAAATTATTAATAACATGAAAATATCTACAGGCAATAATAAACTCAAAAAAGAATGGGCAGTTGGGTCAATGGGACCGTTACATGAATACAAGAATATGGAAAGTATCGTTCAAATACAAAGCACAAGATACGTATACAATATGGTACTAAGTGCAAAGAGGTCAGGAACATATGTATCAAAAGAGATACTAAGTACAGTACAAATACAAGTATAATGCAATGCAAATGTATATAAGACAAGTAATGGAGACAAAAGGGGTGATCACTTCACACGAATCGTCTCATGAGTCCAACCTGCGAGAGGTCTTATCAACAGAGCTAATTGCGAGAAATGACAACGTGTAAGTGATTTCTACAGCTTATATACCATTGGACCGGAAGTGGGATACTTCCGGTGAAGGGTGCGGTTGAGCGCAGAGGAGGGAGAGAGAAATTTGTCACACGTCAACTTGGATAGTTTTAAGACTCTCGGCTCGCTTGAACAATCTACTTATTTAGTAACTGTCAAATCTGTGCGCTCTGCACTACTCAGGGACAAACAGCGAGCGCTGAACTACTTCGGATTACTTCGCTTGTCTGTTTATTCTACTTACATCAAGAGTGCGAACATGATTTTCGCACGTAGGCAAGTATATATACATTGGACGTGCGTTACTACTTACATTGTTACAATACATATAGACAAGAAATATGAATTCTTTTATATGTAATACAAAGAACACAATTCTATGACATAATTACATATATGACGTAATATCTAATATTACGTTACATCTGGTATTGAGGTCCCTACCAGTTTGGCCCCAATATACCTCATTACAATCTTTATATGGTATTTTGTACACTCCAGTGTCATTATCCACTTTAGGTCTATGATGTATGTTCACTACTTTATGAAAATTTTTATTAGGGTAATTGAAGACTAATTTGATTTTATCTTGTGGTAACATTTTAGATACTTCATCCAATGATTGATTATATGCAATTTTGATACAGTTAATATCCCAGTTGTGTTGGATCTTTGTTTAGGAAGAGTTCTTATGAAAAGTGGTTTTTGCCTTGCTAAGGGCTTTTGTCATCAACCATTTTGGGTTACCTAACTTGCTCAATTGTGAGTTTATTATTTCAAATTTTTTATGTAAAAATTGGGCGCTACAATTTTTAATGCTCTTAAATAGAGGCCCGAAGCAACACTTAGTTTAACCCTTTCTGGATGATAAATGAAAAAATGTAGGTAGCTACCAGTATGTGTATGCTTTCTATGACCGTGAAGGACAAATGTCCCGAATATTTGATCACTAATATGTCTAGAAAGAGGATTTTGTTATCTTCTTCACGAGATGACTTATAACAGTACTGTGTAGGGACAAAAGGCGTGAGGATGGCATTCAAAGTTTTAGCCAGGTGATATGTAGGGGTGGGGATTTGGGAAATGATAGGGCGCAAAGGGTTGTCATATTTGTGTTTTAACGTTACCGTATATGTAACCCTTTGCGCCCTATCATTTCCCAATTCCTCTCCCCTACATATCACCTGGCTAAAACTTTGAATGCCATCCTCACGCCTTTTGTCCCTACACAGTACTGTTTTAAGTCATCTCGTGAGTTCCTAGATTGTGTGAACAGCGCCCCCGTAGAGGGAGTGATGGCATCTCTTGATGTGGAGTCCCTCTTCACAAACATTCCCGTTCAGCGCACCATCGACTACATCTGTGATCACGTATACCCGTCTTCTCCATTACTTCTGTTGAAAATAGAAGAGATTCACCTCCTTGAACTTCTGAGGATTTGTACGCAAGAGGCCGCCTTCCGTTGCCCCCGTGGTAAACTTTACCAACAAATTGATGACGTGGCTATGGGCTCTCCGTTAGGTGTTCTCTTCGCCAATTTCTTTATGGGCTCGGTGAAGAAAGAGGTCTTTAATCGTTCTGGTCGCCCCCTGTTGTACGGCCGGTACGTAGACATCTTCGTGAGGACCACCTACTCTGAGGAGCGTGAACACCTTCGCTGCCTCCTTCAGGAAGTGTCAGGCCTTCGATTTACGACGGAGGAGGCGACAGACGGCGTCCTTCCTTCTCTTGATGTGCTCCTCACCCAGAAAACCGACGGAAGCACCCACACAGCAGTGTACACCAAGCCAACTAATCCTGGATTGTGCTGGAATGGAGAGAGTGACTGCCCTCAAAAGTATAAGGACTCCACAATTGCATCCTTCTATAGGAGAGCCCTCACCCATTGCTCCAGTTGGACCTCCACCTAGAAAGAAATTGACCAGTCTACACAACTCTTAGTCAATAATGGCCACTCAAACAGCGACTGCCAACGTGTACTGCGGGTCGTCATGAGTAAGTGGTACGAAGGGCAACAGACTCCTGTAGAAGAAGGCAATACCTTTACCTTGTTCTATAGGGCCTACATGTCGAGCGCTTATAAGGAGGATGAGAAGGCACTTTTTCGTATCATCAAGGGCAATGTGACCCCAACCAACGAGATGGACCGACCGCATAAAACTTTCAATTTATTATAAGAACAAGAGAACTAAAGACCTTATCATGAAAAATAACAGCTCCCCATGCCCTTCCGACATCGAGTGTGTGAGTCTGGTGTACCAGTTCAAGTGTCCTTTTAGGGACTGTACGCCCCAAGATTCCTACATCGGACTCACTACCACTCGCCTTTTCAGACGGTTGACATACCACCTTAACAATGGAGGCCCTAAGCGGCACCTCCAGGAGACCCATAACATTCCAATCACCAGATTCATCTTAGTGGACAATACCACAGTTTTAGACCGAGAAAGTGACAAGCGCCGCCTTGCCCTCCTTGAGGCCCTCCACATCAAATACAGCCAGCCTACATTGAACATCCAGCAGGAAGCCCCCACCATCCTTCCCAGCCTCAAACCATTCAGAATCCGCCAAACCAGACAACCCACCTCTTTGTGATCTTTCTAGTGTTTACTTTCTGTATTTATAATCACCCATATCTTCGTCCTTGCTACAATTGAAAATGCTAACTGTGATTAGCGAAACGTCTTGTATCCTGTTCTATCCATTAGATGGCTTCTATCGGCAACTTAGTTTTTTCTTTACCTCTCCATGCTAGAGAGATCTTCAGAAGACTTGAAAATCTTCATCGGAAACTCATCAGAGCTAAATTTGCTGTTGCATACAATTCAATATGCCTTAATGAAAGAAAGAAAAGAAGAAAAAAATATACATATTTGTATATTTATATGTATATATATATATATATATATACTGTATATATATATGTGTGTGTGTGTGTGTGTGTGTGTGTGTGTGTGTGTGTGTGTGTGTGTGTGTGTGTGTGTATGCATTAGTACATATATATGTATATGTACATGAATATGTATATATATATATATATATATATATATATATACATATATATATATATATATATATATATATGTGTGTGTATATATATATATATATATATATATGTGTGTGTGTGTGTGTGTGTGTGTGTGTGTGTGTGTGTGTGTGTGTGTGTGTGTGTGTGTGTGTGTGTGTGTGTGTGTGTGTGTGTGTGTGTGTGTGTGTGTGTGTATGTGTGTGTGTGTGTGCGTGTGTGTGTATGTGTGTGTGTGTGTGTGTGTGTGTGTGTGTGTGTGTGTGTGTGTGTGTGTATGTATTTGTATTTGTATTTGTATATGATATGTATATGTATATGTATATGTCTATGTATATGTGTATGTGTATGTATGTATATGTATATGTATATGTATATGTATATGTATATGTATATGTATATGTATATGTATATGTATTTGTACATGTATATGTATATGTATATATGGATATGCATATATATATACAATAAAAAATGGAACTTCTTTTCAAGAATACAGGAGAAACCACTAGGAAATAGAAAATTAACAAAGCAAAGTGCTCTCGTACAATCTAATCTCCAAAACCAAAATAAATTTTGGAAAAAAATGTCAATTAATATATGCACATGAAAGTGTGTGGGTACTGTTCAAGGAACGAGAGACTTATATGCGGTTTCATTATAGTAGGAACACATCAAGGTTACGTTCCGTCTAAACAGTTTGTATATTTCTTTATAAATATAGAGTAGTAATCTTTA
>NC_134807.1:37102168-37109668 GCF_046742065.1 Oratosquilla oratoria | reverse complement strand
TGCCACCTACCCCTATATCTACCTCTCTACCCACTTGTCTACCAGCATCTTACAAGAGCATATCTGAGTGTCAACGATGGGAAAACTCATTGATTTGAGGTCAATGTATGGCTACGTCTAGGTTGTGTGATGCTGCCATAGATTGGATGGTAAGGTAAATTTGGGTGAGAATGGTTGAATCTAAATGGATCATTGTAGCAAATGGTCATACTCAAGATTTTTTTTTTTTTTTTTTAACGCCAAAAGGATTTCGTTCTGTCTATCGTTAAACAATATCATTCAGTTTGAAGGAATTCTTCGTCGTTAAAAGGTTGAGTAACGTTTACAGATTTCTTAGCCTCTGACTACCGGAAGTGGTTCAGAGTCGGTCTCACTCGACTACAGAGAACCATAATAAAATGAACAAGACACTAATGGCAAGGCCCAAAGTCATTATCTAGTGAAAGTTTACGAGGTCCCACAATCCAGAGGCACAGACATTCTCGGACTGCTAGAGCCACCCCAGTCCCCTCCCCTACCTCCTTTCTAGAAACACGGAGTTAACACCGGGAATTCTAGATCCCCTTTGAAAGAGAGAGGACATAACATCCGGGAATTTCAAAACAGGTTCGGTGTTAATTATGCGATATCTGGTGAGAATCTACGAGTCAATACACGTCGAACAGTTCGCTGTACACTTAGTGCGTGTTTTAATTATTCTCCACTAGGCCGATTAACGGGTGATCAATTAATTGGGCCTTCGATAAAAGACTTTGTGAATAATTAATAGCAACACAAAGGCTTTGCTCATTTAACATGACTAAATTACAATTATTCAAGGTTTTTCATTCGACATAAATTACTCGTGTTAGGTGATTAGTAAAAGTCATCGAACTGGAGGTGATCAACCTATACTCTTATGATTATACTCTTCGTGAGTTTGCAATAACAGTTGTAGATATTTCTTTTCTGGTACTTGTAGCAATAGCCGTTCATCTCTCCAAAAAATTACTTCATTGTTTTCCATAATCTTTGATATACAATTTACTGCTCTTCAGGAATGTGTGTATATGTGCGTGCGCGCGCGCGCGCGCGTGTGTGTGTGTGTGTGTGTGTGTGTGTGTGTGTGTGTGTGTGTGTGTGTGTGTGTGTGTGTGTGTGTGTGTGTGTGTGTGTGTGTGTGTGTGTGTGTGTGTGTGTGAGTGTGTGTGTGTGTGTGTGTGTGTATTTACCTAGTTGTATTTCACGGGAAGGGGAGCTATGCTTGTGGTGTCCCGTCCCCATATCTCGTTTTATCAAGACTGTTTTTAGATTCGTGTATCGTTTTTGCAAACACCACATTTTCATCTAACCTGTTCCAAACTTCTATTATCCTGTGGGGAAAGCTGTTCTTTTTCAGGTCTTTTCTATAATTGTCTTTCTTGATTTTCTTTCCATATCCTCTTGTATCTCTACTACTCCATTTTATTAGATCCTCTCTATCAATAATTTCCATACCTTTCATGATTCTATAAATAATTATTAAGTCTCCCCTCTCTCTTCTTTGCTCTAATGTCTGTAGCTCAAGTTTTGCCAGTCTCTGCTCATATGATAGTTCTGAGAGCGTTGGTGCCAATTTCGTAATTGCTCTTTGTATTCTTTTATGTTTTGTTGTAAATTTTTTTTTTTTTTTTTTTTTTTTTTTTTACCATGTCGTCGCTGCATACTCCTATTTTGGTCTTATCAAAATGGCTAGTATTTTCTTCACCATTTCTTCGTCCAGGTATGTAAATGCCACTTTGATTTATCTTATCAAATTGTAAGTTTCTCCAAAATTTTTGTCTATATGTTTCTCAGGAGACATATTATTCATAACAATGACTCCTAGGTCTTTCTCTTGTTCCACTTCCTTAATTCATTCCTCTCCCAATTTATATGATCCCACTATTCTTTTTTTGCTTCTTTCAAATTCCATTATACTACACTTCTTAATGTTGAATTCCATCTCCCACTTCCTACTCCATTCCCGTACTTTCTTGAGATCGCTTTGCAGCGATTCACAATCTTCTTCGGTGTTCACTTTTTTTAACATTTTTGCATCATCTGCGAAGAAGCTCATATAACTTTCAATTCATTCATCCATATTATTAATATATATATATATATATATATATATATATATATATATATATATATATATATATATATATATATATATATATATATATATATATATATATATATAACAGACATTACTGGGACCAGAACTGTTCCTTGTGGAACTCCACTAATCACTTCATCCCATTTGGAATGTTTGTCTCTTATCACCACTCTCATTTTCCCTTCACGCAAGTCTTCCATCCACTTAAGTAGTTTACCCTGTATTCCTCCTACAGTTTCTAATTTCTTTAGCAATTTCTTATGTGGCACCTTATCAAAAGCTTTTTTCAGGTCTAGAAAGGCACAATCAGCCCATCCATCTCTTTCCTGTATTATATCTATTAGTCTTGAATAGAAACACATCAGGTTTGTGACACATGATCTTCCTTGTCTAAATCCAAACTGCCTCGGATTTAGTACATTTTTCAAATGCTTTATTCATCTAATTTTGATCATTCTTTCACAAATTTTTGCTACCGTACTTGTAAGAGAGACCGGTCTATAGTTTATAGGGTCTTCTTTGTTTCCCCCCTTATATATTGGTACTATATTTGCTCTTTTCCAATCTTCTGGAACTTTTCCTTCCTTCAATGAACTGCTTATTAGACTATGTATTTTGTCTGTTAGTTCGTCCCTGCATTCTCTCAAAATCCAGTTTGCCATTTCATCTAGTCCATGCGATTTTCTGACATCGAGATTACTGAAGTGATTCATCATTTCATTCTTTATTACTTTTATCTCTTCCATATGGGGGACTTTCCCCTCCCATTCGTCGTCTCTAAGTTGTATGTTCTCCCTCGTAAACACTGATTTAAAATGCTTGTTCATAATTTCTGCCATTTCTATTTCCTCTGTGTATTCTATTCCTCCTTGTCATATTTTCATTAATTATTGTTTATTTTTAAGTTTGTTGTTTCTCGTGTATTTTGCTTCATTTAGTTCCAGTTCTACTAATATGTGGTGTCTTATATTCAATCTTGACCACTATTTCAGGTTCTGATGTGATTATTAGGTCTAGTTTTTATGGCTCTTCCTCATTTCTATATCTACTATTCTCTTGTATCTATTGTGTCATTGTAGGTTCTTTAATCATATCAAGTAGTACATTTCCCCATAGGTCATCTCCAACCTTCACTATCATTTCTTCCCGGCAGATTTCTTTACAATTAAAGTCACCCATTATAATTATTCTTCCTCCATCTTCCATTATCTTATTTAGTGTTATCCATGTGTCTTCTAACATATTCTTATGTTCTCTCTCTTCCCTCGAAGCCGTTTTAGGAGGCACATAATTTACCACAAACTTCCAGCTCTTCTTGTCCCTGTCCTCTATTTCCATTATGATCATTTGCACTCTATTTTTCCATATGTAATATTCCTCACATTTATATCCTTCTTAGTCAGGAACATAACTACACCCCCTTGTTTTACTTCTCTGTTTCTAATCCAATAATTATATACACCATGTCCTACGCTGGTGTTTGGTAATAAACTTTTCAATTTTGTCTCCACAATTCCCATTATGTCAGGTTCCTTTTTCATCAGGTAATCATTCAGTTCATTGAAGCCTGTTATTAATCCATCTATATCTATGAAGTACACTCTTAATTTTCTGTTACCTCCATCCTGTTTTCTGTTTCCCTTTTGTTTCCCCTTTCCTATGAATCATTTCCTCACTTTCATATCCACTATTCTTCACTAGAATTTCTCTTTGTCTCTTTGTCTGACTCTGTTCTGTTCTCTTTCTTTTTTTCCTAGCTTCGATTCTTTTTTGTTTTCTCTTCCTCTCTTTCCTCTTTATTCATCTCTCTTATTATCCATACCTGTTTGTACTGATCATTCTGCTAGTTTTCAAGTTTTTGATAAGACATTCTCTGCTGTCGTTTGTGACCTGAATTTAATCTTAATTGGTCTGGTCTTGTCTATACTGTATTTCTCAAGTCTATATATTTCTTAAATTTCTTTCCCTATTTCCTGTTCACCCTCTTGGAATATTTTTAGTACCCTGTTCACTCTTTCTTTCTCCTCTCTTACTCTTGTAATACCTATTTGGATTATGTTTCCCTTCCATTCCTAATATCATTATACATTTCTTTTTATCTGCTAAGTCTCTTACTATATTCTCCTTCTATCTCATCACTTTAATAACTGTGCTCTTAGTGTCTTCCTTCATCTGCTGTTTCACTATATATCTAAATTCAATTTTGCTATTCTCCTGAACCTTTTTCCAACCACTTACCTCTATGGACTCTTTATTCTCTTTACTATTCTTCCTTAATTTCTCATTCTCATCCTTTACTTCTTTTAACTGTCTTTTTAATTCTTCAATTTCTTTATTTAGGCTTTGGTTCTCCTTCTTTAGTTCTTCCAATTTATCATCTCTTTGTGCTCTCAGTGCAAGTTGACGGAACCTAACCTCCCATGATTCGTTCATTTTTGTTAGTTTTTCCTATAGGCTTGCTAATAGGGGGTTGTTGTCATCTCTTTCCTTATTAAATCCATAGAAATAATTATCTTCATTTTCTAGTGACAAAATGAAAGTTTCTCAGGAAATAAAATTGATCACATTTGGATTGTTAACCAAAAATAGTGACGATTTAACGGCAGAAAAGCTGTATAAAGACCTAAAGTCAATATGAATTTAGGGGAGGTACATTATCTAATGCAAGTGTACAGTGAGACAAGAATAATAAATCCATATGTAATCCATAACAGAGGAACTCTAGAAGAGAGTATAAGAAATCCGAATTAGAACATAGACAGAAAGTTAGAAGTCCATCCAGGGATACTATAATTATATGTTTCAATTGTAATACTTTGGGACATAATACACAAGACTGTTATTATGGAATTATTTGTAGAAATTACAAATATGAGGATCATGATGAGTATCTGTGTAGAAGCCCACCTTTCTGTATGTATCACCAAATAATAGGTCATAAAACCCATGAATGTAGAAATTTCGTATGCACCAGGAAACAAGAGGAAAAACCCCAGACACAGAATAAACTTATATTCTAGAACTTCCCATATATATACAAACAGACAGTATTGTGTTATGGATAAGAGTGATAGAAGGATGAAAGAAAACTCCAACATCAAAGATAGAAATAAACTGACAATTACAATTGGAAGGACTTATGTAGGACCTCTCATTGCTGGTAGAGGGTTCAATAAACCTATTCAAATATTTATTGACACAGGATCTGTAGTTAATGTTATAACTAGAAGAGTTTTAAACCAGTTGAAACCAGGTATGAAGGTCTTGGAACCAATCCATTACTCATTGCAAGGAGTAACTGGAAATCAGTTAAAGGCATGAGGTAAGGTTGAACTAGAAGTTATCTTATATACAAATGAACATTTGCACATTCTAGTGATAGTTGTAGAAGAATCTGTTTTTCCAGGATATTTATTGATAGGATTTCTAACTATGAAAAAAAGAACATGGTCAAATGTCCTGATGACTTATGGATCTTAGTAAAATCACAATTAATCCCATTTTCAAATCAACCAGACTTAAGACCAGTGACAAGAATCAATTAATCCCTAGGAATAGATGGGAAAGATAACAATTTTACTTTAGATAACGAGGCCGAGCGGTCCAGACCAAATGAAAGTAAAGCCATATATAGTGAACCCAACTCAGATGTTCAAGAAATCCCAGAAATTACTAATTCATCAACTACAAATGAAGACTTGCAAATTGCGGATGGTGGCGTGATAAAGTTGACATTATTACACTCCAGAGCAATTAACAAGGTAGATTTGCAGTTGAAAGGGGTCACTGTAGGCTCTGAAATTTTAACCATTTCAGAATCAATTAGATTAAAAGGTTTGAAATTTGACTCAGGGATTTATAAGTCAAATAAGAACATGGTAGAAATATTAATTATTAATACTTTGAATAAGGATATAATCTTAAGAAAAGGTACACAAATAGGATGTTTTTAGGTGTGTACAAAACCCATCAAGATTTTAAATGAGAGTACTGAGGAGGTGGAATTACCAATTTCATCAATCTGTTCAGTTCAGGAGGAAATAAAGTTAAGAAAGAAATACAAGAATCAATTAGAACCTACTAATTGTCTTGAGTTGGGTGAAAGTTTAGTTGTTTTGCTCGTGAAGCACAATAAAGCAATTGCTTTGCCAGGGGACTCCTTAGGCAAAACAACTGTTTTAAAACTTCAGATTAATTAAAACCAGGAATACAGCCTATTTATATACCTGCCTACATAGTTCCTCTAAATTAGCAATAGTAGATAAGCTGATCACTGAAATGTTATCGCAGGATATTATTGAACATAGTAAAAGTGAGTGGAACTTTCCTTTGATATTTGGTGCCAAAATGAGATAGCACTATGCGTCTAGTTATTGATTATAGGGAATTGAATAAGCACACCATTCGTGACAGGTTACCATTACCAGTAATAGGGGACATTCTCAGAAGTTTGGGAACTGAGAATAGATATTTTAGCACTATGTATATCAAATCAGCTTTTTGGCAAATAGAGTTGCATGAAGACTCAAGAGAGTTTACAGCATTTTCTACTCCAACGGGACATTATGAGTTCAAACGAATGCCATTTGGGTTATGTAATAATCCATTAACTTGTATGAGATTAATGGATACAATTCTAGATGGGTTGTTAGGAAACACTGCCAGTGTATTCCTAGATGATATTTTAGTAGTTTCCCAGACAGCGGTTGAGCACTTTAAGAAATTAGATTTGATATTCTCAAGACTAGTTGAAGCAGGATTGAAAGTGAAACTTGAAAAATGTAAGCTCTTGTAGGACAGTGTTATTTATTTGGGACATAAGATAGACAAACATGGACTTAGTACAGTTAATTCAAAGGTTGAAATAGTAAAGAATTTTCCAGTTCCAAACAATGTAGAAAAGTTAGAAGTTTCTTGGGATTGACATGATATTATAGAAAATTTATCAATCGATATGCTGACATTGCAAATCCATTAAGTTCTTTGTTGAGGAATAACTCAAAGCTCATGTGGGGACCTGCACAATAGGAAGCTTTTGACAAGTTGAAAGATAAACTCACAAGTTCTCCAATTTTAATATTTCCAGACTATGATAAGAATTCACTCTTTACACTGATACATCTGACATAGGATTAGGAGGAATACTTATGCAAGAGAGAAATGGAACTTTGAAACCAATAGCTTACACTTCAAGAGTTTGTAATGATGCAGAGAGAAACTACTCTATAACAGAAAGAGAAACATTAGCAGTGATATATTCATTAGAAAGTTTTAGAGATATGATATTGGGATATCCAGAGTGTGGACTGATCATACAGCTATTCAGAACTTATTTAAGCATAAGAATCTTAGGGGCAGACTCGCTAGATGGTTTGCGGTAC
>NC_134807.1:37082168-37087168 GCF_046742065.1 Oratosquilla oratoria | reverse complement strand
CCCCTTATCTCACCAAAGAAAGAGCAGTCAGGGAGGCGAGTCAGTTCAAGGAAGAACTAAAAGACGCACTCACTTCTTCACCTTGGGTTAAAAATAACACAATCAGCCTAGATCACGTACTCTCATTATTTGGCTACATAAAACTGATCTCGCGACTTCACCCAGAAACACCAAAGAAAATAGAGAACATTCCTTTTGATCCAGACACAACACTCGTTGACTTCTCTAGAAAATTTTCGGACACATCAGCGACAAAATCACAAATTCAACAACAACAAATCCCCCTTACACACACACTCACATACCCACCCACTCCCACAGTAGCAAAAATCTCACAAGAACATTACACTAGAGATAAACCCATGTCACACGAACATCACACAAGAGGTAGACAAATATCACGCACAAGATCACGACAGCGTTCACAATCTAGGAGACCATTCTTTTGCAAAATCTGCAACATAGTAGGACATAGCACAAACAGGTGTTATTACAGACAACCAACTAGCTACTGCTCATATCACGGACCAGCTTTTCACGACACAACACAATGTCGCGTCTTGAAATCACAAACCTACACGTCATACGCGTCTCCCCAACACCCGACTAGCGACAACACAAACAAACAAAACACGGTATGACTATCGTCTCACGGTGAACAAAACACACGACCTCACGAGACAGAATCAAACCCCCCACTACCGATTCTCACGATGGCTGACTCTCGATCATCCCCGTCTGCTATGACATTTCACGCCACGGTCAACAACCTTCCACAACTACTCTTTCTGGACACAGGATCCCCAGTTAATCTAATGTCAAAGGTTTCCTTCGACCAATTCCGATTCCGACACCGTAGAGTAACAGTTATAGAACCAACGAATATCACATTACAAAATGTAGACGGAGTTCCCTTTCCCATCATAGGAAAAACCGAACTAGACATCTCCCTGCATGCCAACTGTCCTCCCATTACAACGACAGTATACATAGCGGACGTAGTGTTTCCCGCAGATATTCTTATAGGTTTGACATGGATGCAAAGAAATCGCATCATCATCTATCCTGCTCAAAACGGCATTGGTTTCAATAATCACTTCATAACGGCTTTAAAGACAGCTAACACGCATGCACACACAGAAAACACGCGCGTCAAACACTTGCATATGATCGAGCAACAGCATGCAACATCAACAACAGCAACAACTGAACAAAACAGTGACGAAACAGAAAAGGTGACACTTGTAACAGACACGCACACTGGTGTAACGGACACGCCCACCCCATCCGCTCACCCCCGTAGCTCACACCACAGACGTAATAGACGTACACTGTCAGCGCGCATGTCAAAGTCAACTCGCGACCACAAGAAACACGATGTTTTCACTAACATACAGGAAATATCACCACAATACACTACCGTCTCACAGATCTCTCTCACGAATTCTCACGCGGTTGTAATAACTGACAAAACACTCTATCCACGCGAGTACACAAAACTCAAAGTGCGTATCTTCAAAGCTCCCGACTCAGATGTTCTTTGCATCACAGACACTTGCCGTGTATCTGGTGTATCTCTCTTATCCGCCCTATCTCACACATCGAGCAAAGGACACACAACAATCATAGTTACAAATAATACCAATGCCCCTCTTCAGATGAACAAAGGAACGAACGTTTGTGATTTTACAGTGTATCCCGCCCCAGTACACGTAATCGAGCATGACAACTCACAACACGTATGCGCCATCACCAACGGAGAACAGAACACACAGGAAACCATCAAAGCACCACACATTAACGATGTAGATTTCCCTGAAGCACGAGAAGATCTCCTGACACTCTTGAACACGTACAGACACGCAATTGCACTCCCAGGCGAACCATTAGGTCTCACAGACATCATACAACATCATATACCACTTCAACAAAATGCAAAACCACGGTACATACCCGCTTACCGTCTTCCTCACAGTAAAAGAAACATTGTCGACAACATAATTGCAGATATGCTCGACCAAGGCATCATTGAACACAGCCTATCTCCCTGGAATTTTCCTCTCTTTGTCGTTCCAAAACACGACGGCTCCTTTCGCCCTGTTGTTGATTTCCGTGAGCTAAATAAACTCACCATTCCCGAAAGACATCCTATTCCTCATCTCCAAGACACAATCTACTCCATAGGCGAACACAACACGGTCTTCTCTACTCTCGACCTTATGTCAGGGTATTTCCAAATACCTCTAGATGACGAATCAAAACCTCTAACAGCCTTCAGTACCAATACGGGCCATTACCACTTCAAAAGGTTGGCCATGGGACTCGTCTCTGCTCCCTCTGTTTTCACAAGACTTATGTTCAAAGTCTTAGAAGGTTTGATTGGAAAGACTGTCTTCATATACCTTGACGACATTATCATTGCCTCACGGTCACTCACGGAACACCTTAACACACTTCAAACTGTCTTCTCAAGATTAGCCGCGGCAGGCCTAAAACTTAAACTCAAAAAGTGCTCCTTCCTCAAAAAGGAAATAAGGTTCCTAGGACACGTCATAAACTCACACGGTGTCATTACTTCTCAAGACAAGGTTAAGGCTGTTCTAGATTTTCCAACCCCTAACTCTACAGAACACGTGAAATCATTTCTAGGACTTTCAGGTTTTTACAGACGTTTTATCGAAGGCTATGCTCACATGGCAGCTCCTTTAACAGCCCTTCTCAAGAAAGATACTCCTTTTAACTGGACGTCTGAACACAACACCGCTTTCCACAAGCTCAAACAAGCACTCACAACAGCCCCGGTTCTGGCATTCCCAAACTTCTCTAAACCCTTCACACTATGCACAGATGCTTCATACAAAGGCCTTGGCGCAGTACTAATGCAACAACACGACTCCAAACTTAGACCTATAGCTTACGCCAGTCGCGCATTAAACAAGCACGAACAAAACTACTCTGTCACTGAAATTGAAGCGCTCGCAATCATATATGCACTCAAACATTTTAAAGACATCATTCTAGGATACGAAATACATGTACACACAGATCATCAACCCGTTTTAAACCTATTCAAAGGCAAGAACCTAACTGGGAAACTAGCCAGATGGTTCCTTACTATCCAGGACTTCATGCCTACCTTCCACTACGTCCAGACCATGCAAAATTATGTCGCCGACGCCCTTAGTAGAAACGTAGCAACAATACGTCAAGCATCAGAGCCACTTGACATTACGCGAGACCGCATCATTGCCGCTCAAGCGACAGACCCCCTATGGAAAAGAATCATACACTATCTAAATTCAGGTGACACTACAAATACAGACGATTTTCCTCCCAACATAGACAACTACTCTCTCATAGACCAGGTTCTCTACCACACAACACTGCTCACAAACAAATGTGAACCAAACCGCATGGTTACACAATTAGTAGTTCCCACAAGTCTTGTTCCAGAAGTTCTCAAAATACTACATGATTCTCCATTAGCAGGACATTGCGGGAAGGACAAGTGCCTCTCGCAAGCTAGGTTAAAGTACTTTTGGCCCACCATGCGTAAAGACATACACACATACATAGACGCATGCCACTCATGCATAACTCATAAAGGTCACATTAGCGGGCAAGTACCAATACACAATTACCCAACACCTTCCAAACCCTTTGAAACCATTGCCATTGACTTACTCAAACTTCCAATCACTTTTAATGGAAACCAGTACCTTTTCGTATGCATCGATCATTTCTCTCGGTTCTGCATCCTCTCTCCTTTAGCGGACAAGACAGCAAAAAGTGTAGCTCAGACAATTATCAATAACGTCATCTGCCCATACACCACACCGAAAACACTAATCTCAGACAACGGCACGGAATTTAATAACGACATCCTCACAAATATCTGCCAACAGTTCAACATTACAAAGTGTAACACCACACCATACCACCCCAGCTCAAATGGACTCGTTGAACGTCAAAATCGGAAGATACTCAATATTCTCAGACACCTTGCCACAGACATACACGCATCTTGGGACGAACACATACCCATGATACAAGCCTGCATCAACAGCGCAATCAATAGATCAATCTCAGAATCACCCCATTTTGTTTTGTTTGGATCTGATAAGAAAATGCCATACGACCTACTCACTTCAGAAACCCCCCCTGTGTATGATTTCAATGATTTTGTCAAGGTAACTCTCAATAATTTCAACACTCTTTTCAAGAGAATACATGAGTCACTGACTCTCTCAAAAGCAGATATGCTTAGGTTGAAGAACGCTCACTCCAGAGATTGCAATGTTTCTGTAGGTGACATAATATACCACACCAACCACCAACCCACATCAAAACTTGCACCCAAATTCCATGGTCCATTTCGGGTCACCGGCATACTTCCGCACAATAAGATCAAAGCTCTCCACCTACGCGAACTCACAGAGGCTATCCTACATTTAGATCATATCAAACTAGTTCCTAGAGGTCTCGACATGGATGACATTCCATCCCCGCCCATACTACAACCAACACACACGACCGAGACTCTAGACAAAAACACCTTTACCACTCCACCGATCCCGACACCTCGCTATAGCCTCAGAAATAGAATTGTATAAGTTCTTTAGCCCCAACAAATCCAAGCATCTATTTCCAAAACCAATATTTATCATTCATGTTCATCTTATCATGCCATAACCAAGTATCTCCCTTCTAGCTGTGCAGATCACCTTTGCCACTCAGGGAAGGTCAACCCCTTCACCTAGGCACACCCCTCCTTCTTCTATCTCCTTAACAGTTCGTGCACCAAGCCTATGTGGATCTCAAGCTCATGGTGTCGCGAGGACGGACACTGGTAGCGTATGCCGAGCAACTGTTAGCATCTAGACCTCCTAGAAGACGTAATCTACCACCAAAATCTCCTAGACATTCATCTACCACCTCTGCTTATACTATCGGCTGCACGGATGCTTCGGTGCAGACAGAGTAGCCTGGTACTCGACCTG
>NC_134807.1:37069668-37074668 GCF_046742065.1 Oratosquilla oratoria | reverse complement strand
AATATTGCAGGTAATTGTCTCAGTCAAAGGAACAGGAAGTTTGATGATACTGTGAAGAGTTTTTCCATTTTTCAATAGTGTTGCTGCAATACCTATCCAAGCAGAAGTACTAACAGCCACATTTTGAGCCACCAGGTAATCATGAATCATATTGAATAGAAAAGTTTTGCCAGAGCCGCCAGGTGCATCCAAGTAAAACAGTCGGTGGTTGGTTTCTAATCCTCTATCTATTTCACTTACAGCGTTAATGACACTATTAAATACATATCTTTGCTCAATATTTAGTACTTCAGGATTGACTTCTTGAATTTCTTCCATATGTTGAATGGCAGGAGGCTCACTGATTGGTTCTGGCAGACCAAGCATTGCACAATTCATGCCGTTTTAATTCAAAATCATGTTTATGTGATGCAGAGCGATATTTTCTGCAACATTATTATCATATTGGCATAAAAGGTCCTCTATCATAAGGTGTTTGTTATCATTCCATAATTGTAAGGCATTTTGTGGTGTATTGAACAAACAAATCATTGCAAACATGTTAAGAAGCTGTCGTGGCATTTGATGTAGAGCTGCCTCACTCAAAACCATTTCTAGTTCGTTGTCATCTTCAAGCAGTTGCAATCGAATACAGGCATCCTTAAAGGTCGGCAACTGTTCACCTCCTACAGTTTTCAAGTCATCAAAAGAAGTTGCACCTGGTACATGAAGAAGAAGGATCCTTAAATGGAATTTCTCAGCATTTCTAGGACTGGCAGAGTACATTCTCGTTACAATATGGCGGTGACGTTGTCTTCTGGTCCAAGTGTTGCTTTGGTTATTGAATACATAATATTCAGGGATATCAGTATAAAGGTGGGTTCTTGCATCCACGTCACTTTGGTTAAGTTTGAACCATGCAGTTAATTGCGTGTCTGTCTTTGTTCGCCCGACTTATAATAAACTTGTTGCTGGTCAGGCAAATGGAGTGCCAGTCGGTAAACTGTGTGCGACTGTCCATACATTTTATATTCTGACAAACGCCAAAATGCTTCAGGCGGAGATACGTATCTACACGAAATATATGGTTTAATTTCATTATATTCATTTTTATTAGTTTGATTGTTGTTCATATTAATTTCCATCATTGCGCAATCATGTCCTTTATAGACATATTTGAAAAGATATTTCACACTTTTTACCGATATACACACTTCTACATTAATGTGAGCACCATATTTTCTGAGTAAATATTTATTATATGGTACTACAAACCTGCAGTCAACCTCATGGACGCCCACTCTAACAGAATCTCCATTATTTCTGCGTCTGTAAAGAGGATATCCAGAAACATTTGTTATAGTCTCCTCCTGATACGGCATAGGAAATTTCTTTTGACACTTTCCCTCTACCATACAGATTGAATTGGGATTAAATGTACCGCAGGGTCCATGAATCATGAGTTTTTTCACTAATTCTCTCAATTCTGGATCATGTTCTGATGGTAATTCAGCTGAAACAATATTATCAATTTGTTCTCTAGTTCTAATTTTATCTTCTTCACGCAGCATGATTAGCATGTGACAATGCGGGGAGACCTCTTTTCTGAAATTCAATAACATGTATCGCAGCAATAGATACCCCAAGTACATGTCTGTCCTGTATTGTCAATCATTAATTGCATTGAGATGTTGTTTGAAAACTCGTGCCAACAAATCAGGTCTGTTCTGTGCAGTTTCATGAGGCTGTAAGTTTTCAGTTACTTCTCGACCATTTTGGATTGCAAGCATATGTTATAAATAAATCAGGCCTTCCATATTTGCAAACTATTGCCATTGCATCTTGATAGCATTGTTGCATATTTTTGTGGGCTCCCTGTGAAGGATGATGGCAAAATGACAGGTACTCCAGGATCTTCATTTTCATTATTTCTTGCAAGGTGATCCATCAAACCTGAATACATTGCAACTCTTAGTTGTGCTTGATTTTCTGCAATGAATTTCAAACGACAACCCTCTACTTTAACATAAGCATCAACTATATATTGCTGAAATAGTTTTCCACCACTGTGTATTGGACTGAAGCCACCTCTTATAGCTAGACGATATGCATAAAATTACTGCATAGTAACCTTGTTACGAACTCTAGTTTGCCTAATTTTCTACATGAGTAATGTTTATATGCCATCCGAATTCACCATGAGGAAAGAGAAGAGGGTAAATCATTGGATCAAGATGGCAAGAGAGGTAGGATATCCTCTCCCTCTGTTGTCCTTCAGGGTACACTATAATGTCACGCTGGACAGGAGGTGCTCCATCATCACCGACAAATATTGCTGCAATTTCATCATTTGTTGGATTATTATATCTCCTCGCATCAGGGCCGGCAATAAATTGCATGGTTATTTTTCTGGGAGGGATATTTTGTAATGTAGCTCTCTGTTGCTCTTCAAGTTCGACAGTTCTCATGTTTTTATATGCCCCTACATAAGGATTATCGACCATTGCTTGAGATATTTTTTCGAAAACTGAATATAAGCAATTAGAATTTTGATTAGCATTTGACCTCAGATTAAATGCTTCATTTTTTTTCAATAATATAGAGCTGTCCATATTTTCTTTCTTCATTTTCATTTGGATGTAAATTTGTTGCATAATGATATATTTGTCCTTGCACTCGAAAACAATATGGACCATGTCCTGGAGGTGGCTTCACTTCAGCGCCGAAGGAAGCAAAGGAAAAGGAGGAGTTATGATTCCTAATGTTGTTTCTAAAGTTGCTAGAATCCCTGTCATTTCCTTCGAACAATTTCCTTAGAATGACTGGATATTCTTGGAGTGGCACAAGTGATACTTTTCCATTATGACAACAATTCAGAGGCTCTCCTGAAATCGGAGAGCCTGGCAGTGTTCACAAATAACATTCATTGGCCCAATGTAGAATCTATCAGGATTTATAAATTGGACACCATCTGCATTATTTCTCCGTATTTTATTTCTATTTCTCCTATTTTCAAGGTTCATCAGTCGGTCTTCTTCAGTCATGTTGTTTCTTCTAACTCTCATCTGTTGTCTGTTGATTCGTTGTGATTGTCTTTCTTCTTCATCCATTGCATCTCTTCTTGCTCGCATCCGTTCTCTTGCTTGAGTGTTATCCAGTTCTCTTTCTTCTTAATTCATTTGATTCATTCTTCTTTGCATTAGTTCTCTACTACGATTATTAAATGCATTTCTCTCTTCTACGCTCATTTGATTCCTCGTTCTTCGCATTTGTTCTCTGTTTCTATTTCGTTGGGCTTGTCTTTCATTTTCTCTGAACTGCTCTCGTCTCCTTCTTTGTCGTTCCCTGGCTGCCTCTCTTCGCTGCCTTCTTCGTTCGTCCATACTGAAGGTAAACACATAAGGAACAATTAATAACCGTCAGACTTTTTTCCCAATTCGATCGATCGACTAATTCAGATTTCGACGACTTTACCTTACTTTGTAAATGCTTTAGATTAAAACTGGTTCCAATTTATGAGTAGCATACAAAGTAATTGAACTTTTTAAACAAATATTCGGAAGGTCGTTGCGGAACCCGTGTAAATTACACGAGAGAGAAGAGAGATATTTTGTAATGTAGCTCTCTGTTGCTCTTCAAGTTCGACAGTTCTCATGTTTTTATATGCCCCTACATAAGGATTATCGACCATTGCTTGAGATATTTTTTCGAGAACTGAATATAAGCAATTAGAATTTTGATTAGCATTTGACCTCAGATTTAATGCTTCATTTGTTTCAATTATATAGAGCTGTTCATATTTTCTTTCTTCATTTTCATTTGATTTTCGAGACCTTCCAGAACTTCGAGACCTTCCAGAACTTCGAGACCTTCCAGAACTTCGAGACCTTCCAGACCTTCAAGAACTTCGGCACTTTCGACAACTTCGGCACTTTCGAGAACTTCGGCACCTTCGAAAGCTTCGGCACCTTCGAGAACTACGGCACCTTCGAGAACTTCGGCACCTTCGAGAACTTCGGCACCTTCGAGAACTTCGGCACCTTCGAGAACTTCGGTACCTTCGACAACTTCGGCGACTTCGAGAAATTCGACGCCTTCGAGAACTTCGGCGCCAACGCGAACTTCGGCCCCTTCGAGAACTTTGACACCTTCGAGAATTTCGGCACCTTCGTGAACTTCAGCAGCTTCGACAATTTCGGCACTTACGAGAACTTCGAGAACCTCGACACCTTCGAGAACTTCGGCACGTTCGAGAACTTCGGCACCGTCGAGAACTTTGGCACCTTCGAGAACTTCGGCAGCCTCGAGAACTTCGACACCATTGAAGGTTGTTGCTTTTGATGTAAGCGTGACACACAAAATAACACACACGCTATCGTATAACAATAATAATAATAATGATAATAATGATAATAATAATGATAATAATAATAATGATAATAATAATAATAATAATAATCATAATAAATAATAATAATAATAATAATAATAATAATAATAATAATAAAAATAATAATAATAATAATAATAATAATAATAATAATAATAATAATAAAAATAATAATAATAATAATAATAATTAGTATAATAATAATAATAATAATAATAATAATAATAATAATAATATAATAATAATAATAATAATAATAATAATAATAATAATAATAATAATAATAATAATAATAATAATATAATAATAATAATAATAATAATAATAATAATAATAATAATAATAATAATAATAATAATAATAATAATAATAATGATAATAATAATAATAATAATAATAATATACAATAATAATAATAGCAACAACAAGAACAACAACAACAACAACAACAACAACAATAATAATAATAATAATAATAATAATAATAATAATAATAATAATAATAATAATAATAATAATAATAATGATAATGATAATGATAATAATAATGATAATAATAATAATAATAAATTAATAATAAATATTAATAATAATAATAATGTAATAATATAATTATATAATAATAATAATA
>NC_134807.1:37065162-37067662 GCF_046742065.1 Oratosquilla oratoria | reverse complement strand
ATACATACATAATAATACATATTATACCAGACTTTTTCTCCCTTACCAGGGAGGTAGCCAAAAAGGACAAGTATAAAATCATTCCACCCATTCCATCCCCGAAAACATTTCACCCTTCCCTCCATCTTAGCAACCTCTAGATGACGGGGTCCTCCTACACCTGTTCACTGCCTGGGTCAGAACAATGTTGCAAGTCACATCACAGCCACAGCAAGGCCGCTTCATTTGATCGGTGACCTCCCCCTCTTCGTCCCCCCATATAAAGGAGAGGACGGGGAGAAATCCCTCGGGCGCGTCAAAAATTATTGCTCACACACACTCTCACTCCCATTCCCGTCCAGTCCATCTCATGGCATCACAACTATTTTTTCATATACAACCACATACATACATACTATACAATACATATACCAAGATTTTTCTCCCTTACCAGGGAGGTAGCCAAAGGACAAGTCATAAATATCATCCCACCCATTTCACCATCCCCGGAAAACACTTTCACCTCCTCCCAGATCTTGCACCTCCTAGATGACGGGTATCCCTACACCTGTCACTGACCTGTGGGGTCAGAAGCAGTGTCGCAAGACACATCAATCCACAGCGAAGGCCGCTTCATTAAATCGGCGACCTCCCCCCCTCTCGTCCCCCCATATAAAGGAAGAGGTCGGGGAGAAATTCCCCTTCGGGCTGCGTCAAATTTTGGCTCAAACACACTCCCTCACCTCTCCCATTCCCCCGTCCATTCCACCTCATGCATATCACAACTTTTTCCATATACTACGTTTCTCCATTCACCCCGGTCTTACTGTCCTCTCCCGTCCTTCCTCAAACAGACAGTTTCCCTCCTTCCCCAAGCCCCCTTCACCACCCTCCATCCATTCTCATCCGAGGACAGTCCCCTCATGTTCACTCCTCCACATCTGGCGCCGCTGAGCCCTGTCCCATACCTTATGTACTAAATCTTTCTTCACCCATTCTTTCCATGTGTTCCAAAACCATCCTAATACTCTTTCATCAACCATGTATGCCTCACCATCTCCCTTTCCACCCCTGTTCTACTCCTCACCTCCTCATTTCTCATTTCTATCTAGCCTAGTAACCCCCATCATACTTCTTAGACACCTCATCTCAAACACATTCAAACTCCTTCTCTCTTCTTTCTCTTATGGTTCCATGTTTCTGCTCCATACAGTGCTGTTGGCACAATCACTCCGTTCATACAGTCCGCCTCTTAGCATCCATTCCCAATAATGTCTATTCCTCATTTACACCTTTTGATTCTACCAAAGCATTTTACTCGCTTCTCTCAATCTACTTTCTACCGCCACCTTCACTCCACCTTTTCCTTGCCCACATTTACACCCAATATATCTCTAAAAACTAGCCACTTCCTCCAGTTACTCTCCCCTAATGCTCACTTCCAGTGCTACTGCCACTTTCACCCCTTGTACATCTCATCACCTTACTTTTGCCCACATTTATCTTCAGCTTTCTTCTATCACACACTCTCCCAAACTCTGTTACCAACATCCTCAATCCTTTCCTCCGATCCTGCCACAAGCGCAGTGTCGTCCGCAAACAACAGCTGGCTCACCTCCCACTTTTCTCCATTTTCCTTAACCATCTCCAATCCCTGACCCACTACCCTTGCATTTACCTCTCGCACTACCCCATCCATGTATAAGTTGAACAGCCAGGGTGACATAACACATTCCTGACGACGTCCCACCTTTACCTCAAACCACTCATTCTCTCTATTTCTAATCCAGACACATGCTCTACTACTCTCATAAAAACTTCTTGACAGCTCCGAGAAGCTTTCCTCCTATCCCGTATACCCTCATAACCTCCCACAGGGCCTTTCTGTCTACCCTGTCGTAAGCCTTTTCCAGATCCATAAAGGCCCAAAAAACATCCTTCCCCTTCCCTATAGCTTTCTCACATATCTGTCTTACCACAAAAATCTGATATACACAAACTCTACCTGTCCTAAGCCCCACACTTTTCCTCACCAATTACTCCCTCTGTTTCTCTCCAAATCCTCTCAATCAAGATCCTCCCATAAGCCTTCCCAACTACACTTAACAAGCTAATCCCTCTGAAACTACTACATTCACACTTGTCCCCCTTTCCCCTGTAAAATGGAACTATACATGCACTCCTCCAGTCCTCTGGCACTCTACCTTCTCTCCAGCAAACATTAAATAACCTCACCAACCAGTCCACCATCACTATACCTCCCTCTTTTTAAGACATTCTGTATGGCATCCATCCATACCAGGTGCCTTACCTGCTTTCATCATTTTAACTGCTGCCTTCACTTCATCCTTCCTTATTTCTCTTCCATTTTCCTTACTCATCACTCTCATTTTCTTCACATTTCCCACTGCAACTACCCTTCCCTCCCTATCCACCTTCACATTTAGCATCTTCCTAAAATACTCTGCCCATCTTCCTCTTACTGCCATCTCCTCCATTATCATCTCTCCATCTGCATCTG
>NC_134807.1:37050162-37060162 GCF_046742065.1 Oratosquilla oratoria | reverse complement strand
CTCGACTTGTTCAAAAGATGAATAAGAGAACAGAGCTAGAGATGGCCCAAGGAAGGACAACGATGTCGCATGCAGGAGGATGCTGGGCTGAAGTGGACGTAGACTTCTCTGAAGTATTGTATCTACAAACTTTAGTAAAAGAGAACTGTCTCCTAAGAAAGGAATAACTATTGCTTTTCCTGTCCGAATTTCTTTTTGGCTACCTCCCTTGTAAGGGGGAAAAAGCCTTGGTATATGTATGTACAAGTATGCTGTCCAAATTTCGTCTTAATCCCTCGTTTTATTCTCCTCTTTCTTTCTTTCTTTCTTTCCTTGCTCTCCTACCATCATACCTTACTATGGACAAAGAAGCCCGTCTACTGATATTTTTTTTATGATATTCTACTTAAAAACACGTGATGGTAAGTAGTAGAAAATCTATGACCTATTCATAGGTCTGCTTTGCTCTCGCTTATTCGTCCTTCTATCATTTGGTGCAACACCTGAGACGAATACGTTTGTTTGGTATTACCCCAATCCAACTCGGAAAATTCTGCATTAGTTTATTTAGGTTAGGTTAGGCTAGGCTAGGCTAGATAAGCTTAAGTTAGGCTTGGCTGGGCTGGGTGAGGTTAGGTTAGAATATATAAGCTAGGTTAGTTTCCATTAGTTAAGCTGGGTTGGGATTGGTTTGGTTTGGTTTGGTTAGCTAAGGTTAATTTAGGTTAGGTGAAGTGTGGTTAGGATTATGTTGTTCTAGGAATTGTCACAATTACCGATAATATACTGGGTACATGTTTTACAAAATAATGTGAATAACTTTACTCTTGCATCTTCATTCAATACATTTTATATAAAAGTAAAAATCTTAAAAACTCACAGTTTGCCAAGTGATCCAATTGGCTGCAGTTATCTTATGCTCTTCCATGTTTCTTGCCTTCCCGCCAAGAACTGAAGAACAGGTAATGATAGTCAAGTACAGACTCACTTAACGTCATACGAAACTAGAAAAAGTATATAATAATAATCAACGGTAATTCAATGAATATAAAATTACCGGGAAATATTCACTCACACTTTTATTCCCTGGAAAGTCATTTTGTTTGTTTGTTTTTTCGAGAAAAAAAAAATCGCTAATGCGGTGCATGGAGAAGTAAGGTAAGGAGCTTATGCCAGGAGGCGCATAGCTACGGCCGAAGCCATCAACTTTGCTCTTTACTCTTCTTGAACTATTAGGGTAGGTAACAGTCACTGCTTGGCATTGGAGAGGAATGTGGGATTCGAACCCAAAACTTGGCGAATACGAGACCAGGACGTTTCCGATTACTCATACACCAGCGCACAAGATCACAAAAAAAATCACAAAATATGGACGCACCAGAGTTTCCCCTCCTCTTGCTATAATGCAACATAGACTATAAATACCGAAATAGAAGGCCCTCCTACGGTAACAAATCTACAGTAACAAAGGAAATTGGTTTTTGCCTACATCGTTCATCAATTATGAAAGAAGAGAATACCAATACTTTGATAATATTCAAGTGATTGATGTGAACTGTATGTAAGATATCACTCTCTGAAAAGAATACTATTTAAAACAGAGGATAGAAAAGGAACTAAGAGACATTGTATATGCACGAGTGTAAGGATAACACAGATCAAAATTTTTTGAATAGTTGTGTGCTTCTTTAATGAGATTAGTTAATTCATATGTATTCTTATGAAGAATTGGAAGTGAAAATTTAAAAATGTAAGTTTTTGCAGGACAGTGTCATTTATTTAGGTCATAAAATAGACAAACATGGACTTAGTACAGTAAATTCAAAGGTATAAGGAGTAAAAACTATTCAGTTCCGAACAATGCAGAAAAAGTTAGAAGTTTCTTGGGGTTGACATGATATTATAGGAAATTTATCAAGGAATATGCATAGCTAATCCATTAAGTTCTTTGTTGAGGAAAGATTTGAAATTCATTTGGGGATCTGAGCAACAACAGGCTTTTGACAAGTTGAAAGATAAGCTTACTAGATCTCCAGTTCTCATATTTCTTGATTATGAAAAGGAGATCATTCTTTGTACTGATGCGTCTGACATAGGGTTAGGAGGCATACTGATGCAAGAGAGAAATGGAACATTAAAACCAATAGTTTACATATCGACACTTTGTAACAGTGCAGACAGAAACTACTCCATAAAAAAACTTTGCAATGATGTATTCATTATAAAATTTTAGAGATATGATACTGGGATATACAATCAGAGTGTGGAAAGATCACACAACTATTCAGATTAGCTAGGTGGTTTTTAGTTTGAATATATTCCGAGTAGAAAGACTGTTGCAGCAGATGCACTATCTAGAAATATTAGCCAACCAACGTCAGAGTTGATCAGTTTCATCTGTAGTATAGATGAACTGGTAACATTTGATGAGTAAATGATAATAAGGGAATAAAGAAAAGATAAGACTTGGAAAAAAAGGAGCTGAAATAATTGCTTCAGTAATCTATGACCAGATAATCTGTAATTTTACCACTCCTAAGATCTTAGTTTCAGACAATGGTACTGAAATGGATAACAAAATCTTGTAAGAATTATGTAGGTTATTTAAGATACACAAAATAAACATTCTGGGGAATCATCCTCAGAGCAATAGAGTTGTAGAGAGGTTAAATAAAAAAAAATATTACAAGTCTTAGAGGTTTGATAAGCCCACATAGTATAACTTGGGGTATTTCAATTCCCTGTGTTAAATGTACCCATAAACCAAATTAATACAGCTACAGGAGAAAAAAAAAACATTCTATTTTTGGGGGGAAGACAAAATTCTCCCATACGTAGTCTTGGGTGCAGAACAAAAACCTGTGTATAATATAGACGATTACATCTCAAATAGGATACATGCATTTCAAGCTATACATCAAAGAGTTGAGAACACATGGAAGAGTATACACAAGAGATGAGACAGCAACAAAACGAAATAGCACATAAAATAGAAAGTGCCACCCTTTAATGGCATGACTTCGTGCACCAATAATTTCTCTCCTCCTCCACCCTTTTCTCCAATCAGACTGTTATACTCCCAGTACCACATTTCAATTTCTGGTTGTGGCCTCCATTGGGTCTCCCGATGTTGATGGCTTAGAATTAAAGTGCATTATATATTCATATGTATGTATATATATATATATATATCTTTATATGTATATATATATATATATATATATATATATATATTTATATTTACACACACACACACACACACACAACACACACACACACACACACACACACACACACACACACACACATATATATATATATATATATATATATATATATATATATAATATATATATATATATATATACACAGTATATAACGACGCTTTAACTTGGTGTCAGAGCGGGTTAGGTCTTCTTTATTTAGTGTGAAGTTCAAGGAGATGGCGGTTCGAATCCTGTCACCGGCGAAGTTGAACCAAGGGCATGGTGCATTAAATTCCGCACTACAAATCTTCTGTGCGGGGCACCGTCCTAGCCTTCCGATCGGGAGGGAATTTGTGACGTTAAACCATATGATATATCTACCTATCTATTATTATCTATCCTCTTTCTACTTATCTATTATTGTTTCTATCTGTTATAATATGAAAAGAGAAAAATGTAGATGAAACTAAAAGAAAAGTGATTGATCCGTACCAGGTGTCACTCAACATCAATACTAAAATACATAAATATACCAAGACGAAAATGGGGAAAAACGGTTCTGGATAATGACAAAAAAAAAAGACACAAAGAATGAAAATAAAAAGCAATGTTTGATCATATAGTAATAGTGTTCCTCGTGTGAAAGTTTTGGAAATGTGAATAAATCATTATGTGTATTTAGGATCTGCTTGAAGACTAACTCTTTTTTGTGGTTGAATACAATATTCACGAATCAAACTACACGAATGTTTGTAAGAACGCTTAGCTCATATCTTTTTTTGTGGGACCATTTATAAGGAATGTTATAAGTAACTATTCTATAAGAGCAATGACTCGCTTTGGATTTATATTTACTTTTATGCTGTGCTTCGTGTGCAAGCAGTAGATTTTGATCCTAAGACAGAACAACTTCATGTTCTTCAATTTAATTAATTTTTGTAATATGTAAAATTACGTTTGTTTTTCGGCAGCCAATTCACCACAGAAATAAAAAAGTCTCGTATATTTTATAATTTCCATTCTTTTTGCAAGTCCATTAATCTGAATAACATCAGTAGCCAATCTCCAACGTAGTATTTACTCTTTTGATCATCTCTGGAGAATTTCTATTGGCAACGATTCTTCACGCATTCATCAGCTCCAATCCTCCCCCGTTTTATTTTTTCCTTCCTTTTATTGCCAGTATTCTTCGTCCTTTCCATTCCACTGCGCGAACCTTACCTCCCTCTCGTTATTTACATTGATTAAGTAGCCTTCGTTGCAATCACCACATCTCCCCTTTAATTCTTCCTACCCCCCTCTTTGCTTTATTTCTTTTATCGTCGACCTTCAGTTCATTTTCCTATCTGTGCTCACTCCTACTTCCACCAAAAGCAGCTCCGTTTTTATGTTCCATCTCTATTATGATTATTATTATTAACCTTATATATGTTTTATCATTATAGCGATAATCACTACCTTTTCTAGTTTTGTGTTTTTGGTAACTTGGTGTGTTACTTTGTGTAATAACAGTAATCTGTACTACTAATTTTTTATGTTACACTGGTCAATAATCAAAATACTTCCAAGACCAAAGTAGCAATTTCCAACTATTTTTAGATCGCTGAAAATAAATATAATGATTAAAATTGTAAGGTCTACTTTTCACGATACACCTACGTGTCACAATAGGTTTCAACAGGGTTGCGGCAGTGTGTTTCTTACCACACTCACGATCTCGCTGCCCTTCAGTATTGTTCCAGCAGTTGTGCTATGCAAGTTTACCTTGTGAGGTGAAATATAGGTGGTTTTCTTAGTCAAACACCTTATAGATTTATGACAAATATTCATTGCTTGCTCAATGAACATTGCATTTAGACATTTTATATTAAATTCATTTTCCTACCGAATAATATAAATACTTCTACTAAGCTGTATTATAATGATAAACTTATGAATAAAGATTCTGTTTAACTTCTAATTATTTGTTGTTTTCTTCTTTAAGATGCCTCGTACTTGTGTAAATAGGGCAGACAACTTCTGCTACATATGTGGTGGGTTGACCTTTGCATCTGTCACACACAATTTTGGTTGGTAGGCCCCATGCCTCTAGTCATCCACTGTTATTTTCTTTTCCTTCTGTTATGGTCTTCAATCGAGGTGAATAGAATTATCTCTTTTTCTTCTATTCTATATTCTGTTAATCTTTGTACACAGCACTCTACAAAGCTCTTGCAAGGAATTCCGTCAATAACACTTAATTTGGGTCCTAAGTCAGTTCAGCAAATGACGCCATGATTTCTTTTGTCCAATGACCTTTAATTTTATTTCTAAGAGCTTCCTTTAAGGGCGTAATCTTACAATCGTGAACCAATTCAACTTTCTCCTCCTCTGCCCTTTTCTCCAAACAGATAATCGTTATAACTCCGCATACAGTATTTTTTACTCAAGGAATCTCGAATTCACTGCACACTCACCCAGGTCACGTCAGCAAAAGTAAAACTTACATACAACAATAAAATTGAGTCCCCAGGCCCTTGTTTGTAAACATAACGCTGAGAGCGAAGTTATAATTCCTCTCCTTCTCTCCTTTGAACAGATTTTACAAAGCAGCCGGTCCAATAAAATGAAAATCTCACTATTTACGCCTCTTTCTACATTGTCTACCTATATCTACGAGCATCTTATAGGACTCAGCAGCTACCACTTGGTCGTCCCGACCAACCATTTTTCTACTGCCCTCTTACAGAGCTATGGCACATATACAATATAAAGGGAGTTAGCATGTCATGCAAGGAAGTAACTATGAAAACTATATCCCCATAAACTGACTAAACAAGACTAAAAGAAATATTCTTCAATGGATGTTGTTATCATTTTAATAGTAGCCAAAAATATAAGTAACCCCTCCAAAATATCTCTAACATAAAAAATAAACTGACCCTTAAAAAACACAAAAACACAAGCAATTCATGCCGGTAAATGATGAATAGTATTTGATGTACTCATCTTCCTGAATATAAAAAATGAAGTTAGAGCTGCAATTACTACTGAAGAAATGAGGACACTGAAAGTAACTATAATTAGTTGAGGACTTATTTGAGGAAGATTTCAACATTGTTTTTTCCTTATATTCAAAGATGGAGAGTTTTCAGGCAACGTGATGTTGATGTTTGGAAGTTATGTTACCACGGTCCAATGCATAGTATTAAAGGTGTTAGCAATAGTGGAAAGTGTTCCTGCATTTATTTCACAATTGTCAAAAACTGAGATAGTATCCCCAACCAATTCCAATTTAGAACTTAAATTTGGACAAATTATCTAAACTCTTGTCTTGTTTGGGAAAATAGATAATGGGAACCTCCCATGTTATTAAGAGAAACCTGGCTTACCACAGTCTTTTGTAATGAAAATTATTAATCACAGACACATTTCAAACAAGTGAAGTTTCACAAGAAATTTTCAATGCTTCGCGGAACACAAAAAAGGGGAGAGTGACAGAGGTAAAGATTCCTATTAGTGTTCTTACAACTTTTAATTTATCATTAGAGATTGTACTCTCCTTTAGGTTGTCTAGAGAAAGGGTGTAATTAAGTAAATCTACAACTGGTATGTCCACCCCATAAAGTGAATTATTTACCTCCATTGGGAAGGGTATCAGCTTTTACAAGTTGAATTTAAAGTTAAAAGAGAATGAAACTTCAATTACCACTAAAGAAATATTTAAATAGACAATTAGTAATGTGTAATAGAATGCTACATCTACTTCATCAAAGAAAGGTTTAATTTTCCAATCGTTCTTACCTAAGTTAATTATCCTAATAAGCTGAGGTATTGGGAGAAGAGAGGATGTGACTTGACCAGAATTTGCTAGAACTTAATCTCGTACAAATGATTCCAACTGAGTTTGCATCTCGGTGCATCGCATCAAGTAGTAAGAAAAGATGTAGGGAGTTCTCTTGTTCAGATTGTTTTATACTGATATTCTCTAAATTATCTGTAATCTCAGGGATCAATTCCTCAATGTTTTTTACACTTGTTTGTGAATAATAATTTTTTGCTACTTTCTCATTCAATCTATTCATAGAAATCTTTAGGTCAGTAAAGAAGGCAAAATTGGATATTCCTAATCCAGCAAGAGCTCCTAAAGCTACAACCACCAAACTTCTCTTTCGCCTATTATTTCTTTTGAAATTTGAATCTATCAGATCAAGTTTATTTTTATCTTACTTAATTTACTTTCAAGTTGCCTTTGAACAACATTTTTTATTGGAGATGTTCTCCTTTAATAAGTTTAAATTCCCTCTCATGAAGTCAACATTATCTTTAATTGTTGATATTTTTATAATCTAAAGCTATACTAAGGATATGGTCGACCATTATCAGTTTTCCTTGATGCTATACTAAGGCTCCCAATGTACTGGGTTCCAGCCCAAGGCATTCACCATACATGCTAATAAAATTAATCCAGTCTTCATCTGTAAAAATTATTTGGATTAATACATAATTCATTCATTATTATATATAAATATTTCAAATATAAAAAAACTAACAGTTTCCGTAAAAGCATTTATATCCTGTGTTTCTTCTCCTTCATTATTATCAAGTTCTATTTTAGTTCTTTTTAAATCATCTGCATGTCGAATTGACACTTCCCTAGTTTCTAAGTGTAAAATCTTGTACTAATTTCCATCTGCAAAACAATTATCTTATATGGACCTTAGTACCTTGATGAAAGTTTATTATGGATTGTATGTAATTTTCTTAGCTCTGTTGCTACCAACACTTTCAGTTCCCTTCTCTCCTTAGTTACTGGTTTTATTTCTGTTAACTGTTCCTTTTATGAAATTTTATTTCTTCATCCACTTTCAACTTTCTTCATTTTCTTTTCATCATTGTATAATTGTAAGTCATTCATCTGTAGGCTCCATGCCTACTTCGTCCTACTTAGTCAATTGCAACTTAGTTTCAGTATGGGGTGAATTAAACGTAAATTTTCTTCTCCATTTCTTCCGAATAATATTACACTTCTACAACTTAGTTTGATTAAGTACACCAGAGGACTCATCCTTATTACACTCACCAAGTCAAGTCTGCTTCGACGTCACTATTTAATACATCCAATAACTTTAATCGTTACAAATAAATACCACCCTTTAAGGGCGTGACCTTACCTCCATGCACCAATAATTTCTCTCCTCCTCCACCCTTTTCTCGAATTAGAAAGACTGTTATATGTCTCAAGCAATACTGCTTACACAAGCAATCTTGTCACGAAGTGAAGTGGCTTTAGTGTTAACAATTTGTAACATCAGCACCTATATCGATACCCTAGCTTGTGTTTACAAACATTAGGCGGTGAGCGAGAATATTATGCTCTGCAACTTCGTAGCGGCCATTGTTTTCAAAACATCTAAGTCGTAAAATGAATTCCTCGCCATCTACCCCTCTATCTGCCTACTTGTCTACTTTAATCTGATAAATATATTTGTATGCTCGAGCACATACACATACATGAAATTTGCGTTCAACCCATCTCCACTATGATAGTACAATTGGAAGTATGCAAACGCGGGAAAGTATTTGTACAACACTGAATGGGTCCCAATGATTAGAAATACATTATAACAACCACAATGCACTTTAATTCTAAGCCATCAACATTGGGTGACCCAAAGGAGGCCACAACCAGAAATTGAAATGTGGTACTACTGAGGACTCGAACTCGGCTATCACATGATAATAACCCATTGACTTACCAACTACGCTATCAAGAGAGATATAAGTCAAGCGCAGTATTCCTTATATATATTTGTATGCTCGAGTATATACACATACATGAAATTTTACGTTCAACCCATCTCCACTATGATAGTGCAATTGGACCCATTCAGTGTTGTACAAATACTTTCTCGCGTTTGTATACTTCCAATTATACTATCATAGTGGAGATGGGTTGAACGCAAAATTTCATGTATGTGTATGTACTCGAGCATACAAATATATATAAGGAATACTGCGCTTGACTTATATCTCTCTTGATAGCGTAATTGGTAAATCAATGCGCACTTGTCATGTGATAGCCGAGTTCGAGTCCTCGGCAGTACCACATTTCAATTTCTGGTTGTGGCCTCCATTGGGTCACCGGATGTTGATGGCTTTTAAATAAAGTGCATTGTGGTTGTTAAAATGTATCTCTAATCACTGGGATCCATTTAGTGTTGTGGAAATATATATATATACATACATATATATATATATATATATATATATATATATATATGTTTATATATATATATATATATATATATATATATATACATATACATATACCAAGGCTTTTCCCCCTTACAAGGGGGGTAGCCAAAAAGAAAAAGGCATAAGATTATTCCCACCCATTCCATCCCTGAATACACTCCACACCCCTCCACCCTCCCTCTTATCTTAGCACCTCCTGAAAGACGGTCATCCCTGCACCTTGTCCACTGCCCTGGGTCAGAAGCAGTGTCGCAAGACACAGCACATCCACAGCAAGGCCGCTTCATTAAATCGGAGACCCCCCCCCTGCCCGTCCCCCCATTGCATAAAATGAGAGGACGGGGAGAAATCCCTTTGGGCTGCGTCAAATTTTGCTCACACATACTACCTCACCCCCCATCCACCCGCCCATTCCACCTCATGCAATCACAACATCATCCATATACAATCATTCTCCATTCACCCCTGTCTTCTGTCCTCTCCCGTCCTTCCTCAACAGACATTCCCCTCTTCCCCAAAGCCTCCCTCACCCCATCCATCCACCTCATCCTAGGACGTCCCCTCATGTTCACTCCCTC
>NC_134807.1:37037662-37045162 GCF_046742065.1 Oratosquilla oratoria | reverse complement strand
AGAGCTGGGTGTGGAGGAGGAATGGGGATGGTTCAAGGAGGGAGTCATAAAGTGTGCAAGGATGGTGTGTGGAACAAGAAGGACAAGGGGAAATAGAAGAAAGGGTAGTGAATGGTGGGATGAGGAAACAAAGAAGGTTGTAGAAGAGAAGAAGCGAGCTTTCACAGATTGGTTACAAAATAGGACGAGGGAGTCATATGAGAGGTACAAAGAAAAGAAAAGAGAAGTAAAGCAAAAGGTAAAGGTAGCAAAGAGGAGAGCAGATGTGAAATGGGGTAAGAGTTTGACAGAAAATTTTGCAAGTAATAAAGAGATGGTTTGGAAAGAAATCAAGAGAGGAAGAGGAGGCGAATCAAGTAGAGAAGAAAAGCTAAAAGGTGCAGATGGAGAGATGATAATGGAAGAGAAGGCAGTAAGGGGAAGATGGGCAGAATATTTTAGGGAGTTGCTAAATGTGAAGGAGGATAGGGAGGGAAAGATAGCTGCAGTGGGAAGTGCGAAGAAAATGAGAGTGATGAGTGAGGAGAATGGAGGAGAAATAAGGAAGGATGAGGTGAAGGCAGTTGTTAAGATGATGAAAGCAGGTAAGGCACCTGGTCTGGATGGATGCCATGCGGAATGTCTGAAAAAGGGAGGTACAGTGATGGTGGACTGGTTGGTGAGGTTCTTTAATGTTTGCTGGAGAGAGGGTAGAGTGCCGGAGGACTGGAGGAGTGCCTGTATAGTTCCTCTTTACAAGGGAAAAGGGGACAAGTGTGAATGTAGTAGTTTCAGAGGGATTAGCTTGTTAAGTGTAGTTGGGAAGGCTTATGGGAAGATCTTGATTGAGAGGATTAGGAGAGGAACAGAAGGAGTAATTGGTGAGGAACTGTGTGGATTTAGGACAGGTAGAGGTTGTGTAGATCAGATCTTTGTGGTAAGACAGATATGTGAGAAAGCTATAGGAAAGGGGAAGGATGTGTTTTGGGCTTTTATGGATGTGGAAAAGGCTTATGATAGGGTAGACAGGAAGGCACTGTGGGAGGTTATGCAGATATACGGGATAGGAGGAAAGCTTCTGGGAGCAGTCAAGAGTTTTTATGAGAGTAGTAGAGCTTGTGTCAGGATTGGAAATGGAGAGAGTGAGTAGTTCGAGGTAAAGGTGGGACTTCGTCAAGGATGTGTTATGTCGCCCTGGCTGTTCAACTTATACATGGATGGGGTGGTGCGAGAGGTAAATGCAAGGGTCGTGGGTCAGGGATTGGAGATGGTTAAAGAAAATGGAGAAAAATGGGAGGTGAGCCAGCTGTTGTTTGCGGACGACACTGCACTTGTGGTAGGATCGGAGGAGGGATTGAGGAAGTTGGTGGCAGAGTTTGGGAGAGTATGTGATAGAAGAAAGCTAAAGATAAATGTGGGTAAAGTAAGGTGATGAGATGTACAACGGGTGAAAGTGGCAGTAGACTGGAAGTGAGCATTAAGGGAGAGCGACTGGAGGAAGTGGATAGTTTTAGATACTTGAGTGCAAACGTGGCAGGAAAAGGTGGGGTGAAAGTGGAGGTAGAATGTAGATTGAGAGAAGCGAGTAAATGTCTTGGTGGATTAAAGAGTGTAATGAGGAATAGACATTTGGGAATGGATGCTAAGAGGAGACTGTATGAAGGAGTGATTGTGCCAACAGCACTGTATGGGGAGAAACATGGAACATAAGAGAAGTGTATCCTCAACTGGCTATGAGTAGATACATAACACTGTTTTTAAGGCGGCAATATTAAACTCACTATTGGTTCCTTTCCTTTATTGGTTCACAATTTCTTCTATGGTTCCACACTAAGTCAATCACCTACTGGTTTTATATCACAATGCACTCTCCTATTTCTTTGTACGTATCATCGGACCGACTCCGTCTCGAGCTCTCTGCATCCCGTTAAAAAGGCCGGAAATTAGGATTCAGCATTTTTGGAGGTCCCACGCTCGTATAAGCTTAAGAGTTTATGCGAGCAAGATTACAAATATTTCTTCTTATTACTATCTTGGGGTTACATTATATAATGTAGTCTAACATCTCAAATATATATATATATATATATATATATATATATATATATATATATATATATATATATCCAGGGGAGGTTCGTCAGTATACGTAATAATGTGTTTAGTACTGTATGGTTACTTGAGTGATCGCGTGTGTTCGTGTGTGCGTGCGTGTGTCTTGCCCGGCTGTGGTGGTGGTAGGAATTGTTTAGTCAGCAGGCGCCTTATCGTCGGGCAAGCGTGTTTGGTGGTAGTCTGGTGAGTGAGTGAGGGAGTGAGTGGGTGATATGACTGGGCGATACTACTCGTCATGTATATGAGGCGTATACATATCGCTCTCCCCCTGGGGTTAGGTGGCTCCCGGCACCTAAGGTTACATGGTTAACAAAAATCTATACGTATGGTTATACAGTGAAAAAATTTCAGAGACACAAAATCCTGGGTGGTTAAATGTGAAGGTGGGGGGGGGGGTTCTGAAGTGAATCCAAGGTCCCAAAGGGGCATCTTGAACTGTAAGTATGGGTATGCGATGTTGTGTCTCCGAAGAGTAACGTTGTGTCTCACCAGAGTATATGTTATATCCATTATCACACGAGAGATTACACCATATTTCGTATATCACTGGTAGAAATTTCTTTTCCAATGTCCTCCGCCAAACAGTCTATCCAACGGTTACACTGGCGGCAGCGGTGCACCCACGCCCTGAATAGAAGCGCCGTCTTCCGCCACACAACCTATTAAACGGTTACACTGGCGGCAGCGGTGCTCCCACGTCCTGAATAGAAACGCCGTCCTCAGCCATACCACCAAGGTTACACAACCAATCCAACTGGCGAGCGGTGCTCTATTCCAACCTCCGAAGATACAAGCCTACTTTATACCAAGAAACACTGGTTACACTCATGCCTACCACAGAAGGCCGAATAAGATCTTCAGCCATTCAAGCCACGCCAGCCATTCAGAAGAACAAGATCATTGTCTACGAAGCAGACATCGCCTGTTTTTCAACTTCTCATCAACCGCATCAGAAAGCTAGCTCATCACTTCGTCAGCGAGCTTTACAAGCAAGCGACACGTCTACTCACTACCCTCCACCAACCACTCCATTCGAGACGACAGTCAGAATTCTAAGATCGCAGCTTTGCACCAATCTTAGAATCGGTGGTGAAATCGAACCCATTCGATTTTGAACCACCTGGTGGCAGTGCGCTACCAATCTACGACAGATGTCTACGGAGAGACCTCCGTCAGAATAGAAGAACCTGTCAACTCTACACAGCACAGTATCAAGATTCCAAGACTCCCAACCAAGAGATCGAACTTCAATCAAACCACAAGATTCCATTCAGCTACCACAGGATCCAGTCTCCAAAAGAAGACTCCACCTCACCCCTACCGTCCTCACCCGAGATCAACGCAATACAAGCTCAGCACCTCACTCGGTAAGCATTACTAACCAGTAACCACCACCCCTCTATCCCTTCAATCAGCAAACCCAAGCCGAGACCGGACGCATCCATTCAGCAGAGATCCAGCGCACCAACTCCTAGATCGACACGACATCACGACTTCAGTCAAGACGCAGTGGACCCAGGCCAACGAGACACATCCGAGAGACAATCTCATCCACATCCACAACTACCGTCACCAATCACCGTGAGTATAAACCATAGACTCCCACTAATTCCCCTTTTTTTTATAATTCAGGAGCCGGACGAGAACCCGCCTCCACCCCACCCCCCCTCCATGACCACCCAGACCAGGAGCCTCGCATAGGTTAGGCCCCGACCCGCCTAACCCACCTCCACCCCTTCCACCCAGACCAGGAGCTTCACAGCACTTGGGCCCGGACCCGCCTAACATACCTGCTCTTCGCATCGGGTCAGCATTCTCGCTTACTCGTACCCACCCCAACCACCCAACATCACCCTCCACCCACCGCCACCCTTGGCTCGAGCTGCTCGCGAGAATTGCTAACCCTAGCATGGTTCAACGTCAACTAAGAATCCTCACCTCAGCCCACGACAGTGTCACATCCGCCCACGGAACCAACCAGTGCTACCCAGCATTCAGTGCAGCCCTACCATAAGTACTCCATTTATAAAAAAAATTATGTTATATTTAATTATAATTCTTCGGATGTAAAATAGCCCACGTAGAACTATCAGAAATAACTATTGTTACAATTATAGAAAATCAAAGACCACGATAGACAGAACTCTATAATTAAATAACAAAATATCCACTAGTGTAATTTTTAACTTACGAAATAATTTTTCAATTTTAACGTAGATTCAAAATATCAAAATGCCACCTCGAAGAAATCTCCCAGGCAGTCACCCGAAACTTAGTAAATTAGGATAAACCAATATACAACGACAAATCCCAAGATGACCATTACTAACACTTAAACTATGAAATTACATTGATTATTCCTCCTTCGGACGCAGGACGTCATGCGATTCGATAGGATAGGTCCTCACGATCATTTACTTATAAAACTTTTCACTATCTATAAAAGTACTTCTTCACTTCCTTCCGACCGTGAAGCCCAGGAATAATACACTCAGAACCCCACCCACTCAAAGAAGATGAATAAGCATTTCAAACCATACATACATTAGAATTTTTCAAAAATTAACTGCCTTAACTAAATATAAATATGTATAAGCGCGATAATAAGAACAACAGAAAAAATAATTTACCATGAAAATTTTAACCAATAACCATTCTCAATACTAGTAACTTTGTATATATCTGTATGCAATGTATAAATATTTACCTATATATGAATATTTAGCTCTACACAAACTAACATATTAATTAAAAACACACTAACCACTTAGGATGTCATGTCTTCAGTAAAGCTATGACTGTAGTGAAAGTGTACAATCCAAATTATCTCAAAGAAAAGAGATCATCAAAGATTCTCATTGAACAGAGATACAAGTGTAAAGTGGAAAGTGAAAATTCATTCTCATTGAAAAGAGAATATACAAGTGTAAATTTTTTTTTTAGCTTTATTGAACACATTCAAGATATGATAATATACATAAAAATCACCCCCCCCTTTTTACTCATTCAAACAAATTTTGCAGATCAATATCACCCACTAGCAACTTACAAATTATCATATCTTAATTTTTTACAATTATGTATGCCAACCCCAGTGTCACGACCTTAACCCTAGGTACGAGGACGTACCTCAAAAGGTCAGGGAGGCAATGTAACCATCACTAACCATCACCCACCACGCACGTGATCCACAGGCTTGCAACATAGCGAGACTCCCCTTCTTGCTAACCTTGCATTTCCCACAACATACCCCTAACGCAGCATATTTCATGACAAACAAGATAGATACCCAATGTCACCAGACTAACTTATCAAAAGTCCTTTTATTATAACTGCCCTATTATATTACGCATAAACTAACATAGATATAATATATCTAACAATATCCACTAATTATACAACTAACCCTTATATATATAAACTGATCCTAATGCATAGAATAGCGAGACTAACGCCTTTGCTTACAGTAACCTACTAACAACCTATATAACCTTTAACACCCATGTCACGTAGCGAGAGGCTGGGTAGGTCAAGAGCCTACCGGCCAGTCGTCAGAGTTAGGCAGGCAGAGCAGGCTGCCAGCCTATTGTGCCCTAGGTCAAGGCCTGGCACTTATTGTAATCTGGCCACAGGGCCCATTTGTACCTTATCATATTTGTAAACCAGATTTGCCTCAATTGTTAATTAAAAGTAGAAAACTCCCGTTTTGGAGTTTATCTCGCCCGCATTAAGTCCTCCTTACGTAACCAACAAACCTATTTAACGGTTACACTAACCTATCCAACGGATACACTGGTGGCAGCGGTAGGAATTTACACTTTCCTAGTTAGACTTTCAATCCTGTGTTTTTGAGTCTTTTTAGGACAATCTCTAGTGTGTGAAGGTGGTCAGTTTGTGTGGGACTATAGATTATGAGGTCGTCTAAGTAGACGAATAATGAGACTCTTATCATGTCACTGAAAATGCGGGTCATCAACCTTTGTTGGGTTGAGGGGGCATTCTTAAGGCCAAAGGGCATACGTTCAAAGTGGAAATGTCCCTTATCAGTGGAGAATGCTGTTACGGGTTTCGATTCATCTGTTAATTCCACTTGCCAGAAGGCAGACTTAAGGTCGATAGTGGAAAATACTGTATTCCCGTTGCCAATGCATTGTAGTACATCTTGCATGGCGGGGAGGGGGTGTGGGTCAGATTGAGTGAGGTGGTTGACTTTTCTAAAGTCCACAACAGGGCGTAAGGTTCCGTCTTTCTTAGGGACTGTCTGAGTGGGAAATTACGCCTTGGTGTATCATCTCTTGTACACTGCTATTGACTTGGGATTTCCTACTGTGAGGTATGCGGTAAGCGGGAGTGTATGAAGGGGGGTGTTAGGGGGAATTTGGATGTGATGTTTTATTATATCACATTTGCCTAGTGGTTCACCTTCTAAGGCGATAGCTGATCTATTCCTCTGTAGGAGGGCCAGTAGCTTGTGAAGAATATCTCCGTTGGCTAATGTTGTGATTTGGTCTGGATGGATAGGGGTGAGGGGTTGTGGTGGTCTTACAGTGTTGATGTGTTGTGGGAGTTGTTCCTGGATTGGGGAATTATGGAGATGGACTGAACAAATGTTTGTGTTCTTCCTGATTTTGCGATGTTGATCGGAGAGATTTGTTAACATAGCTAGGGTGTGTTTGTTTTCTGATATTATGTCCCAAGAGTGTTTAATTGAGATGTTGGTAAGTCTAGACGTGTCTGAGTCAATTATGACGTCCTGATGTCCGATTGCTCCGGGTATAAATAGTAGGACAGTCATGGAATGTCTAGGGGGAATGATGACTGTGTTAGACATCAATGCCTTTGAGGTGACATAAGGGGGTGGTCGGAAGGAATAGCTGTTAGTGGGATTTGGAGTATTTAAGGAAGGTAGACATGAGATAGGTTGTGTGTCTGAGTCGGGTGTCTCAGGAACTGTTGACTCATTATTTACATCTGGGAAGGAGATTTTGTTGGTCTCAAGGTCTATCTTAGTTTTCCAAATCCTCAATGACTGTAATCCTATTATACCTTGTTGATCAAGACTCCACTCATCAGCTATGTGGAAGGATGTAAAACCTACTTGGGAATTATTCACTTCTATGTTTAGATCAATCATGTCGTGAAGTGAAATGGTGCTCCCTTCTATTAGGAGTCCTTCCATATTGGAAAATTGAATTTGGGGTGGGTCATTTAATGCTTCATAGAGTGCTCTGGGGATGATGTTCAGGTTTGTTCCTGTATCTACCATCATGTCAACTGTGAGTTGATCTAGGGTCACTTTTAGGGTGACATAGTTGTGGTGTGTGTGAGATGTTCCTATGGTGGTTTGGTGCGTGAGGCTGGTGCACGTTCCCCCAATCGGTGTTGAGTTGTGCGTGTCGTGTGGGA
>NC_134807.1:37030162-37032662 GCF_046742065.1 Oratosquilla oratoria | reverse complement strand
TTCAGTAGTTTATTGGACAGGGTAGCTTGAATTTTAATTAGACTGTGTAAAAGGTACACTCTAAAAATAGTTTAAGTTCCTCATCAACTTCACAGAGTTCAGACAATGAAATTGAGTCCTTCTATGATGATTTAAGTCAGGTAATGGATCGAAGAAAAAGTAAGTACACGTTGGTAATAGGCGACTTTAATGCTAAAGTGGGGAAGAAGATGGGAATGAGTCGTGCATTAGGAAGATTGGAGTAGGTGAAAGAAATGACAGAGGCGAGATATTAGTCAATTTTGCGGAGAACTACAACATGAGGATAATAAACACTTTTCTTTCAAAGGCGCGTAGATCTTAAATGGACCTGGAGAAGTCCAAGTGGAACAACAAAGAACAAAGTAGACTTCATATCAGGAGATGAGAGCTAGATTGTTAGCAATGTTACTGCCATAAATAAAGTCAGCATAGGTAGTGACCATAGTATGGTAGGTTGCACAGCTAAATTCAATTTCAGAGCCGAGAGAAATAAACTAGTTTTAAAAAAGAACATCAGCCTTGCAAAGATTAAGGATAATAATAACTTTCAGTTAGAAATTAAAAATAAATTCGAAGCTCTAAAAACTAATAAGGACAGCGTCGAAGATATGAATTTGAATTTAGTGAATATCATTAGGGAATCGGCAGAGAAAGTATGAAGTACAAAAAGTACTAGAGAAAACAAATAATACAAAGCTACAAATGACCTAATAAAAAAGACCATGCAGATTAAACGCGGGTGAGACGAAATAGAAAGATTAGAAAAAAAAAACTTATCAACAAAAGACAGAGATCAGAGAAAAGAAAGAAAAACATAGACGAAATAGAGGAAGCCATTCGGAAAGGTAAATGTATTAGAGGAACTGAGCGAGACATGCTTTATGAAGACAGCAAATGATAAGTTTGAAAGATAGAATTGGAGAAATAATTAAATTCAGAGACAGCATGGTAAAAAGGGTAGAAGAATTTTACCAAGAGCTTTACTCGTCTTTAGACGTTAGTAGTGTACCAGAGATTACAAAAGGAAGATGTAGAATTTGCTCTAAAAATATGAAACGAGGAAAAGCAATTGGAGATGAAAATATATGCATAGATCTTTTGAAAGACGCAGGGAAAGAAGTTCATGTTAAGTTAGCTCAATTGCACCAGCCAGTACTTACGTCAATAAAGCGTTCCTGAACCGTGGTGCAATGCTATAGTGATTTTGTTTAGTAAAAAAGGAGACCAGAAAGACCTTAGTAACTATCGACCGATTATCTTCCTATCAAATGTATGTAAATTATTCCCCCAAGATATACACTAAGTCAAGTTTTAGATGGAAAGTAACCGAGAAAACAGGCAGGCTTTAGCAACGGATATTTGATTCTAGACCATTTGCAGGCGATGAACCAACTAATCGAATAAACGACAGAATACAATATACCTCTCTGTTTAGCTTTTGTAGATTACGAGAAGACCTTTGACTCGGGAAACAAATAGGAATACTAAACTCGCTACACAAGCAGGGTGAAAACGAACAAGTTGTAAGGGTTTTAAAAAAGATTTATACGACAAGTACCGCTATAATTCGACCACATAAAGATACAGAAGAGATCAAGACCGAGAAGGGAGTACGGCAAGGCGATATCATTTCACCCAAATTATTTACAGCTTGTTTGGAAGAGATTTTCAGAAGGTTGAGTTGGTAACAAAAAGGTTTGAAGATTAATGGCGAATATTTGAACCACCTAAGATTTGGGGATGACATTATTCTTATTTCAGAAAAAGCATAAGATTTACAAGATATGCTGAGTGATCTGAATAAGGAAAGTTTCAAACTATGTTTAAAGATAGATAAGAGTAAAACCAAAGTAATGTTCAACACGTAAGTCCAAAGTAAAGAGAATATAATTGATGGTGAGTCTTGAAAAAGTTGAAGAGTATAATTATTTAGACCAGATGGTGAAAATAACCTAAGATCAGGATAATGAAATAAAAAGACGTGCTACGATTGGTTGGAAAGTGTTTATATATATATATATATATATATATATATATATATATATATATATATATATATACAGATATATATACAGGGTGATTGAAAAATAACTCCCTATATTTAAATACTTGTAATTTATTTCTGAACTATAATTCTTACAAGAAATGAATATGAAAAGAAAGTTTATAGCATGAAGTTTTATTTAGAATTCGTCAGCATTCGCCACCAGCTTCTCAAGCCGCTTGGAAACTGCATCAGCTGATTTCACAAGGAAGTCTTGTGGGATGGAAGGCATAGCTTCTCGTGTTCGCTCTTCAAATTCTTCCAAAATCGTTGGTTTGGTAGAGTAGACTTGCTCCATTAACCAGCCCCACCAAAAAAATTGTCACAGGGTGTTAAGTCAGGACTTCTGGCTGGCCACTCATGCGGACCACGACGACCTATCCATCTCCCAGAGAAGTGGGCATTCAGCCATTCACGAACAACAATAGCAAAGTG
>NC_134807.1:37007662-37025162 GCF_046742065.1 Oratosquilla oratoria | reverse complement strand
GGGAAAGAAAGTAACTGTAAGCGATCTATCATCTACCCAGTCCATTGAAATAGCACGAATCTTTTTGAAATGTCAGTTGTTCCAGAAAGAAGTAGAAGTTGGTGTTTGGAAAGACTCTATGCCTGTCCCCGGGGTTGATCTCATCCTAGGAAATGATCTAGCTGGTTCTATGGTTGTTCCTCCCCCAGATATTACTAAGTTACCTAGTAACAAGACCCCTACTGTTGTGGAAGATCACCTTCACCCTAACATTTTTCCTCTGTGCGCAGTCACCAGATCTCAAACTCCCCTTTCTGATAGTAATGTAACCTATAAGTTTGATCTTCCCAACCAACTAATTTCCCGAGAAAGCTTAATCAAAGCTCAACATGATGACCCTACTTTAAAGAACCTCCATAGACTAGCGGTCGATTCCAGGGAAGAGGTCGACCATTTCCCAGGATACTATTACCAGGATGGTATCTTAATGAGATGTGACAAACCTTCCAACTGCTCTGACCAAGATTCTTGGGCAGAGGTCCACCAGATAGTTATCCCTTTATCCATCAGAAATCAAGTGATTGAAATAGCCCATGATGGAGCTGGAGGGCATATGGGAGTCGGTAAGACTTATAAGAAAATTCAAAATCATTTTTTCAGGCCTAGTTTCAAAAAGTCAATTTCAGAGTATGTGAGGTCTTGCCACGTTTGCCAAATGGTGGGCAAGCCGAACCAGAAAATCCCCCAGGCTCCCTTAAACCCCATTCCAGTTCCAGATGAGCACTTTGATAAAAATCATTATAGACTATGTTGGACCCCTGCCTAAGACCAAGAAAGGAAATAAATTTATTCTTACGGTCATGTGCCCGGTAACGAGGTATCCTGAAGCTTTTCAGAGTATGTGAGGTCTTGCCACGTTTGCCAAATGGTGGGCAAGCCGAACCAGAAAATCCCCCAGGCTCCCTTAAACCCCATTCCAGTTCCAGATGAGCACTTTGATAAAATCATTATAGACTATGTTGGACCCCTGCCTAAGACCAAGAAAGGAAATAATTTTATTCTTACGGTCATGTGCCCGGTAACGAGGTATCCTGAAGCTTTTCCTCTTAAGAGAATAAATGCCAAAGTTATAGCTGAGACCTTATTAAAAAATTTTACTCAAGTAGTATTGCCAAAAGAAATACAATCCGATCGAGGAACTAACTTCACGAGTGACCTCTTTGCCGATACCCTAATGGAGCTAGGTATTTCCCAAATCCTGTCCTCTGCTTATCATCCGGAATCACAAGGGGCATTAGAACGGTTCCATCAAACTCTCAAGTCAATGCTCAAAAAAATATTGCAATCAATCTTCTGATTGGGATGAGGGGTTGCCTCTAATGTTGTTCGCTGTCAGAGAGATGGTTCAACAGTCATTGGGATACTCTCCCTTTGAACTGCTCTATGGGCGCCAGATCAGAGGCCCACTCAAGGTTCTGAAAGAACAGTGGTACCAGGAAACTCCTCAATATCCTACTCAGACAGTAAGTCAATTCTTGATTAAATTAAAAAGTCAATTACACAAAGTAAGGAGCATTGCCTTGGAAAATTTAAAAAACTTCTCAACATAAAATGAAGGCTCATTTTGACAAAAAAGTTAAAGTTAGAAAATTCAATCAAGGTGATGAGGTGCTTCTTCTCTTACCAGTCCCAGGGACCCCTCTTTCTCTCAAATTCCAGGGCTCTTATGTAGTTTCTCATCGGCTGGATAAATAAAATTATGCAGTCCTCACTCCTCATTGTCATAAAGATTCTAGACTAATACACATCAATCTAATGAAAGAGTACGTCCGCAGAAAGCCTACTGATGCGCTAGAGAGACCAATATCATGCATTGTAAAATCCCCCTTTACCGATGAACCTAACATACGAGGAGCAGATACGACGGCTCTCAAGTCCAACTCTGCCCTCCTTGCAGACCCTATTCAGTGCCTTGGGCACCTAGACGAAGTGAAACGAGTCAGCATAATTCGGTTATTCGAGAAGCACCCCTCCGTATTCTCGGATAAACCAGGATTGTGCACCACCATTACTCACGATATAGAGTTGCATCCTAATACTTTTCCTATCTGCCAGACCCCTTACCGCCTCAACCCCCACAAAGCTGAGAAAATGCAGAAAGAAGTGGACTATTTGTTGGAGAACGGACTTGCTGGACCTAGCTGCTCCCCCTAGGCATCGCCGGCGCTCCTAGTCCCGAAGAAAGGTGGTGACGAGTGGAGGCTCTGTGTAGACTATCGGAAACTAAAGGCGGTGACAGTCAAGGACTGCTACCCGTTACCCCGCGTCGACGTCCTCGAGGATCAAGTGGGAAGGGCTCCTTACATCTCTAAGGTGGACCTGATTAGAGGTTACCACTAAATTAAATTAACCCCCAGAGCCCAAACCTTATCCTCCTTTATCACCTCTTTCGGCCTCTTTAATTTTCTTGCCCTACCTTTCGGGCTTTGCAATGCCCCTGCCACCTTCCAACGTGCTATCAACTATACTATAGCCGGCCTCCCTGATACTTATGCTTACCTAGATGATCTTATCGTCCTAGCAGATTCATGGGAAGAACATCTACGCAAGTTGGACGCCCTTTTTGAGCGACTCGCCACCACTGGGTTTGTCGTCAATCTGTCAAAGTCCATCTTTGGCAGCGCGACGATATCATACCTAGGGCATGAGGTGGGAAACGGGCAGTACCGACCGCAGCAAGCAAACGTAGAAGCCATCTTGAACTTCCCAGTACCATCCACTAGGAAGTCTCTCCAGCGTTTCTTGGGAATGGCTGTATTTTATCGTCGTTTCTGCTGTAACTTCTCCATCGTGGCTCCCCTCACCGCCCTTACCAGTACCAAGGATAAATTTATCTGGTCACCAGCCTGCCAACGCTCCTTCGACACCCTCCGGAAGTTCCTGAGCAGCGAACCAGTGTTGAAGACCCCTGACTACTCCCAACCCTTCGTCCTCCACGTAGACGCATCGGGAGAAGGGATAGGAGGGGTCTTGCTGCAGTCAGACGACGACACCCGGGCCTTGCATCCCATGTGTTACTACTCTGCCAAACTGCTCCCCTACCAGCGGTCTTATTCTACAGTGGAGAAAGAAGCATTGGCCCTAGTGTCTACTTTCAAACATTTCGAGTGTTATTTGACGTATCCTGGTCATGTAACACTCGTCTACTCTGACCACAAACCTCTCACCTTCATCGAGAGTGCACGACTCTCCAATCAACGAGTCCTCCGATGGGCCCTTGGCCTCCAATCCTTCAACTTCCGCATGGTCCACATCAGAGGAGACGACAACCTAATTGCTGACACCCTGTCTAGGGGAGCGACCAGCCTCCTAGACGATTCACGGTGACTATGGACTCTCTAGTCCAGCTGCTCCCCGTTACGCTGAACTTCTGGCGGGGGGTGTTATAGCCAACCGTGAATCAAACCACTTTCAAATTGCCCGCCTACTACTTACGGTTTAGAACATGACTCGTGGCCAGCATACGTGGTATGAACGTATGAATTCAAACCTTGCCATGAAACTATTGGCCCCGCCTTCCTCGAGTATAAAAAGAGCCTCCCCGGTTGTTCACCCCCTCACTCTCACCCAACCCCAGGTCTCACCTTTTCGACGCTGTATATCGGTGCATTCCTGTTTTGTTCGCAAGTATTAGTACAAACCAATTAATTGGACTTGTATAGGGTTATTAATTATTTTGTGTGAATTATATATGTTTGTTAAGACTCAGTGATTTGTGAATTGTATGTTTTCTTTATTAGGAAAGTGTATTTGTGTTATTCCTCAGAATACTCTGAGTATATGTTCGTAAATGCTAAATCAGTAAAACTTTATTTTCTTTATGTGTAAATATAGTTAATTAAGTTTCGTGCAAGCGTCTATCTTACCTCAACCATAATCCTTATAATTCTTACTTACATTCAGTTTCAAATAGAGCTTTTCCTCGGAACGTATTTTTATCTACTTAATTTACCTATACGTTCCACGTTATTGTTGTGGGTTTTCTTCCCAACTAGAACTCTACTTACCCCTAGATTCGACTGAAGTTCCACTCATTACGTTAACTCAGGCCAAACCAAGCAAGCAACCCATGACAATGTACACACACACACACACACTCACACACACACACACACACACACACACACACACACACACACACACACACACACACACACACACACACACACACACACACACACACAAACAGAGATATATATATATATATATATATATATATATATATATATATAGGTATATAAATATGTATGAACGTATTTATGCATATACATGTTTACACACACACACACACACACACATATATATATATATATATGTATATGTATATGTATATGTATATGTATATGTATATGTATATGTATATATATATATGTATATACATATGTATATGTATATGTATATATACTGTATATATGTATATGTATATGTATATATATATGTATATGTATATGTATATGTATATATATATTTATATATATATATATATATGCTCATATTTTTCTATTTATATATGAACTGGACCTGTATAATAAGTACCTTTGAAAATGTAAACAACAATAGCAGCTAATTCAGATTTTGATCACCCAAGCGGTCGAGTATGGTTTCAAAATAATATAGATATGTTCTCAATTGGAAATTGAAACTGATCTTGGGCCAAACAGACAACGTAAAGGATCCTGCGATTACCCACACCTGTCGGATACCTCACGATACCTTGTACGGGAAGTAAACAAACAAATATAACTCCTCCTCCACTCCCCTATCCCAACCACTCACGCAGGCCCCGGGAACGTGTCCGCCAAAACAAAGCAAATTTTCACCCCCCATAGTCAGTATTTTGTTTTCAATAAGTGGAATAATCTAGTAGTTTAAATTTCCAATTCTGACCCTGCCAGTGATTGTAATATATGTTATTGACATTCATTGTAAGTATAAAAGAAAGGCGAATATTTGCCCTGGCCGCGAGTCGTCAGCTGAGCGTGTGTGGGAACTCTGATGTAGGTTTTATTAGAGTTGGCTAATCTATGATGAATATTGATAGCTCGCCGGGCGTATCATCACCCCCCCTCCCACACTCCCTCATTGCTAATGAATCCCCAGCTAAACTCATTAATAAATTTGCCCCTGCCGCTTTGCATGGCAAGTTTGATGTTTGCAAAACCAATGCACGGCGACTGGCTGGACGTTAATCTCCACTATTTGTTTACAGCAACGCCATCTTTTGTTTACCATGACGTCATATCCTACGAAAAGACTTTTGAAGTGATGATTGTCTGCCTGGCGTGAGAGCTGAGTTTAGTTTAGAGGCTGCCCCACTTCGTCCTCATTTTGGCACGCTGAGATCATCTTGGTTATCATTTCGATCAATTGATTTGTTTGAAATTGGTCATCAGGTTCGTTTCATCCCTTCTCTAATGAGTAATACTTTTCCTGTTATTCTAGATGTATCCAAACTGTTTCATTTACTTTTATAATATCCACTTAGGAGTTACACATTCTTGTTGACCCCAGAATCTTAATCATACCAATAGCAAAGAGGTTACAAGACACGGTTTTTACTCAGTCTGTCTTTCGTCTCATCAAAGTAGACTTTAGATAGGACAATATCTTTCCCTATCTTCCACCCGCCATCTCTCTCTTGCTCTCTCTCTGCTGCCATAGTTTTCTTTCTCCCCCATCCTCTCTCTCTCTCTCTCTCTCTCTCTCTCTCTCTCTCTCTCTCTCTCTCTCTCTCTCTCTCTCTCTCTCTCTCTCTCTCTCTCTCTCTCTCTCACTCTCTTTTTCTTTCTCTCCCCTATCTCTGACTTTTTTCATAAGTATGTTTCCACCAAATCTTTTATAATCAGAGTTAATAATCTTTCTGGATGAGATAAGCAAATTGTTGTAAAGTTCTTGATTTCTTCTTCACTAATTCTCTACATCGCTTTTTGATAAGGTACACCAAGGACTCCCCTCAGGGATCCACCAAGCTGCCTCTGCTCCGACGTCACTATTCAATTCATCCAATAACTTTGAACTTTACAAATAAGTGCCACCGTTTTAGGGCGTGACTTTACCTCCATGCACCAATAATGTTTCTCCTCCTCCAGCCTTTTCTCCAATCAGAAAGACTGTTATACTGCCACTAGAAATATTGTCTACGCAAGCAAATTGTCGCAAGCAGAACGAGCTCTGTGTTTACATATTAGTAACATCAGCATCTTTGGTCGCCGCTCCAACCAATATTTACAATACAAGACGGTAAGCTAGAATATGCAACTCTCTGCAACTTCCAGTCGTCCATTGTATCATAACAGCTGAATATAAAATTTACATTCGTTTCACCTTCCCCTCGATCTACCTAAATGTCTACCTCTATCTACCGGCCTCTTACATTCTCTCTCTCTCCCTTATCTCTCACTTTCTCATTCATTAAATGTGTGTGTGTGGGCATCTAAAACTATTATTTCAACGAGCGCCAAATAAGCTACCAAACGTTAAAATTAATAAATAAAAATTCCTCAAATGTCTTTATACTTGTGCCCGCCGGAGAGCCCAACGTGCATACTGTTGTAGATGTTGCTTAGATTTGGCAAGGTTATTTTCCAGAAATGAGGTGATAGCATCCATAGTATACAGAGATTTTAGTTATCTGTATCAGCAGTAATAAAGTTAGTTTGGTCACGAAGATGTTATATAATATTTAGTTTTCGTACCGTAATTTTTATGTGACATAAAAACTTCGATTTGCATAGGTAAACTTTCCTACTCTATGTTAGAAAAATATGTTGAATATCATGTTCTAACTTAAGTTTAGTATTAATTTTATCGCTTTGTTCAGTTACTCACCAATTTTTATCACGATGAACAATTCAACTGGATGCATTTAATGTATTATACATATAACAATGTAATTTAATCTTACATTATAGTTACTATAGGGGTAATATTTGATATGGATCTTTACACATTGAACAATTTGGACTGTAATTCTGCATTACAAAAAATTACCTCAATAGTGAGTCCAAATACCGTGGGCGACAATTACCTTGTTAAGGGTGCTACCTTGTTTAGTACACCTTTTAAGGCAAGAAACCGAGCCCGGTTTGGCGAGGCCTCCCACCTGTAGACGTTATAATAGACTGGTGGATTCTTTTTTTTTTTAGATTTCACTTCAGGGTGTAAGGAATGTTAGGAGAAGGCATCCATGTTAGCTAGTTAATATGGCCCCTAATGAACATTTTTCAGGTGGATGCCCATTGATTTGGGCATTTTTATATGCCAAAAACAAAATGGGTGGACAAATAGAAAATGTATAACTTGGAAAATGTGTAATAACTTCAATTGTACTGAAGCTGTGGTTCTGAAATTTGACATATGTCATTGCAGTAACAACAGTAAAGTGTCTAAGAAGTATTTATTCATTCCATAACAATTTGATAAAGTTATATGCAGATCAGTCACAAAGATATACAAAAAATTCAAAGCTGAACTCGGTTAATTTTCAAATCACACAATTTATCTTGACTTTTATTGTGGGTATGTTTCTGTAGTTTGATATATTTTACTTCAGTGATACCAGTGAGATGCCCTACAAATATAATACCAAACTATAAATATTTGATAAAGTTATATGCATATTTGTATACAATTGTCAGATCTGACTATCAAAAAAGGGCCATATACCTTTACCAAATATATGGTTCTGAAATGTTACATTTGTGTCTCATTGATACCTATAAACTATCCTAAATACATTGATACAAAGATAAATCATGCCACACCATAATGATTTAGTGAAATTATGTTTTAATCACATGCTAAAATAATATACTATACTCCATTTCTGGATGTTTGCAGGATGTGGTGACCTGAGTTGAGCTTCAGCATGGAATCCCAAGTAAAAGGCCAGAGCCAAAAGCGGAGTTCTGACAAAAGTACTGACTGGACTTTCTGCATATTCTGTCAAAAGAGAGACCAGAAGAAACCAACAAGAAATCTCGTAGACTCCGGAATTCAACGAGTCCGTGAAGCTGCTGCAGAGCACAAGAAATACAATGACTTTGAGAACTTGCACACTGTCGAAAGAATTCAAAACATTGACTTTAAGGAAATCACAAAACAGACTGAAGTCCTGAATCACAAATATTGTTGTTCGACTTTTACAAGTTCGCTCAAACAACTCGACTCAGGAAAAAGTATAAAAGCATCCTTGCTACCTCAAGCAGTGCACCTGAGACCATCCCTACGCAGTAAACTGCCCATAATGGACACTAATTAGTGCATCTTGTGCCAAGAGAAAAGTAGCAAACAAACGCATTTGATTGATTCTTTTGATGTTTCTGACAAAATTCTCCAAGGAGCTCAAACAGACCCTGTATTGCGGTGTCGCCTGGCAGGAGTAAGTGATCTCGTGGCTGCTGATGCCAGGTATCATCTTCAGTGTTATGTACAGTTCAATAGAAAAACATCCAAACCAGTACAAGCACAACTCAAACGTCCAGAGATATCTCCTTTCAGAAAGTTGCATCTGAAGTATCGACTGGACTTGCCCGAGGTGAAACATGTACGCTTCTAGACATTTGGGAAAGGTACAAATGTTTGCTAAGTGAATTCAGCATTACCGCTGGACCATACCGGAACAATAAATCCCACCTCAAAGAAAAACTACACCGACTTCTTCCAGAACGGACCAACTTCGTACCTCAACTCGATCCACATCAACCACAACTGTTGTTTTCCATACTGTCATCTAAGATCACTGTTCAGACACCGAAGAGGCGTTCGGATGAGATGGAAATAAAGAGAAATATAGATGATCTTAGGCCAACCCAGTTCTCGTGCTCAGAGACAGAAGAGTTGTTGAGTTCCATCACTGCGCGTCTGTTAGTAAGGAGAGTGCCAAAAAGGTTGTACCGGAGAGACCTGTTCGTCACCTCCGTCTTCAGTCACTTCAATGACACTTGCTACAGAGTTAACGTCGTGTTAGATAGGTATAAAACAAATACCATCAAGGATACCACCCGGATTTTACGGACCGGGAAAACCCGGCCAAAACGTCGCAAAATGAAAAGAGATGTGCCATTACCCATCAACTGGAGGCAATTTATTGACCTCCCAGAGAACAAGCAAGACCTGGAAAACTTTTTGAGTATGGAGCTCATTCGTCAAACAAGGTCGACTCAACTGAATGATGAAGTGACATCTGGCGGATTCCATGACCGAACGGCTGTTGAGTCATCCCGTGGGATGGACATCAACTCACTTAAATCTAACCACGATGGAGCTGATACCAGGATACTCTTACATGCCAAGTCTGTGACAAATCTTGGGTTTCGGCGTCTGATAATTTGTTCCAGGGATCCTTGTTCTCCTTGTTCATTTTGCCAGTGAGTTATCTGGAGAGCTTTGGTTCCAAACGAGAACAACAAAGCAACGGAGCTTTGTTGGGCTGTGCACGCTGTAGACCTTGATCCAGCTCTCCACCACAATCTTCCAGCATTCCATGCCCTCTCTGGCTGCGACACAGTCAGCAAATTTTGTGGCATTGGCAAAACAATAGCATAAAAAAGTTCATCAACAATTGTCCATTACAGGACGGACTCGGACGCGGCACACTTACCGAAAGAACACTGACAGATGTAGGGAGCTTCATCTGCAGACTGTATTCAAACAATGAAAAGTACACAAACATCAATGACGTGCGTTTCAAAATGTTCCTGAAATGTTACAAAGAACCAGAGAAGTTTCCACCAACCCTTTATTCTCTGAAGTTGCATATCAAGCGAGTACACCATCAGTGTACAATTTAACTCTCTTCACTGATCGCACAGCCAGATACATCTTCCCCAGTGGGAAATGAATGGAACAAGGATGGTACAACTGGAAACATATTTACTCATTTGATTAGTGATATATCAGTTCCAGCGGTTTATCTCAAGCTTACACAATGCCAGTGTGAGAACTGGGAATCTCAAAGATGCAGTTGTCGTCTTAAGGAGCTGAGATGTACCGTTGGTTGTGGCTGCACTGACAGAACTTGTCAAAATCCTTTGAATAGTGCCAAAGATGACTCAAACTAGACCATGGAAGACTGATATCGATGTAAATATTATCCCAACACAGCTTTTTTCTTTAAATCAAAAGAATTTCATTAAAGCTGATCTGTACCTTTGTACAAGCCTAATATAATGCATCAAGATGTAATTTTGTTGAATTTTGAGAGCATTTTTTCATAGGGAAAGAAATAGATAAAATATTGCATAGGTCTTTTGAAGATGTGTGTTATTATAATATGTTCAAATACAACAAATTTCATTATCTTATCTTAAATAAATACAAAGTTGTGTCATTTTATTATCCCCGGAGTTTTCAATAATGGTGGCCATTTTGTTTTGGCTGTATAAAATTTAAAAAATCCAAATTTAATAAGCATCCACTTGAAATGTTTTTACTATGGACCACTTTAACAGTCTGACATGGATGCAACTCCTAATATTCCGTACTCCATAAAATGATTTCTAGGCCCCTTTTCAATTTTTGCTCCTAGTCTATAAGTTCAGGCGATAATGCATACTTAAATAGGCTTGTTCCTTATTCTTGCATGCACACATGCGCACACAATGTATGCCACCATATGTACATGAATATATATACATCTACATCTACATCTACATCTACATCTACATCTACATCTACATCTGCATCTACATATACATATGCATATACATATACATATACATATACATATACATATACATATACATATACATATACATATACATATACATATACATATACATATACGGGGAAGGAGAAAGAGAAAGACAATGGTCTAGGGCCAAGTTTATTCCTGACCGGTTTCACTTACAGCTACTTCAGAAGAATGTTTATCCTGGATGACGCCGACGGTATACATAGTAGTCAGACACCACAATCCCACCAACTGGGTAAGGGACGCGGGACGGTAGACAGGGACCTGTAAATGATTAATTAATTAATTGAAAATAAATAAAATAAAATAAAATAAAACAAAATAAAACAAAATAAAACAAAATGAAATAAAATAAAATAAAATGAAATAAGATCAAATAATATGAAATAAAATAAAATGAAATAAAATAAAATGAATAAGATAAAATAAAATAAAATGGGTTTCTCAAATCATGTATTCAAGATGAGTAAGAATGTAAAATTAATGAGAAAACTTACGTGAGTGTGGAATTTGGAACCTGCCGGACAAAAAATCATCGGACGTTTGACCACCTATCTAAGTCGGCGCCGTGTTTTGTTACTCATAACGGCTGCGTATTTAGCTATGTATTTTGACCATTTTATGTCCCCTACCTTTTGGTTCATGTTCTCTTCGGTAGCTATGTATAAGGCCTCAATTACCTTTCCCTGTCTCTTTGTTAGGCCTTTTCTCAATACTTCTGCCCCTTGCTAGATAAGTATTCTTTTTTTTTTTTTTTTAGAGAGGCGATGCTTTCTTAAATCCATCTTGTGCTTCTTAATTATCTTTTGAAGACCTCTATGGCTTTCGCCAAAGTAAGCCTTCTTACACTTGCTACAAGGGATCTTGTAGACTACATTTAGGTCGTTACTTGCCTTCGTTGTTGGTGTTAACAAGTGTCCTATTATCTTACATGTGCTATTGATGACTTCCAGCCCAACATATACATATACATATACATATACATATTGCTATAGCCAACCGTGAATCAAATCACTTTCAAATCGCCCGCCTACTACTTACGGTTTCGAACATGACTAGTGGCCAGCATACGTTGTATGAACGGACGAGTTCGAACCTTGCCATGAAACTTTGGCCCCGCCTTCCTTGAGTATAAAAAGAGCCTCCCCGGTTGTCCACCCCCACTCTCACACAACCCCAGGTCTCACATCTTTGTCGCTGTATATCGGTGTATTGCTGTTTTGTTCGCAAGTATTAATTTAAACCAATTCTTTGGACTTGTATAGGGTTATTAATCATTTTGTTTGAATTATATATGTTTGTTAAGACTCAGTGATTTGTGAATTGTATGTTTTCTTTATTAGGAAAGTGTATTTGTTATTCCTCAGAATACTGTGAGTGTATGTTCGTAAATGTTAATCAGTAAAACTTTATTTTTTTCTTTATGTGTAAATATAGTTAATAAAGTTTCGTGCAGACGTCTATCTTACCTCAACCATAATCCTTATAATCCCTACTTACATTCAGTCTCAAATAGAGCTTTTCCTCGGAACGTATTTTTATCTACCTAAATTACCTATACGTTCCACGTTATTGTTGTGGGTTTGCTTCCCAACTGGAACTCGACTTACCCCTAGATTCGACTGAAGTTCCACTCATTACGTTAACTCAGGCCAAACCAAGCAAGCAACCCATGACTATATACATATACATATACATATACATATACATATACATATATATATACATATACATATACATATACATATACATATACATATACATATACATATACATATACGTATACGTATACGTATACATATACATATACATATACATGTACATATACATATACATATACATATACATATACATATACATGTACATATACGTATACATATACATATACATATATATATACATATACATATACATATACATATACATATATATATATATATATATATATATATACTGTATATATGAATATATACGTATATATATATATATATATATAGTCTCATTGTTGATAGTCTTATACCCTATTTTTATCTTCATCAGTATATGCAGCACCAATGACATTACAATCTTCAAACGGGATCCAAGCTGCCTTTTTATTAGTCTTTTTATTTTCTTGCATAATTTTACATAAGAATAAGTTAAATAACGTGGTTTGTACATAAATAAGTGAGGCAACCAATCATTAACTAATTGTCCTTGTCCCATTTGCATATGTATTTACAGTTGTTACTATATTTTTTCTTTGCTTCTCGCTATGGGAAGAGTGTTATGTATATTTTTGTCTTCCAATATATATTTTTTACATTTTAAATGACAGTTATGTAAAGAAGAACTCTAGAATCTAGTGACACAGATTTTTACTAAAACATTTGAGGCCACTTTTACTAATTAGACGTGAAAAATTCCCTATCACCCGTTATGGTAATCAAATTACATAATGTATATATATGATGAATTCTAATTAAGATATCAATCGACATTGTTTCATTATAAAAACTAATTCGTTTAACTTGTGTTTAACATCTATCTTTGCCACTGTATCTAACAGATGATCAGTCGAGAAGTAATGTTTTCTCTATTTTTTCTTATTTACTTTAGTATTGATTCCAGCCTTGTTGAAAGTATTAAGCTTTACTTCTCCGTGGTTCTCTCAAGGGTATGAGAAGTTACTATTTAGTGTAAGTACTTAGAAGAAGGTACAGTATAACAAAGAAATGGAGCCACTTTATTGGTTGCATGTTATTGTGCAGTATAAAATGTGCAGCAGGATGCAGTCGATACTTTAGGTACTATATCGGGTGCCCATATGGACCAGAGACACACATAAGTTTGTCTATGTAAGAGGAAACCGGTATTCATAGAGAAATTATGCTACTTTATTGTATTGCGACTGTTCCTACGTTATGATGCCCCCTCTCTTAATACTGTCCTGTACCACGTTTTGAGTATACATTTCCATTTTTGCCTCTGTCCCTGTGATACCTATGGGTACATTTTACGAAAAGTCAAGGCAAAAAAGGGGTCTGCGTGGGTGTGGTACAGATGAGAATAAAATGGAAGAGATAGGCGGTATGTCTGTGAAAATCAAGATGGATGTGTTGGAATTAATTGAAACTAAGTTGAAAGGCCGGAGTAATTTAGAGTTTGGAAATGTAGTGGGGAGGGTGTCGGGAGTGAAGAGGGACGAAGGAGGGAAGGAATGGCTCTACTTGTAAGTGAGGAGATTGATAAGCCTATGGTGGAGTGGAAGGAGGTTTCTTCAAGGTTAATGTAAATAAGGGTGAAACTAGGAAGGGATATATGGGTCTTTGCAAGCCATATGGGCCTGGTAGTGAGCAAGTTATAGAGGAAAAAGAGGCTTTTAGATAGATTTAAATGAGTGTTTAGAGTTTTGGGAGAAATGTTAGTGTAGTAATTTTAGAAGATCCTAACGCTAGGGTAGGGGTTGAATAGATAGACGGAAGGGTTGGGAAGAGTGGAGTACCAGGCAAAAATCATAATGGAGAGTTAATGGTGGAGATGTGTTTAGAAAGATTATGACTAGCACAGTGTTTAGGAAAAACGTCAAGTATAAGTACACATGGGAGAGCGTAGTGGATGGAAGGGTGGTTTATAAGGCATTAATGGACTATGCACTGGTATTCAGGAGCAGAGTAGGAAGAGTTTTGGATGTCACGTTCTTAGAAGAGTGGGGAATATCAGATAAATTTTTGGTAGAAGGTAAGAGTGGAGGATAGGTGAAAAAAGAAGAAAAGTGCAGAAGGTAGAGAGTTACTTGAAGTAAAATGTTTCAATAAGAAGGAAAAGGAGCATGAGTACAAGGAGAAGCTGAAAGAAGTGTGGGAGGTGGTGAAGGATAGAGTAGAGGTAAAAGTGAAGGAGGAATAGGGGTGTTTCTATGACGGAATGACAAGGCATGCAAAGGTATGTGGAACAAGGAGGATGAAAGGGAGTACAAAAAAAAAGTAGTGACTGGTGGGATATTGAAGTGAAGAAGATAGTAATATAGATGAGGCGAACATTCAGGGAGTGGTTGAATTGTAGGATGAGGGAAACATATGAGAGGTACAAAAAAAAATAGAAAAAATATATAGGAGGCAAAAAAAAAAAAAAAGCAGATGCAAAATGGGAGAGGAGTATAACAGATTCTTTTAAAGGAAGTTAGGAAGTTAGAAGGGGAGGCGAGTCAAGTAGAGAAGAAAAAGCTAAAAGGCGTAGATGCACAGATGTTAACAGAAGAGGAGGCGGTATAGGGGAGGTGGGCCTAGTATTTTAGAGATCTGTTGAATGTGGAGGAGGATAGGGAGGGGTTGGTGGTAACAGTGGGAGGTGCTAAGAAAATGACGGTAATGGGAGAGGAAAATGGAGGGGAAATAAGGAAAGATGAGGTGCAAATAGCTCTGAAAATTTTGAGAACAGCTAAGGTACCTAGTTTAGATGAGTACCTTGCAGAGTGTCTGAAGAAGGAAGGTACAATAATAGTGAAATAGCTAATGAGGTAGTTTAATGTGTGTCTAAGGAAGGACAGAGTGCCGGAGAATTGAAGGAGTGCCTGCATAGTTCCGCTTTACAAGGTAAAAGGGGATAAATGTAGGTGTAATAGTTTCAGAGGGATCGGTTTGTTAAGTGTAGTTGGGAAGGCATATGAGAGGGTTAGGCATATGAGAAGGCATATGAGAAGATTAGGACAGGAACAGGAAGAGTAGTTGGTGAGAAACAGTGTGGGTTTAGGAAAAGTAGGGGTTGCGTGGATCATATTGGATCATATTCTTGTGGTAAGGCAGATATATGAGAAAGCTTTAGCAAAAGGTTAGGATGTTTTATTTTATTTTATTTATCTATTTATTTATTTATTTTTCTATTTATTTATTTTTAGGGGGGGGGGTACCTATGTGGACTTGGAAAAGGCATATCACATGGTTGCCAGGAAGGCACTGTGGGACTTTTTGGAGGAAGCTGATAAGGACATTCAAGATTTTTACGATAGTAGTAGAGCCTGTGTTAGATTTGGAAATGGAGTGAGTAGTTTAGGGTAAAGATGGGACTGGGTCTAGGATGTGTCATATCGCCATGGCTGTACAATGTGTATATAGATGGGGTGGTGCGGGAGGTAAAGGTGAGGGAGATGGACTGGAGATGGTTAAAGAAAATGGAGGGAAGTGGGAGGTGAGCCAGATGTTTGCTGACAACGCTACGCTTATGGCAGGGTCAGAGGATGGATTACGAGAGTTCGTGACGGAGTTTGAGAAGGTATGCGATAGAAGAAAGTTGAAGCTATATCTGCGTAAAAATAAGGTGATGAGATGTACAAGGACAGAGGATGGTAGCAAGTAGGAGGTAAGTCTTAAAAGAGGAAAGCCTGGAGGAAATAGATAGTTTTAGGTACTTAGAGTCGCATATGGCAGGGAAGGCAGGAGTGGCAGTGGAAATAAAATTCATACTGAGATTAGCTAGCAAAGGCCTTGGAGGATTAAAAAGTGCCATAAGAAATAAATATTTGGAAATGGATACAAAGAGAACACTATATGAAGGAGTGATTGTGCCGACGGTATTGTATGGGGCAGAGACACGGAATTTAAGAGACAGAGAGGAAAAGTTTAAAGATGTTTGAGATGAAATATCTGAAAAGTATGGTAGGGTTTACAAGGTTGGATAGAATGAGAAACGAGATAAAGAAAAGAACTGGGATGGAAAAGGATATGGTAGATAAGGCTGATGAAAATGCATTGGGATGGTTTGGCCAGATAGAAAGAATGTGTGAAGAAAAAAATAGTAAGAGAGGCGTGGAAGGTAGAGGTGGATAGAATGAACTTGTAGGGACGACCAATGATGAGATAGATGCGGTAAAAGAGGCTATGAAGAAGAGGGGAAAGTTTGTTGAGCAAGAAATGAAGTGGGCAGGAGATAGGGGTGAGTGTACAATGGCTGTGTATAGATGATACTTTTATGCAAGGAAGGGACGGGTGGGGGATGGGTGGGTAAAGAGTGATTACCTATGAGTGATACTTTCACGCAGCATGAAGGTATTTCTTCCCTTCTCTTTTTTCTACATTGGGACTGGAGAAAATGGAGTCGCCGATGAAGTGGATATACTGTGTCTTGCTGCATTACTTCTGACCCAAGATAGTGGGCGGGATACAGGGATGACCCGTCATCCAGAGTGAGTGCTTACCTTTTGACTTGGCTACCTTTCTTGTAAGGAGGAAAAAACCCTTGGTATACGAGTATAAATGGATAGTTATGTATATGCATATACTCGTATATACATAAATATTATTGTACATATTTATATATATACATATATATGTATATATGTATAAATATATATAGATATATATATATATATATTTAAGATTATTTCAGACAAATGAGAGAGAATGTGGGTGGGGAAGGGCAAACGAAGATGTGTTAGGAATAGAGTTTATTGCCCTAACGTTGCGACCAACTTGGTCTTCTTCAGAGGACTACAGCATTACAGACGGATCACAATTCTTATATTCGTAGTGAGAGGGAACCCGCCAAGGTATGAGCGTCATGTTTTCCCTTTGGCTAACGATTTAATTATTAGGACACTTGCTGCTTTCGAGAGGCATTTAAATCCGTCTCTGTCGTTGTTGTTCTTGTTGGCGGCGATATGTGCAGCTTCCACAGTTTTTCTCATTTTCTTCTCAAATCCCTCGTGTAGAATTTCTGCGTTGTTCCAATCAGGTAGATGTCCACATTTGTCCAGGTGACGAACCAGGGAGTTAGATGTTCTATGAGCCCTGA
>NC_134807.1:36982662-37002662 GCF_046742065.1 Oratosquilla oratoria | reverse complement strand
GTGTGTGTGTGTGTGTGTGTGTGTGTGTGTGTGTGTGTGTGTGGTTTTATGTGTATGAGTATGTGTTCTTATGTGCTTGTGTATGTCCGTATACATACATTTATGTACGTATATAAGTGGATGTTTGCAGTGTATGACCGTGCGTGCTAATGTGTGTGATTTTGTGCGCACATGTTTGTCAGTGTTTGTGTGTTTATGCCCATGTATGACCTGGAGTGCACGTGTATGCAATTTCGGTGTTGTAATACGAATGGATTGCATGTCTAGAGGATGAATCAACATGCAAGAAAAAAATGAAACGGCATGGAGTAATGAACCCCTTCATGTGAAAGGATCATGTTAACTTGCTCCTGACTTTCTTTTCTTTACGAGTTAATGTCATTTAACTCAGTGTGATTAATGAACTGGTCTTGGAAAAAAGAAAACAAGTTTTTTCCACCCGTCACTGAAAGTTGCGAAGATCGGCATGTTTCCTAATACCTCGTTTTTCATGTAGAAAAATTATATTAGTTATAGACATTTAAACAGGATGCAAATAAAACAATTATCTTCGCAAATGCAGACACAAAAGTAGTCAAAATTATAAATACAGCTGTTTAACACGACACGCATTTCAGTATTTGAAATATATGGGCAAAGATCTCCAGAGTGTGGACATCCAATTGTTAGCAAAAGTAAGCCCGATTAAATACTCATATATATTTTTTTATTTGAGTGATTCTTTTCACATTCTTTCATACCTTTACAAAACGATTATACAGAACTAGGCATTTCAAAGTCTACAGTCTGAACCGGAAGATGTACCTTTACAAGACGATTATACAGTGCTAGGCATTTCAAAGACTACAGTATGAACCGGAAGATATACATACATATACCAAAGGATTTTTCCCCCTTACACGGGGGGTAGCCGAACAGTAAAAGGCATAGAAACCACTCCCACCCATTCCATTTCCCATATATTCCACTCCCCTTCACCCTCCTCCCTCCCTCTTATCTTGGCATCTCCTGGATGACGGGTCATCCCTGTATCCTGTCCACTGCCCTGAGCCAGAAACAGTGTCGTAAGACACAGCACATCCACAGCAAGGCCGCTTTATAAATTCGGCGGCCCCCCCCTCCATCCCCCATGCAGAAAATGAGAAGACGGGGAGAAATCCCTTCGGGCAGCGTCAATTTTTTTCTCATACATTCTTCCTCACCCCCCATCTCCCACCCGCTCCCCCTCATGCATCACAGCATCATCCATACACAACTCTTCTCCATTCACCCCTATCTTCTGTCCTCTTCCGTCCTTCCTCTACAGATATTCCTCTCTTTTGTAATGCCCCTTTCACCCCATCCATCCATCTCATCCTAGAACACCCCCTCATATTCGCTCCTTCCACCTCCGCCTTCCACACTTCTTTTACTAATTTTTCTTCACTTATTCTTTCCATGTGTCCAAACCATCCCAATACTCTCATCAACCCTATCTCCCAGCTCCCTTTCCACCCCTGTTCTCCTCCCCACCTCCTCATTTCTCATTCTATCTAGCCTAGTAACCCCTATTATACTTCTCAGACATTTCATCTCAAACACATTCAAAATCCTTCTCTCGTTCTCTCTCATGATCCATGTTTCTACCCTGTACAATGCCGTTGGCACAATCACTCCTTCATATAACCTCCTCTTAGCATCCATTCCCAGATGTCTATTTCTCATTACGCTTTTTAATCCACCAAGGCATTTACTCGCTTCTCTCAATCTACATTCTAGCTCCACCCCCACTCCTCCCTTTCCTGCCACATTCGAACCCAAGTATCTAAAACTATCCACTTCCTCCAGTCATTCACCCTTTAATGCTCATTTTCAGCCTGCTGTCACTCTTTCCCCTTGTACATCTCATCACCGTACTTTACCCACATTTATCTTCAGCTTTCTTCTTTCACACACCTTCTCAAACACTGTTACTAACTTCATCAATCCCTCCTCTGATCCTGCTACAAGCGCAGTGTCGTCAGAAAAACAACAACTGGCTTACCTCCCACTTTTCTCTATTTTCTTTAATCATCTCCAACCCCTGACCCACTACCATTGCATTCACCTCTACCACCACCCATCCACGTAAATATTGAAGTCCCACCTTTACCTCAAACCATTCACTCTCTCCATTTCTAATCCTAACACAAGCTCTACTACTCTCGTAAAAACTCTTGACTGCTCTTAACAGGTTTCCTCCTATCCCATATATCTGCAATACCTCCCACAGTGCCTTCCTGTCTACCCTGTCGTAAGTCTTTTCCAGATCCATAAAGGCCCAAAAAACATCCTTACCTTTTCCTATAGCCTTGTCACATATCTCTCTTACCACAAATATCTGATCTACACAACCCCTACCTGTCCTAGTCCCACACTGCTCCTCACCAATTACTCCCTCTATTCCTCTCCTAATCCTCTCACTCAAGGCCCTCCCATAACCCTTCCCAACAAGCTGATCCCTCTGAAACTACTACACTCACACTTGTCCCCTTTTCCCTTGTAAAGCGGAACTATACAGGTACTCCTCCAGTCCTTCGGCACTCTACCCTCTCTTAAACAAACATTAAATAACCTCACCAGCCAGTCTACCATAATTGTACCTCCTTTCTTCAGACATTCTGCATGGCATCCATCCAACCCAGGTGCCTTACCTGTTCTCATCACCTTAACACCTGCTTTCACTTCATTCTTCCCTATTTCTCCTTCATTTTCCTCACTCATCATGGTCAATTTCTTAGCGCTTCCCACTGCAACTACCTTTCCCTCCCTATCCTCCTTCACATTTAGCAACTCCCTAAAATACTCTGCCCATCTTCCTCTCACTGCCTTCTCTTCCATTATCATCTCTCCATCTGCATCTTTTACCTTTTCTTCTCTACTTGATTCGCCTCCCTCTTCCTCTTTTAATTTCCTTCCAAAACATCTTTTTATTACTTTCAAAAATTTCTGTCATACTCTTACCCCATTTCACATCTGCTCTTCTCTTTGCTTTCTTTATCTTATGCATAACTTCCCCTCTCCTTACTTTGTACCTCTCATACGATTCCCTCGTCCTAATTTGTAGCCAATCTATGAATGCCTGCTTCTTCTCTTCTACGCCTTTCTTTGCTTCATCCCACCACTCACTACCCTTTCTTCTATATCCTCCCGCCCTTCTTGTTCCACACACCATCTTTGTACACCTTAGGACTCCCTCCTTGAACCATCCCCATTCCTCCTCCACTCCTAGTTCTACTCTATCCTTTACTCCCTCCCCAGTATTCTCTCAGCTTCTTCTTATTCTCATTCTCCTTTTTTTTCTCATTTAAGCAGTTAACTCTAAGTACCTCCCTACCTTCTGCCCTTTTCCTTTTTCTCCACCTATTCTCCACTCTCAATTTACCTTCCACCAGAAAAATATCTGATATTCCCCCACTCTCTCCCCTTAGGACATGTACATCCTTTTCTCTTCCTAAAATACTCCTGGTCACCACTATATAGTCCATTAACGCTCTATCTGCCACCCTTCCATCCACCACCCTCTCTCATGTGTACTTATGCTTTACTTTCTTCCTAAACACTGTATTTGCTATCATCAACTCTCTTTAATGACACATCTCCACCATCAATTCTCCACTACCTTCTTTACCTGGAACTCCATACTTCCCAATCCCTCCGTCTATTGGTTTATTTCCTGCCCAAGAATTAAGGTCTCCCAATACAACTATAATGACATTTCTTCCTAATCCCTCTATGCACTCATTTATATCTACCAAAAAGGCCTCCCTTTCCTCTACGCTCTTCTCACTACCAGGTCCATATACACTTACAAAAACCCACATCTCCCTTCCTAGCTTCACCTTCATCGACATCAGCCTAGAAGAAACCTCCTTCCACTCCACTACACGTTTACTTATCTCTTCACTTACTAGTATAGCCACCCCTTCTCTCTCTCGCCCATTCTTCACTCCTGAGTACCTCCCAGCTACACTCCCAAACTCACACTCGCCCTTCTCTTTCATTTTAGTTCCACTCAAAGCCAGCACATCCATCTTTCTTCTCACAAACATAATGCCTATCTCTTCCCTTTTATTCTCATCTGTACCACATCCTCGCACATTGAAAGACCCAAACCTTAGGGTACTAGTAGGAAAACTCCCAGACCTTCTTATGCCTTTACTTTTTTTTTTTTTTTTTTTTTTTTTTTTTTTTTTTTTTTTTTTTTAAGAATGTCTCCTTATGGGACTACAGGTAGCAGGACTCCTAATCCCATCCCCGTCCTGTTTTTTTTTTTGTCGCCTTTTACGACTCAAGTGTGAAAGACTTGGTGGTAGCATTCTCTTCCCCCACCACAGGGTAGGCGAAAAAAAGGAAATGAATATTCAGAGAAATGGTACAGGACAGTCACAATGGGTTGGGGGATAGAATAGCGGAGGGATAGTCGTAGTATAAAAGTGTCATAATTTCTCTATGAACAGAGATTTCCTCTATCACAGACAAAATTATGTGTGAATCTGGTCCGTAGGGGCGCCCCATATAGACCCTAAAGTATCAACTGCATGCTATTTTGTCACAATAACATGCAGCCAATACCCCAGACGGAAGATATACAGGAACGTGAAATCTGGGTTCTGAGCACTGCAAGATCAAAAGACTTAAGTACAACCTGGACTCCCTAGAGATTTTTCTGAGCTAAGTAAAATTGTTTGGCATGAGTCAGAACAAAACCATAATCCGTGCCAAATTTAATGCAAAATTATAGAGTTAATAGAATATTCTATAGTTGTCACAAAGTCAGGATCATCAACAACAGCTTTCTAAGATATCAACAGTGGTAGACAATATATATATTAGAAAATGAAAGTTAACCTTAAGCTTACTTATGTCCTCTTTTATAGATATTTACAACTATGGCAAGTAAGAGCTCTATCAGAGTTAGAAAATGAGCTTCTATTGTAAAGTAGAGATGCTTCAGAAATCATGAGAAATCAAATTCTTAGCATTTTGCTATAGATGTCGTACCAATCCACCACAAGGCGATCTCTTCCTGATCTAATAAAATTTTCAGAAATCTAACGAATTTGAAACATTGGCGTCACGTTTTACTCTGAGTTGACATTTGAACTACATATTCAAATATTTCTGCTCATCGTTAGCTGAGTAATTTAACAAAGATATGTTACGAAATTTATTTCAGACAGACTTTTTTTACGTTTTTGAAGAACTGTATTTCTATCTGGTCAACCGTGATCTCAATTTATCGAAAACTAATTTTCCCACTACTCCACTTGACCTAATCTTCCTTACAACTCCTGTAATTTTTTCCAACAGCCTTTTGTGTCTTTCGTTTACATATACTGTAATAGTTGGCAGAAATCTCCCTGTAGACCCGTGATTAGTAAATAAGCTTTAAAAGAAGTGCAACGGTGTCATATTGAGGCATTAATACAAACCCTCAGAAAATCTTCTCCACAACCAAACATAATCATTTAGCGTTAATCAACACAGAATTTGCATTGGGGCTTATGACAAAATATATAGCTTACCCAAGGCGCTTAGCTCTGGCCAAAGATATTTATTTGTTTCATGTTTCTAAACATCTTCATATAATATATATGATGATGATGATGGACTGAGTCGTCGTGTTGACGGATCTCATTTCTTTGTCTTCTGCAGTATGTGTTGCAAAAGAGTAGAAATCCTGCACAGTTGTATAACAGCACTGGGGTTGAGCAGCCCCGGTGCTACTCTCTCTTCCTAAACCTCATCAGTGTCACAGGTACGATGACTGTAACATGTGACAGATGGGGCCAGGTGCAGCAGCTGACCAGGGCCCACCTTTTGTGGGCTGCTCTCATACATGTATGTACATATACATATATATGTATGCATACATGTATGTGTGTGTGTATGAATGTATGTATGTATGTATGTATGTATGTATGTATGTATGTATGTATGTATGTATGTATGTATGTATGTATGTATGTATGTATGTATGTATGTATGTATGTATGTATTTATGTATGTATGTATGTATATATGCATGTATGTATGTATTTGCAGAAACCACTTGAAAAATAAAAGAAATTAATACCGAACGTTTTCGTCTATTCAAGACATCATCAGGGTACAAAGGATACAAAAAATTACCAAAGGTCACAATATGTACATGGTGGTAGAGGAACTGGGAAAGGTCCAATGTTACCCGATTCCAGAAGAATTATTTACAATCTTTTTAAGAATAAAATTATCTAACTTATACAAACCTAAGCTTAAATTCATATTATTTTCAAAACTATTTTTAATGTAACATGACTCAATTATGTTCCTTTCTATAATATTATGACAAGATGTAATAACTTCTGTGTTTTCCCAGTCAGTACTATGGGAGAGCTCTTTTTGGTGGACGAAAAGTCCGCTTGATATTTGACCCGTTCTTATGTTGTATTTATGTTGACTAATCCTTTTGTTTAAATGTTTTCCTGTTTGGCCTATGTACTTAAAAGCACACACTTTACGAGGTATACTGTAGATACATCCTTCTTTTTCATTTGGAGAATTCCTAATAAGATAGTTCTCAACAATATTGCTGTTATTTAATATCACTTGAATACCAAAGCTTTTAAATATTTGAGGAAGGGTGATAATATTTTCATGATATGGAATTCCTCAAATGTTCTTCAATTTAAATTCGTTTACTTGAGAGGTGTTAAAATATGTGTTAACCTATTTTAACACCTCTCAAGTAAACGAATTTAAATTGAAGAACATTTTAGCAATTCCATATCATGAAAATTTTATCACCCTTCCTCAAACATTTAAAAGCTTTGGTATTCAAGTGATATTTAATAACAGCAATATTGTTAAGAACTATCTTATTAGGAATTCTCCAAATGAAAAAGAAGGATGTATCTACAGTATACCTTGTAAAGTGTGTGATTCTAAGTATATAGGCCAAACAGGAAAATATTTAAACAAAAGGATTAGTCAACATAAATACAACATAAGAACGGGTCAAGTGTCAAGCGGACTTTTCGTCCACCAAAAAGAGCTCTCCTATAGTATTGACTGGAAAAACACAAAAGTTATTACATCTTGTCATAATGTTGTAGAAAAGAACATAATTGAGTCATGTCACATTAAAAATAGTTTTGAATAATAATATGAATTTAAGCTTAGGTTTGTATAAGTTAGATAATTTTATTCTTAAAAAGATTGTAAATAATTCTTCTGGAATCGGGTAACATTGGACCTTTCCCAGTTCCTCTACCACCATGTACATATTGTGACCTTTGGTAATTTTTTGTATCCTTTGTACCCTGATGATGTCTTGAATAGACGAAAACGTTCGGTATTCATTTCTTTTATTTTCCAAGTGGTTTCTGCAAGTATTGTTTTCACGTATGCTTAGTGATTTGTTTTGCGTATGTATGTATGTATGTGTATGCATGTATGTATGTATGTATGTATGTATGTATGTATGTATGTATGTATATATGTATGTATGTATGTATGTATGAGTGGTAGGGTGGTGAGTTTAAACGCCAAGAATCCGTTGAAGTTTAATTACTGACGTTTCGTCCAACTAGAACTTCTTCAAAGTGAACACAAATAAGACAATGACAACTTATATATTAACACAGCTCACCCCGTTCCTCCTCGGTCAATGCTGCTGTCATCTCGCTTCCGTCTGGCATCGTGGATAATTAGGCTGCTTGCTACCCTCACTAACTTGACGAAACCGTCCCGATGATTGCTACAAGGGAGTGAAGTAATGCACGCTGCCTCAATTATCCTCCTTTCCTTTTTGTCAAGTCCATTATGGAGCACCTCTGTTTTTTTCCAATCCGACAGGTGGCTAAAGTTGTCGATATGTACCACTAATGAGTTGGAGGTCCGGTGGGTTTTGATGTCATTTTTATGTTCCATCACCCGCTTGTGAATTTCTCTGCTAGTTTCGCCATAGTAACTCGCGGGGCAGCTTTTACATAGAATTCTTTAAACTAAACAGTTATCTTCATCTTTGACATTGTTTCTAACTTTATTTCTCACAATGTCGCCTATTTTCATTCTCGTGGTATATACCAGTTTCAGGCCTGCCTTGGTGAGATTTTCTTCTAAGACATTTGAGCACTTGGAGTTGGGTACGGACAGATACCCACGGTTCTCATCACTAGCCTCTTTACTTTTGCCACCCCTATCTCTTATTTGTAACGCCTTTTCCTTGTTTCTATATAGAAAGCCTACTGGGTAACATATTTTTCTAAAATATCAAAAATGCAATTAATTTCTTCCTGGAGAAATTCCTCACTACATATTCTAAATGCCCTCATGTGAACAAAAAGTCCACATGCCAGGATGCACTGTAATACAGCTAATAACATAAAGTTGGTAAGGACCACACTTCTGGAAAAAAAAATAACACAAAACAGAATCAACTAAACCGCTGACTCAGAATAAACATGGGTAAGATGGCACCGTAAGGTTCTACCTAACTTTGCTAAGATTAAATCTCTAGTAAACAGCAAGAGAGCAAGGCAGTTAGCAAAATCATGTGGTCACAGATTGCTCGGGTGTGCTATGAACCGCTACCACGGCACTTAACACCGTCTGGGTATGGAGATTGAAAATCACAAGTATCTTCTCGCTCAGTCCTTGGAAACAGTACTCTTTGACACGGTAAAGATAAGATTACCAGCCTCAGTAGATCAAATGTTGTAGCCAAGCGGAAAGTCTTAGGCCGCAAATTGGAACAGATTAAGAGAAACTAGGCGGCAGGAGCCGGATATGTGTGCTAGGAACTTCTCGGGCAGATTGCTCAGTGACGCCGAGACCAAGATCCTATCCTTTAACGTACAAGGAGGTGTGAGATAAGAGGAATTCCTGACCGCGGTGGAAACAGGAGTCAATTTAATGACTTGCAGTGAGGAGGGGAAGCAGGAGGCGAGGATGCATATTGTGGGAGCACTGGGGAGACCAATGTGGGGACATAATTTCACTGCAGAGGAGACTAAAATTTTAACAGGCTTACGACGAGATCGGTCTTTAGTGATACTTTCGAGTTACAATGGCAGAACGAAAGTTGTCATAGACAAGGGAGATTATGAATATAAGGCGACGACTCTACTTCAGGATGAAAACACTTACGAAGTAGTACCCTTAGATCCTACGGCTAGGCTGCAGAGGAAAGTGGAGGGTAAATTAAAGAAATTAAAAGAGGCTAAGTTAATTACAGAACGGAAATGGTCCAGGATGAAACTGGGAGACTCCATGATTCCTAAATTTTGTGAACTCCCCAAGGTACACAAAGAGGAGGTACCCCTAAGGCCCATTATTGCTCTCAGAGGCTCGCCTACCTACAACTTGGCAAGGGATTTGGCCACTAGTGGAAAGCTCAGAGAGGATGCTCAATAACTCGGTTGACTTCGTGGAGAGACCTAGGTTGATTAACATGGAAGATGATTGCATGGTGTCTTTTAACGTTAAAGCAATGTTTACGTCATTATCACAGGATATGTTAAGGTAGGCTGCTATGTCCACGGTGAAGAGCAGTCAAGAATTCCTAGAAAGGGGGAACCAGATGGCAATGGAGTTCATGGAGCTAGAAAATTTGTGCCTAGACTCAATCTTCTTCAAGTTCAGAGATAAGATATACCATCAAAAGGTGGGTACACCCATGGACTCTCCGATCTCTGTGGTTTTGACAGAAATGACTGTGCAACATTACGAGGAGGAGGTATTGGAGGATGCGCCACCATCATTGAAATTGTAGGTACGTTACGTGGAAGATAAGAGTGATTAAGGAGTGTAAATTTATAATCTGCGACCAGTTAACTGAAAAATTTAATAAATCGGTAGACACTGGTTTTGTACCTACTGCTTGGGGGCAGGCAAACGTTGTTCATGTTTTTAAGAAGGGAGATAAATAGTCTATATGCAACTACAGGCCAATCAGTTTGACATCGGTTATAGGTAAAATGCTTGAATCAATAATAGTGAATAGACACAGAGAACACATCGAGAGACATAATTTAATTCGTGACACACAGCATGGTTTCTCCAAGGGTAAGTCAAGTGTGACTAATCTTCTATCCTTTTTTACACTAAAGTATATAAGGCGTCAGATAACAATGAAAATTACGATGACTTTAGCAAACCGTTCGACAAGATGCCATGCCATGCCAGAGACTACTAAATAAAATCAAAGCCCATGGCATAGGAGGAAAAGTGTTAGAATGGATTAGAGTTTGGATCAGTAACAGAAAACAGCGGGTCACCAATAATGGTGTAAAATCCAGGTGGGGCAATGTTATTAGTGGGGTCTCACAGGGATCGGTTTTTGGGTCCCTTGTTGTTCATTATTTACATAAACGACTAAGACGATGGAATAAATAGTGATGTTAGTAAGTTTGTGGACGACACTAAAATAGGACGCCTAATTAGGCCAAGAGACGACGCAGAGATTCTGCAGGATGATCTTAACATATTGTTCACATGGTCGGTGAAACGGCAAATAAACTTCAATATCTCTAAGTGTAGCGTGTTAAAAGTAGGGCTACTCAATCCCAAAAATAGACACAGCTTAGATAACACGTTTTTAGAGAAAACTGAGTTCGAGAGAGACTTGGGAATTCTAGTGAGTCCGGACATTAAAACCGGGAAACAGTGCAATAGCGCGAGGAATAAAGCTAACAGAGTATTAGGTTCCATTGCTAGGACGGTAATGAATAAAAGTGCAGATATAATTATCAAATTCTATCTAGCGATAATTAGACCCATCCTTGATTATGCGGTACAATTTTGGCCTCCGTCCCATGGAATGGACATCAATTCACTAGAATCAGTACAGAGAAGAATGGCCAAAATGATACATGGACTCAGAAATTTGCCTTACGAAGAGAGGCTTAGGCACCTTAACTTACACTCTGGAAAGACGCAGAGTGCGGGGTAATCTAATTGGTGTGTTTAGGTGGATCAAAGGTTTGAACATATTAAAACAACAGGGCAGGACTCGCAGTAATGGATTTAAACTGGACAAATTTAGATTTAAGAAGGAAATAGGCAAGAATTGGTTTATGAATAGGGTGGTCAACGAATTGAATAGACTTAGTAACCATGTAGTAATCGTTGAAACTATCAGTTGTTTTAAGAAACGGTTAGACAACTTTATGGATGGGGACGACAGGTGGTGATGGATATGGAACTGCCTAGTATAGGCCGTATGATCTCTTGCAGTCTCCTTCATTCTTATGTTCTTATGATGAAAAAAGGGGAGGTGAAACCTTTCTTCGATCTCTTGAATGGGGAGAATGAGGCCATTCAGTTTGAAATGGAGAAAGAGGAGAACGGACGATTGCCCTTCCTGGATGTTATGGTGAAGGGAAACTGTGCTATATTGACAAAAGGTATTTACAGAAAGGACACCCACACAGACCTGCTACTAGATTATAACAGCTATCATCAGGTCGCACACAAAAAAAAAAAAAGTGTGATCGTGACTCTGAGGTCTAGGGCAAAAAAGGTGTGTTCTACGGAGGATAGCAGGAGGGAGGTGAGGAGACACCTTAAGAAGGTATTTAGGGACAACAGTTATCCGAATTTGGTAGTGAGAAGGTGGACAACACACCAATCGAATATTGAGGTAGGCGATAATCGACGAGATGCACCGCGGGTTACTGTCCCTTATCTGAAAAGGGCGTCTGAGGTAGCGGCCAGATTGCTGAGGAAGTATGGTGTAGAAGTGGCACATAAACACGCTGCATGAAGCTCTGACCAAAGTGAAAGATATAGAGAGCCAAGCACCCACCCAACAACCTACCCCACCAAAGGAGAAAAATATTATATATCACCAGAACAATTTCCACGATAAATACATAGAAGAATGCAATGCTATTAGGAGCATAATTAAGAGAGGAGTCACACTATCTGACCCGAACGCCACTATTGACATCAGAATCTTCTGTAAACCTAACCTAACAAAATCACTGATAATGCGGAATAGTACAGCACCCGCAACCTCTCGGGAGGCCACCACCAATGTAGTGTATAAATTTACTTGCCAGGGGGGCCACTGTGATGGCTCCAACAGCTACATTGGAAGGACCTCCACCACGTTGCGACGCCGTCTACAATACCACAGAAGTCAAGGCTCATTTTTTTTTAGCATTATACAGAAGAACACGATAAGAAACCATCCCTATAGAGTCTCAAATTGAAATCATCCACAATGAAGACAAATTCAGAACGCTTCAAATTGCTGAAGCCGTTTCGCTCACATGTCAACCTCCTTCCATCAACGTACAGCAGAGTGTAGATTTCATTTTTCCATCCGCACACCCACATGAGAAATATACTCCACTACAAAACACCATTGACCCAACAATCCACCATTCAACCAATCAGCACTCGGGACGAGTAACTAGGTCTTCCGCCTGACTCCCTCTTATCTTGGCACCTCCTGGATGACGGGTTATCCCTGCATCTTGTCCACTGCCCTGGGTCAGAGGCAGTGTCGCAAGACACAGCACATCCACAGCAAGGCCGCTTCCTTAGATTGCCGGGCCCCCTCTCCGTCCCTTCATGCAGATAAGGAGAAGACGGGGAGAAATCCCTTCGGGCTGCGTCAAAATTTTCTCACACATACTACCTCACCCCCATCCCCCCACCCATTCCACCTCATGCATCACAACATCATCCATATACAACCATTCTACATTCACCCCTATCTTATGTCCTCTCCCGTCCTTCCTCAACAGACATTCCCCTCTTCCCCAAAGCCCCCTTCACCCCATCCATCCATCTCACCCTAGGTCGCCCCTTCATGTTCACTCCTTCCACATCTGCCTTCCATACCTCTTTTACAAGTCTTTATTCACTTATTCTTTCCATGTATCCAAACCATCCCAATACTCTTTCATCAACCCTATCTCCCAGCTTCCTCACCACCTCTGTTCTCCTCCTCACCTCCTCATTTCTCACTCTATCTAGCCTAGTAACCCCCATCATACTTCTCAGACACCTCATCTCAAACTCATTCAAACTCCTCTTTTCTTCTCTTATATTCCATGTTTCTGCCTAATACAGTGCTGTTGGTACAATCACTCCTTCATACAACCTCCTTTTAACATCCATTCTCAAATGTCTGTTCCTCATTACACTCTTTAATCCACCAAGGCATTTACTCGCTTCTCTCAATCTACATTCTACCTCCACCTCCATTCCACCCTTTCCTGCCACATTCGCACCCAAGTACTTAAAACTATTCACTTCCTCCAGTCGCTCTCCCTTAATGCTCACTTCCAGTCTGCTGCCACTTTCACGCCTTGTACATCTCATCACCTTATTTTTATCCACATTTATCTTCAGCTTTCTTCTTTCACACACTCCCCCAATCTCTGTCACCAAGTTCCTCAATCCCTTCTGTCATCCTACTACAAGCGCAGTGCCGTCCGCAAACAACAGCTGGCTCACCTCCCACTTTTCTCCATTTCCTTAAATATCTCCAATCCTTGACCCACCACCCTTGCATTTATCTCTCGCACCACCCTATCCATGTATAAGTTGAAAGGCCAGGGTGACATAACACATCCTTGACGAAGTCCCACCGTTACCTCAAATCATTCACTCTCCATTTCTAACCCTGATACATGCTCTACTACTCTCGTAAAAACTCTTGACAACTCCTAGAAGATTTCCTTTCATCCCGTATATCTGCAAAACCTCCCACAGCGCCCTCCTGTCTACCCTGTCATAAGCCTTTTCCAGATCCATAAAAGCCCAAAATATATCCTTACCTTTTCCTATATCTTTCTCACATATCTGTCTTACCACAAAAATCTGATCAACGCAACCTCTACCAGTCCTAAATTTACACTGTTCCTCGCCAATTTTCTCCCTCTGTTCCTCTCCTGATCCTCTCAATCAAGACCCTCCCATAAGCCTTCCCAACTACACTTAGCAAGCCAATCCCTCTGAAACTACTGCACTCACACTTGTCCCCTTTTCCCTTGTAGAGTGGAACTATACAGGCACTTCTCCAGTCCTCCGGCACTCTATTCTCTCTTAAACAAACATTAAATAACCTCACCAGCCAGTACACCATCACTATACCTCCTTTTTTTAGACATTCTGCATGGCATCCATCCAGACCAGGTGCCTTACCTGCTCTCATCATCTCAACAGCTGCCTTCACTTCATCCTTCCTTGTTACTCCTCCATTTTCCTCACTCATCACGGTAATTTTCTAAGCACTTCCCACTTCCTATCCTCCTTCACATTTAGCAACTCCCTAAAATACTCTGCCCATCTTTCCCTTACTGCCTTCTCTTCCATTATCATCTCTCCACCTACACCTTTTACCTTTTTTTTCCTCTACTTGATTCGCCTCCTCTTCCTCTCTTATTTTTTCCAAAACATCTTTATATTACTTTTATTTATTTTTTTGTGATACTCTTACCCCATTTCACACCTGCTCTCCTCTTTGCCTCCTTTACCTTGTGCTTTACTTCTCTTCTCTTTTTTTTGTACTTCTCATATGACTCCCTCGTCCTATTTTGTAACCAATCTGTGAAAGCTCGCTTGTTCTCTTCTACAACTTTCTTTGTTTCCTAATCCCACCATTCACTAACCTTCCTTCTCTTTCCTCCTGTCCTTCTTGTTTCACACACCACCTTTGCACACTTTGTGAATCCCTCCTTGAACCATCCCCATTCTGCATCCACTCCTAGCTCTACTCTATCCTTCACTACCTCCCTCTCCTCCTTCAGCTTCTTCTTGTGCCCCTTTTCCTTTTCCTTTTCATTTAAAGAGTTCACTCTAAGCACCTCCCAAACTTTTGTCTTTTTCCTCTTTCTCCATCTATCCTCCACTCTCAACTTACCTTCCACCAAAAAATTATCTGATATTCCCCCACTCTCTCCCCTTAGCACATGTACATCCTTAACTCTTCCTATTATACTCCTATCTACCACTACACAGTCCATTAACGCTCTATCTACCACCCTTCCATCCACCACCCTTCCATCTACCACCCTCTCTCATGTGTACTTATGCTTGACTTTCTTCCGAAATTTGCTATCATCAACTCTCTTTCTAGACATATCTTCACCATCAACTCTCCACTACGATTCTTTCCTGGAATTCAACGTTTCCTAACCACTCCGTCTATTGGTTCATTTTCTACCCTAGCATTAAGGTCTCCCAATACTACTACATTGACGTTCCTCCCTAATCCCTCTATGCACTCATTTAAATATATCCAAAAGGCCTTCCTTTCTTCTACACTCTTCTCACTACCAGGCCCGTATGCACTTACAAAAACCCATATCTCCTTTCCCAGTTTCACCTTCATCCACATTAACCTTGAAGAAATCTCCTTCCACTCCACTACACGTTTACCTATCTCTTCACTTACTAGGATAGCCACCCCTTCTCTCCCTCGCCCTCTCTTCACTCCTGAGAATCTCCCAACTGCACTCCCAAATTCACACTCGCCTATCTCTTCCCTTTTATTCTCATCTGTACCACATCCCCGCACATTAAAAGGTCCAAACCTTAGGGTGCTGGTTGGAAAACTCCTAGACCCTCTTATGCCTTTTTTTTTTTTTTTTTTTTTTTTTTTTTTTTTTTTTTTTTTTTTACTGTTCATGTTTGCTATGAAGGGCTTTTGGCAGTAATCTCACCTCCCTGCCACCTAGTTTCTGGTGAGATATTTGTCTGGTATTAACCTTATTATATTCCATGAAGCCCTATATATCTATAGGGCTCTCAATGGCCCACGCCGTCATTATTACGTTACCCCATATATGCATGATGAATTTCCCTGCCCGTCAGTAAAGACGTGCCAGTTAGTAGTGGGTCCTGCGACTGTGTATGTGTGAGCTGATCTTTGTTTTTTCTTTCTTACAAAACCTGTTCGATATGGGTGACCCTGCAAAAATTTCCTCACTATCGACATAGCCTTCGTAATCATTAAGATTCTCAATCCTATCCACCACGTCGTGGTGTCAACTCTCGGATGGTGCATATATATATATATATATATATATATATATATATATGATGTAAGTGGAATAGGAAACACAGGAGTCTTAGTCTTGAGTTTATTCCTGACTAGTTTCGCAGGTATGCTTTTTCAAAGGAATATGTGTACAAACGGGCTGTGTGCATTATATACATGGGGTGGACCTCACCACCTCCCCGAGTTACCATAGTTGGTGACGAATGTGAACATCACATTGTGGCTAACGTAACAATGAAGAAATTTTTACAATTAAATATGATAACACTAATAACAAAGAAATTCTTTGTTATTAGTGTTATCATATTTAATTGTAAAAATTTCTTCATTGTTACGTTAGCCACAATGTGATGTTCACATTCGTCACCAACTATGGTAACTCGGGGAGGTGGTGAGGTCCACCCCATGTATATAATGCACACAGCCCGTTTGTACACATATTCCTTTGAAAAAGCATACCTGCGAAACTAGTCAGGAATAAACTCAAGACTAAGACTACTGTGTTTCCTATTCCGCTTACATCAACCTGTCAGAATGTCTCAATATATATATATATATATATATATATATATATATATATATTGCAAAAATAATCACAAGAACGCGTGACGAAAAAATATTGCAGAAACCACAGGGAAATTAAAGTCGGAATACTGAACGTTTTCGTCTATTACGACATCCGCCGAGTACACTGAGGATGTCGTAATAGACGAAAACGTTCAGCATTCCGACTTTAATTTCCCTGTGGTTTCTGCAATATATATATATATATATATATATATACATATATATATATGTATATATATGTAAATATATATATATACATATATGTATATATATATATATATATGTATATATATACTGTATATACATATATATATATACATATACTGTATATACATACATATATATATATATATATATACATATATACTTATGGGTGTATGTGTGTGTGTGTGTATATATATATATATATATATATATATATATATATATATATATTCACACGAGGGGTAATTGAAAAATTCGTGGACTATGGTAGAAGGACACGAAATACAGACTTGTAGCTTTTTCACAAAAAATCTAACCTTTCATAAGCCGGTATAAGAAATTTCAAGCCTTTAACGTATTTTTTTTTTTTTTAACATGTAATTGATTTGGGACAGTAATGTATTGTAGAGAAAGTGAACAAAATTGGTCATCAGGCAGTCATTCAATACCTCCACATCAGGGGCTAACTCCAAAGGAAATTCAGGGGCACATGGTGGCTACTCTACGAGACAATGCTCCTTCATAGAGCATGGTTAAAAAATGGGCAGCTGATTTCAAACGGGACAGGGACAGCGTAGAAAATGACCCTCGTCAAGGAAAGCCTGCCACTGTCACCACTCACGAAATCATCGACAAAATCCATGATATGCTGCTCACACATCGGATTTGACTAAATTCTTTATTGCGACAGAGTTGGGCATCCCCCAAGAACGTGTTCATGCAATTGTCCACAACCATCTTGAAATGACGAAGGTCTCAGCTCGATGGGTCACAAAACTTCTAGGACCTGATCAGAAGCGGCTGTGATGCAACATGTCAAAGAACAACCTTGCCATTTTTTATGGTGATCCACAAAGTTTTATCCGGCGATTTGTAACTATGGATGAGACTTGGGTTCACCACTTCCAGCCTTAGTCAAAAGAAAAATCAACACAATAGAAACATCATGGATCTTCAGCTCCAAAGAATGCCAAGTCTGTGATCATTGCAGGGAAGGTGATGGCTTCCATTTTGGGGGGGATTCTGAGAAGGTGCTACTGGTGGATTATCTGACAAAGGTTCAATCTATTACTGGACCATACTATGTCAACTTAATAAGGCAGGTGCGAGAGAAAATTGAAAAGAAATGGCGAGGAAATCTGTCATTAGGGGGGCTTTTCCATCATGACAATGCGTCAGCACACATCCGCCATGGCTCTTGCTGCTATACATGATTGCGGTTTCTAGCTAGCTGAACATCCGGCTTACCTAATTTGGCCCCCTGAGACTATTATCTATTTCCCAAGATGAAAAAAATAGCTCAGCGGTCAACATTTCGCCACGGATAATGACGTTGTTGATACCGTAGAGGTGTATATGGAGGACCAAGACGCTTCCACGAAGAATGGATCCGTAAACTCCACGACCGTTGGAATAAGTGTGTAAACTTGCAAAGGGGTTACGTTAAAGAATAAATGTATCAGTTTATCATAAAATAATTTTTTGCACTGAAAGCTACGAATTTCTCAATCACACCTTATATATATATATATATATATATATATATATATATATATATTTTGATTAAAATCAACTGCGCTAATAGATTTAACTATTTTCAGTTGTATCTTCTTAAGTTTAAGGAAGGACTTCCTATCAACTTCATTCAGCTTATGAACGAAATCATCCATGGTGAATGTGAAAAGAAAGGCGCTGGAGAATGCCGATGGTTTCTATTAAATATGTAACAGCATGTAAAAAAACTGTTGACAACGACACCTAAAACTTCGGAGTTTTTTCACCTCGATAAGAGGCTTCCTCAGGGTGAGAAGGACTTCATTGGTGTAGAGGCGATGTTCTGGTCTTGAAGATCTAGAGGCAAGTTAAGAAGGTTGCTAAGCGGGAGGCTTTTTATACTCGGTCGAATGGTTCAGTCGACCCAGAGCGGGTGGAATGCCGGGCTCTGATTGGCTCATAGGACGTTTCGCCTGATCTCGGGCGGCGGGGGTGACCTCTGTCTGCTACGCGGCTCAAGCGGCTAGGCTCGGGCAGAATGCTAGCTTGTGATTGGCTGCGGGGGTTCTCCCGTGATCTTGTGCTTACCCCGGGCAGAATGCTAGCTTCCGATTGGCTGCGGTGATTCTCTCGTGATCTGGAGGAGGCTCTGGTTTTTGGCTGGAGATCTTGGCGGCTTGATGGAAGTTCTTGTGTAGGTTGAAGAGGGAGCGGTTTCAGAGGGCGAGCTGAAGGGAGAATAAAATCAGAAGCAAGTTGTACATTAATGGTAGGGTGACGGGAAGTGATGGCTACGGCTTCTGCAATTTGCATACGCCTGTGGTTGGACTCTCTGTGAAGAATGGTCGTAGAGTCAATTAGTTTCTGAAGTGGTGGTTTTTTGTCGTGATGATCAATGTAATGCTGAAAGATGGAACCTTGGTTACGGTGGTATAGGAGGCGTCTTCTTAAGGTAGTGGAGGTTCTACCAATGTAGGTGTTGGAGCCGTCACAGCGACTCTCCTGACACGTGAATTCATAGATTACGTTGGTAGAAGCCTCGAAAGGGGTCTTAGGAGCAGTGTTGTTTTTCATAACCAAAGCTCTAGTGAGGTTTGGTTTACAGTAAATTCTAAAGGCAATGGTAGTGGTTGAATCGGTGGGAGTGACTCCTCTTTTTATGATGCCTTTAATGGCATCATAAAAAGAGGAGTCACTCCCACCGATTCAACCACTACCATTGCCTTTAGAATTTACTGTAAACCAAACCTCACTAGAGCTTTGGTTATGAAAAACAACACTGCTCCTAAGACCCCTTTCGAGGCTTCTACCAACGTAATCTATGAATTCACGTGTCAGGAGAGTCGCTGTGACGGCTCCAACACCTACATTGGTAGAACCTCCACTACCTTAAGAAGACGCCTCCTATACCACCGTAACCAAGGTTCCATCTTTCAGCATTACATTGATCATCACGACAAAAAACCACCACTTCAGAAACTAATTGACTCTACGACCATTCTTCACAGAGAGTCCAACCACAGGCGTATGCAAATTGCAGAAGCCGTAGCCATCACTTCCCGTCACCCTACCATTAATGTACAACTTGCTTCTGATTTTATTCTCCCTTCAGCTCGCCCTCTGAAACCGCTCCCTCTTCAACCTACACAAGAAACTTCCATCAAGCCGCCAAGATCTCCAGCCAAAAACCAGAGCCTCCTCCAGATCACGAGAG
>NC_134807.1:36955162-36977662 GCF_046742065.1 Oratosquilla oratoria | reverse complement strand
AGGGAAGAAAAGATTGCTGCAGTGGGAAGTGCGAAGAAAATGAGAGTGATGAGTGAGAAGAATGGAGGAGAAATAAGGAAGGATGAGGTGAAGGCAGTTGTTAAGATGATGAAAGCAGGTAAGGCACCTGGTCTGGATGGATGCCATGCAGAATGTCTGAAAAAGGGAGGTACAGTGATAGTGGACTGGTTGGTGAGGTTATTTAATGTTTGCTGGAGAGAGGGTAGAGTGCCGGAGGACTGGAGGAGTGCCTGTATAGTTCCTCTTTATAAGGGAAAAGGGGACATGTGTGAATGCAGTAGTTTCAGAGGGATTAGCTTGTTAAGTGTAGTTGGGAAGGCTTATGGGAGGATCTTGATTGAGAGGATTAGGAGAGGAACAGAAGGAGTAATTGGTGAGGAACAGTGTGGATTTAGGACAGGTAGAGGTTGTGTAGATCAGATCTTTGTGGTAAGACAGATATGTGAGAAAGCTATAGGAAAGGGGAAGGATGTTTTTTGGGCTTTTATGGATCTGGAAAAGGCTTATGATAGGGTAGACAGGAAGGCACTGTGGGAGGTTATGCAGATATACGGGATAGGAGGAAAGTTTCTGGGAGCTGTCAAGAGTTTTTATGAGAGTACTAGAGCTTGCGTCAGGATTGGAAATGGAGAGAGTGAGTGGTTCGAGGTAAAGGTGGGACTTCGTTAAGGATGCGTTATGTCGCCCTGGCTGTTCAACTTATACATGGATGGGGTGGTGCGAGAGGTAAATGCAAGGGTAGTGGGCAAGGGATTGGAGATGGTTAAAGAAAATGAAGAAAAGTGGGAGGTGAGCCAGTTGTTGTTTCCTGACGACTCTGCGCTTGTGGCAGGTTCGGAGGAGGGATTGAGGAAGTTGGTGGCAGAGTTTGGGAGAGTTATGTGATAGAAGAAACTTAAAGATAAATGTGGGTAAAAGTAAGGTGATGAGATGTACAAGGGGTGAAAGTGGCAGGTGACTGGAAGTGAGCATTAAGGGAGAGCGACTGGAGGAAGTGGATAGTTTTAGATATTTGGGTGCAAATGTGGCAGGGAAAGGTGGAGTAAAAGTGGAGGTAGAATGTAGATTGAGAGAAGCGAGTAAATGCCTTGGTGGATTAAAGAGTGTAATGAGGAATAGACATTTGGGACTGGATGCTAAGAGGAGACTGTATGAAGGAGTGATTGTGCCAACAGCACTGTATGGGGCAGAAACATGGAACATAAGAGAGGAAGAGAGAAGGAGTTTGAATGTATTTGAGATGAGGTGTCTGAGAAGTATGATTAAGGTTACTAGGCTGGATAGAGTGAGAAATGAGGAGGTGAGGAGGAGAAAAAGGGTGGAAAGGGAGCTGGGAGATAGGGTTGATGAAAGAATATTAGGATGGTTTGGACACACGGAAAGAATGAGTGAAGAAAGATTAGTAAAGTAGGTATGGAAGGCAGATGTGGAGAGAGTGAACATGAGGGGACGTCCTAGGATGAGGTGGATGGATGGGGTGAAGGGGGCTTTGGGGAAGAGGGGAATGTCTGTTGAGGAAGGACGGGAGAGGACAGAAGACAGGGGTGAATGGAGAATGGTTGTATATGGAAGATGTTGAGTTGCATGGGGTGGAAGGGACTGGGGGATGGGGGGGTGAGGTAGTGTGTGTGAGCAAAATTTGACGCAGCCCGAAGGGATTTCTCCCCGTCCTCTCATTTTATGCAATGGGGGGACGGAGAGGGGGGTCGCCGATTTAATGAAGCGGCCTTGCTGTGGATGTGCTGTGTCTTGCGACACTGCTTCTGACCCAGGGCAGTGGACAAGGTGCAGGGATGACCCGTCATTCAGTAGGTGCTAAGATGGGAGGGAGGGTGGGGGTATGTGGAGTGTATTCAGGGATGGAATGGGTGGAAATTATTTTATGCCTTTTTCTTTTTGGCTACCCCCCTTGTAAGGGGGAGAAAGCCTTGGTATATGTATGTATGTATGTATGCTCCGAGACCTCAGCCCTGTTTGCTCTAAGACCTCAGATCAGTCTGCTCCGAGACCTCAGTTAGTCAGTCTGCTCCGAGTCCTTAGCTAGTGAACTCGTTTTGCTGCCGAGACACAGTATTATTCATATCATTATTGTGTGGATATGTAAGAGGCCGGTAGTGTACGAATGGAAATGAGCTAGGGCAGTAGAATAACTCAGACTCGACGCCTCCGAAGAGGGCAATGTTATGTCTAGGTGAGGGCGACGTTTTGTCTATGTAAACACACCGACGGTGGTGACTGTTTTTATAATCGCTTATGTAATCACAACATTGTAAGCGCGGGTTACCTTCGTTTGACTAATGCTGAGGTAAACAATTTTTGCTAGTGGCATTGAAATGGCTTTCCGGATTGGTGCAAGGTGCAGAAGGAGGAAAAAACTATTGGTGCATGAATTCAAAGTCACGCCCATAAGGAGTGACATTTATTATTATTATTATTATTATTATTATTATTATTTATATTATTATTATTATTATTATTTATTACTCATATTATTATTATTATTATTATTATTATTATTATTATTATTATTATTATTATTATTATTATTATTATTATTATTATTATTATATTATTATTATTATTATTATTATTATTATTATTATTATTATTATCATCATCATCTTAATTATTATTATTATTATTATTATTATTATTATTATTATTATTATTATTATTATTATTATTATTATTATTATTATTATTATTATTATTATTATTATTATTATTATTATTATTATTATTATTATTATTAATTTTTATTGTTATTGTTATTATTATTATCATCATCATCAATCATCATCATCATCATCATTATCATATTATTATTATTATTATTTATTATTATTATTAGATTATTTATATTATTATTATTATTATTATTATTTAATTTATTATTATTATTATTATATTATTATATTATTATTATTATTATTATTATTATTATTTATTATTATTAATTATTATTATTAATTTTTATTATTTATTATTATTATTATTATTATTATTATTATTATTATTATTATCATTATTATAATTAGTATTATTATTATTATTATTATTATTATTATTTTTATTTTTATTATTATTATTATATTATTATTATTATTATTATTATTTATTATTATTATTATTATTATTATTATTATTAATTATTATTTTTATTATTATTATTATTATTATTATTATTATTATTATTATTATTATTATTATTATTATTATTATTATTATTATCATTATCATCATCATTATTAGCATTATCATATCATTATTATTATTATTATTATTATCTATTATTATTATTATTATTATTATTATTATATTATTATTATTAATATTATTATTATTATTATTATTATTATTATTTTATTTATTATTATTATTATTATTATTATTATTATTATTATTGTTGTTATTATTATTATTATTATTATTATTTATTATTATTATTATTATTATTATTATTAAATTATTATTATTATTATTTTTATTATTATTATTATTATTATTATTATTATTATTATTATTATTATTATTATTATTATTATTATTATTATTATTATTATTATTATTATTATCATCATCATCATTATTATTATTATTCCCCGTCTGGGGTATTGGCTGCTTGTTATTGTGGCAAAGTAGCATGCAGTTGATACTTTAGGGTCTATACGGGGCGCCCCTACGGACCAGAGGCACACATCATTTTGTCTATGATAGAGAAAAACTCTGTTTACAGAGAAATTATGACACTTTTCTTACTACGACTGTCCCTCCGTTATGCTGTCCCCCAACCCCTTGTTGCTGTCCTGTACCATTTCTCTGAGTATTCTTTTTCTGTGATGGGGGAAATTCCTATGGTGGGGGGAAAAGAATACTGCCACCAAGTATTTCCACTTGGATCGTAAGAGGCGAGAAGAAAGGGACGGGGAGTGGGACTAGGCATCCTTCTCCTTGTAGCCCCACAGGGGACTTTCCTAAAGAAAAAAGAGAAGGCATAAGAGGGGCTGGAAGTTCTCGGACCAGCACCCTAAGGTTTGGGTCTTTTAATGTGCGTGGATGTGGTACAGACGAGAGTAAAAGGGAAGAGATACGTAGTATGTTTGTGAGAAGAAAGATGGATGTGTTGTATATATGGAAGATGTTGTGATGCATGAGGTGGAATGGACTGGGGGATGAGGGGGTGAGGTAGTGTGTGAGCAAAATTTGACGCAGCCCGAAGGGATTTCTCCCCGTCCTCTCATTTTATGCAATGGGGGGGCGGGAGAGGGGGGTCGCCGATTTAATGAAGCGGCCTGTGCTCTTGATGTGCTGTGTCTTGCGACACACTGCTTCTGGGGCAGTGGACAAGGTGCAGGGATGACCCGTCATTCAGTAGGTGCTAAGATGGGAGGGAGGGTGGGGGTATGTGGAGTGTATTCAGGGATGGAATGGGTGGAAATTATTTTATGCCTTTTTCTTTTTGGCTACCCCCCTTGTAAGGGGGAGAAAGCCTTGGTATATGTATGTATGTATGTATGCTCCGAGACCTCAGCCCTGTTTGCTCTAAGACCTCAGATCAGTCTGCTCCGAGACCTCAGTTAGTCAGTCTGCTCCGAGTCCTTAGCTAGTGAACTCGTTTTGCTGCCGAGACACAGTATTATTCATATCATTATTGTGGAAAGAGGGCCGGTAGTGTACGAATGGAAATGAGCTAGGGCAGTAGAATAACTCAGACTCGACGCCTCCGAAGAGGGCAATGTTATGTCTAGGTGAGGGCGACGTTTTGTCTATGTAAACACACCGACGGTGGTGACTGTTTTTATAATCGCTTATGTAATCACAACATTGTAAGCGCGGGTTACCTTCGTTTGACTAATGCTGAGGTAAACAATTTTTGCTAGTGGCATTGAAATGGCTTTCCGGATTGGTGCAAGGTGCAGAAGGAGGAAAAAACTATTGGTGCATGAATTCAAAGTCACGCCCATAAGGAGTGACATTTATTTGAGAAGTCACCGGGGATTGGTTTAGAAAAATTAGTGACGCCAGACGAAGGTAGCTCAGCGTAAGATACGGGATCTCTTGAGACATTCTATAGAGAAGAGATAGAGAAGATATAGGGAGAAGATATAGAGAGGGTGTAGAGAGAGGATCAGGAGACGATGTAGAGACGAGAGAAAAGAGATCCCGAGTGTAAGCTGAAGGTGAAATTACAGTGAAAGAAGAAAGAAAATTCACCTCCCTTTTATTAACCCAAAGGACGAGAGGAATAGGCATGGGGCCTAGAAAATAGTGAGACTACAGGAAAAAAGAAGGCATTGGGCCTACTACTTAAGAGGAACTTGAATATTAGTGAACCTCACGTAACGAGAGGCAAGGGGCCTCGAGACGAGTGATATTACAAGTCAAATTTAAGTGACAGTGGTGACTAGGGGGGGTGAAAGTGGTGCTCAGCGGTGGAACGAACTGGGTGTTAAACACCTCCGAAGAGAAGTGGCGCCAGAAGTCTACGGGAACAAGACAACCAAAATCAAGAGTGTATTACGACTACGAGAGAAATCTACAACTTCAAGTAACTGCTACGTTGGGAACAAGCATTCTTCAAGATTCTTCAAGGAGATCATCATCTACAAGGCGGTCTTCAAGGCAGAGTGTGTGATGGAGGAGGAACAACGTCGTTGAGGAATGACAAGACCGTAGAAGGACGTCAAACCAGACATTGACATCACGAAGCGACATCGCAAGCAGCCAGGCTAAAGCAAGGTATTAGTAAAGTATGAGTACCCCTCAGAATTCTAACGTGTTGAGACACGAAATTCACACATCAAATACAAATATTCCAAAATTCACAGGAGAGTCTAACACATATGGTGTAAAACAAGTTCCTAAACCTCATTGACACTCTTATAGTTAGTAAAAATATAACAAACGAGAATCGTAAGATTGAGATTCTCAAGGAGAATATAGATCCAGAGCATGGAAGGGCGAGGTTTGTCATTAACTTCCAGCAAATGGAATCAATTAATCAATATGATGATTATAAGAAGGCATTTATCAAGCATTTCATGTCCAAATGTGATCAGGATCCTATTAGATCATTGGTAAAAATGATTAAGGAAGTTAGGACAAGTGAAACTGACACAGAGTACTTAGCTAGATTAGATAGATGGTCAAAAGACATGAATTCTATCTTGAAAGATTCAGACTGGATAGAAAGATCTAGTGAGAAGATGAAAATCTCACAGGTAATCAAATTGATTACATTTAGCTTATTGGCAAAGAATTCTGATGACTTAACAGCAGAAAGGCTGTACAAAGATTTAAAATCAAATATCTGTTTAGGAGAAGTAGATTATCTTCTTCAAGGATACAGTGAGACCAGAACAATAAACCCATATGTAATGCCTATAAATCAACAAAGCCAATATAGGAACTCTAGAGAGTTTAAGAAAACAGAAGTAGGACATAGGCGGCATGCTAGAAGTCCATCTAGGGATAGGGATACCAGAATCCTATGTTTTAATTGTAATGCTTGGGGACACAAGGCACAAGAATGTTTTTATGGGATTATTTGCAGGAAATTGCAAATACGAAGGTCACAATGAGTATCAATGTAGGAACCCTCCATTCTGTATTTACCATAATAAAATCGGACACAGAACTCATGAGTGCCGAAATTTTCGGGTACCCCCAGGGCTAAGAGGAAAACCCCCAGACACAGAATAAACCATTTCAGACCTCCCCATATATATACCGATAGGCGGTATTGTGTTAAATATGGGAATGCAAGGGAGATGAAAGAAACTGACAAACTGATAATTACTGTTGGTAAAACTTCTGTAGGACCTCTCATTGCGGGTCAAGTGTTCAATAAGCCTATTCAAATTTTTATTGATACAGGGTCTGTAGTTAATGTAATTACTAGTAAAGTTTTAAACCAGTTGAACCCAGGAGTGAAAATGTTGGAACCAATCCGTTACACATTGCAAGGTGTAACTGGAAATCAGTTAAAAACATTAGGCAAGATTGAGCTAGAAGTTGCCTTATATATAAATGAACAATTGTACATCCCAGTGATAGTGGTAGAAGAGTCTGTTTTTCCAGGAGATTTATTGATAGGATTTGCAACTATGAGAAAAGAAAACATGGTAATTTGTCCTGCTGACTTAGGAATTTTAGTGAAGTCACAGTTAATCCCATTCTTAAATCAACCAGACTTAAGACCAGTGACAGGAATCAATGAATCCTTAGATAACATTTCTATCCTAGATAGCGAGGCCGAGCGGTCCAACCCTACAGAAAGTAAAACAATTTGTGAACCCAACTCAGAAGTTCAGGAAATCCCAGAGATTACTAAATTATTAACCACAGATGCCTTGAGAATTGCAGATTGCGGATTAACAAGGTCGACATTGTTACATCCCATGGCAATTAATAAGGTTGAAGTGTGTTTGAAAGGAATCAATGTAGACTCTGAAGTAATTACAGTCCCAGAATCAGTTAAACTTAAAGGATTGAAGTGGGACTCAGGGATTTATAAGACAAATAAGAACAAAGTAGAAGTATTAGTAATTAATACTATGAATAAAGAGATAGTTTTAAAGAAAGGTACACAAATAGGATGTATTCAGGTGTGTACTAAACCTATTAAGATTTTAAATGAGAATAGTGAGGAGATAGAATTACCAACTTCATCAATTTGCTCAGTACAAGAAGGCATAGACTTAAGAAATAGATATAAAGAATTATTACAATCAACTAATTGCCCTGAGTTGGATGAAGCTTTATTTGCTTTGCTTATGAAACATAAAAAAGCAATTGCTTTGCCGGGGGACGCCTTAGGCAAAACAACTGTTTTAAAACATCACATTAAGTTAAAACCAGGAACACAACCTATCTACATACCAGCCTACAGAGTTCCTCACTCTAGATTAGCTGTAGTAGATAAACTCATCACTGAAATGTTATCACAGGATATTATTGAACATAGTAAAAGTGAGTGGAATTTTCCGTTGATCCTAGTACCAAAGTCTGATGGGACTATGCGACCAGTTATTGATTACAGGGAACTGAATAAGCACACCATTCGTGACAGGTTACCATTACCCATTATCGGTGACATTTTGAGAAGTTTGGGAACTGAGAATAGATATTTTAGTACTATAGATATCAAATCAGCTTTTTGGCAAATAGAATTGCATGAAGATTCAAGAGAGTTCACAGCATTTTCTACTACAACAGGACATTATGAGTTCAAGAGAATGCCATTTGGGTTATGTAATAGTCCATTAACTTACATGAGATTAATGAATACTATTCTAGATGGATTGTTAGGAAACACTGCCAGTGTATTTCTAGATGACATTTTAATAGTTTCTCAGACTGCAGTGGAGCACTTTAAGAAATTAGATTTGATATTCTCAAGACTAGGAGAAGCTGGGTTAAAAGTAAAACTTGAAAAATGTAAGTTCTTGCAAGACAGTGTCATTTACTTAGGACATAAGATAGACAGACACGGACTAAGTACAGTAAATTCAAAGGTGGACGCTGTCAAGAATTTTCCAGTTCCGACCAATGTAGACAAGGTTAGGAGCTTTTTGGGATTAACAGGATATTATAGAAAATTCATTCAAAGTTATGCTGACATTGCTAATCCACTAAGTTCTTTGTTGAGAAAGGACTCAAAGTTCATATGGGGACCTGCGCAACAGCAAGCTTTTGACAAGTTGAAAGATAAACTCACAAGTTCACCTATTTTAATTTTCCCCGACTATGAAAAAGAATTTATTCTTTGTACTGATGCGTCTGACATAGGGTTAGGAGGCATACTAATGCAAGAGAGAAATGGAACTTTGAAACCCATAGCTTACACATCCAGACTTTGTAATAGTGCGGAGAGAAACTATTCTATAACTGAAAGAGAAACTTTAGCAGTAATTTATTCTTTAGAAAGTTTTAGGGATATGATACTAGGGTATCCCATCAGAGTTTGGACTGATCACACAGCTATTCAGAACTTATTTAAGCATAAGAATCTTAGAGGCAGACTTGCTAGATGGTTTGCGATACTTCAGTGCTATGATGTTCAATTTAATTATATTCCGGGTAGAAGGAATGTAGCAGATCCACTTTCTAGAAACATTAGTCAACCAATGACTGGGACTGGATTGATTAATTTTGTTTGTAGTATAGAAGAGTTAGTAACTTTAGATGAAGAAATGCTAATAAGAGAACAGAGAGATGATGAGACATGTGATTCAATAATCAAGCATTTGATGAACCCAAGAGGAGATCCTCCAAAGCTACCAAAGGGGTATAAGATAGAGGAATTTCATTTGATTAATGGAATTTTGTATAGGAAAACATTTGTAAATGGGAAAGATATTTCTAGAGGTCAAGTAAATCAGTTGGTTATACCACAAACTCTGGTAAATGAGATATTGAAGTTACTTCATGATAGTGATTGTAGTTCACATCCTGGAAAGGATAAAACATATAGACAGGCACAACTTAAGTACTTTTGGTTAGGTATGAAGAAAACTATATATGATTATATAGAAAAATGTGTAAAATGTGTAAAGGTGAAAGGGAAATACACCAAAACCTGCTCCTATACTCACCTATCCCATTCCACAGAAACCTTGGGAAAGAGTTCACATGGATACTTTGGAATTACCACTAACCGAGAACGGCTTTAAATACCTATTTGTTGCTATTGATTATTTTTCAAGATTTTGTATATTACAACCCATAATCAATAAGAAAGCTGAAACTATTGCTTCCGTAATCTATGATCAGATAATCTGTAATTTTACTACACCTAACATCCTAGTTTCAGATAATGGGACTGAATTTAATAACAAAATCTTGGAAAATCTATGTAATGTGTTCCACATCAAGAAAGTCAATATACTCGTTAACCATCCCCAAAGTAATGGAGTAGTAGAAAGGTTAAACAAAAAGATAATTATATGTCTTAGAACACTAATAAGTCCTCATAGTGTAACTTGGGATACTTGGATTCCTTGTGTTAAGTGTACTCTGAACAATCAAATTAATGTAGCAACTGGGGATACACCTCATTTTATAATTTTTGGGGAGGACAAAACTCTGCCATATGAAATGTTGACTGCAGAGCAAAAACCCATATATAATATGGATGATTATATATCCAATAGGATAAATACTCTTCAAAGTATTCACCAAAGAGTTAGGAAACATATGCAGGTGTATTCACAAGAGATGAGGGAACAACAACACAAAATAGCTCGTAAACTAGAATTGAAAATTGGGGAATTAGTAATGGTCAAAGCAACCTCACCCAATAATAAACTTTCACCAAGGTACACTGGTCCATATAGGGTAATTGATTCTGCAGGTGGAAACAAGTTTAAACTTAAACATTTAGAATCAAGAGAAGAATTGGTAGGACATTTAGATGACATAAGGAAAATTAGCTTGCAGATCTATGAAGATGATTATAGTAATACTTTGTGCATAAATATTAATAACCCTGGAGAATATGGAGAATATTATAATGATATTTTTCAAGAGTTGAACATTAATCTTGATGTATTTTACAGATAGTATTGACCATTTGTATGTAATTGGGATGGGAGATCTAAACAACTGGAACTTGGTGTCAAGCAGATACATGGAAACCTAAAACCTAGGATCTGCTGTGGTCAGACTTGGAATCTTAAGGACTTAAGGACCTCTCATCTGAGTACACACATGAGTATTGTAACCATTTTAAAGTAATGAGACTGTCTTTGAAAATGAAGTGTGTTGGAATTAATATTGAACAAGGAGAGACACTTGAACTCTAGAATAGTGTGTTTGGTAAATTAATTGCTATCATCTTTGAAAAGATGATAAACCATTCAGAATTTAAGTTAGTGCTCATAGTGAATTTTCTAATTAATTACATTTAAGAGAAAGCATGATCTCTTTTGTGTTTCGAGAGGCTTCGCATGAACTCTCTGGTTAGGAATATGTCTGTTATGAACAATTGTCATTACCAACGAATTTTGGTAGACCAGATCCCTCATTGTAACATACAAGGATCTCATTACCTGTTTTTCCCTAACAAGACAAAGGTATCAATAAATTGTCCCGGGTTGAGTCCTAAATTGGATTTGGTTGAAGGTCTTGTCTCTATTCAAGATAACTGCGAATTGCATGCAGACACTATTTCCACCATTTCTAATACCCTTAATACAATGCATTTAACCGAGGACACCTACATTTCAACCTTCAACTTCACATTGCCTGAAAACTCCCCTCCCTTGAAAATTAAGAGAAGACCATTGTCAAGATCTCCCTCAAATGATTTACCTATGCTACCACTCCTTATCATACCCTTACTTTCAGTGTTAGTGGCAGCACTGATTGCCTTTGTTGTATTCCGGAGAATGGCTCTGTCAAAGCAAATCAACCATGTAACCGCTTAATTCAATACCTTATATATATATTGAGATGCATGTTATTCACATTTATAGGTATTATGTTTATGTATTATTCCCAATTTATTGCATGAATGATGTATTTTGGAAGATAGATTAACAATAACGCAAGGGTAGATTAGCTTATTCTAGAAATATATTAGCAAGCCCTGTAAGAGGGAAATAAGAAATTGGTCGGGACGACCAAGGGTAGCTGCCGAGCCCTGTAAGAGGCCGGTAGTGTACGAATGGAAATGAGCTAGGGCAGTAGAATAACTCAGACTCGACGCCTCCGAAGAGGGCAATGTTATGTCTAGGTGAGGGCGACGTTTTGTCTATGTAAACACACCGACGGTGGTGACTGTTTTTATAATCGCTTATGTAATCACAACATTGTAAGCGCGGGTTACCTTCGTTTGACTAATGCTGAGGTAAACAATTTTTGCTAGTGGCATTGAAATGGCTTTCCGGATTGGTGCAAGGTGCAGAAGGAGGAAAAAACTATTGGTGCATGAATTCAAAGTCACGCCCATAAGGAGTGACATTTATTTGAGAAGTCACCGGGGATTGGTTTAGAAAAATTAGTGACGCCAGACGAAGGTAGCTCAGCGTAAGATACGGGATCTCTTGAGACGTTCTATAGAGAAGAGATAGAGAAGATATAGGGAGAAGATATAGAGAGGGTGTAGAGAGAGGATCAGGAGACGATGTAGAGACGAGAGAAAAGAGATCCCGAGTGTAAGCTGAAGGTGAAATTACAGTGAAAGAAGAAAGAAAATTCACCTCCCTTTTATTAACCCAAAGGACGAGAGGAATAGGCATGGGGCCTAGAAAATAGTGAGACTACAGGAAAAAGAAGGCATTGGGCCTACTACTTAAGAGGAACTTGAATATTAGTGAACCTCACGTAACGAGAGGCAAGGGGCCTCGAGACGAGTGATATTACAAGTCAAATTTAAGTGACAGTGGTGACTAGGGGAGGTGAAAGTATATATATATATGTATATACTGTATATGTATATATATCTACATACATATATATATATATATATATATGTATATATATATATATATATATGTATATGCATATATACATATATACATAGATATATATATACATACATATATATATGTATATATATATATATATATATATATATATATATATATATATATATATATATATATGTATGTATATATACTTCACCATGGAAATGATCAAAAGCAACAAAGGTGGACAGAAACTTTGTTACGTTGATTACATGTATACGAAGAAGAATATGAACAAGACGTCTATACGATGGGAGTGTTCTAGGAGAAAAGCTTTGAAATGCAGTGCAACACTGCACACGGACTTGGATATATCGAGTGTAATCAAAGCTACAGAACATAGCCATGACTCCATTAGTTCTAAAGTAAATGCCACGAAGGCCAGACTTCAGATGAATAAACATGCTTCTGCCATCAGAGGAAAGCCAAGACTGATTTTTGCTGACACTTTTGTTGATCTTTTCGTCGATGCGCGTGCTGAGATTGAAAACTCAGAGTCCATCAAACGCACGATTCGCAATCATAAAAGTCATGCTCTTCCCATAGATCCCGCTTGTCTCCAAGATTTAAAACTGGACAATTCAAGGCCTATGTTTGACGGCCAAAAGTTCATGTTTTATGATAGTGGCGCTGATGCCAGTAGACGAATTATTGCATTTGCAACTGTAGAAGGATTGCATCTTCTTGCTCGTTCCACTCAATGGTTTATGGACGGTACATTCAGTTCATCCCCAGAACTCTTTCATCAGCTTTACACAATTCGTTGCCTCTTGGGCGAGTCGGCTATCACATGTGTTTTTCCGTTGTTGTTGTTTTTTCTGGCAATTCACAGAACGTATATGAAGAATTTTTCCGAGCCATTGTCGAACAGTGTGCCACATTAGGATTCAACCTTGATCCTACGACAATTACAACAGACTTCGAACTCACTACTATTAATACTATTCGGACTGTTCTCGGGGAACATTATCAGCGCAACGGTTGTTTCTTCCATTTAACACAGAGTACCTGGAGGAACATTCAGGAATTGGGCCTCGTGATGTTGTACAAGACATATGCTGAAATCAGACTATTTTGTTCGATGCTGGATACCTTGGCTTTTCTACCATGTGACAGTTACGGATGGGATGACATTCCTAAGAACTATTGTTCCCGAGCAACTGCTTTGTCTTGTGGATTATTTCAATGCAACCTATGTGTCTGGACGATATCGCAACCTATGTGTCTGGAGTGATATGCTACCACTGCTTCGTATGCGCTGCACCCCACCCCTTTTTCCACCCGAACTTTGGGATGTTCACCATATAACCTCGTCTGGTGAGTATTGTACGAACAATTATTGCGAGGCGTGGAATCATGCCTTCAAACACATGGTAGGGTATGACCATCCTTCTGTGTGGATCGCGATCGAAGCTTTACGAAAAGACCAAATACTTGTTGCCACGACCGTCTTAGAGAATACCCGAGCCCAACCACCACAAAAGTGTCAAAGACGTCAAACAAAGGATCTATAGAATAGGCTCTCCAATTTTTGCAAAGACTTTGAATGAGGCACGAAAGACATTGAAACTTTTCTTAAAGGATGTACCCACTACATTTCATTTTAATTTGACTGACTTTGTATGATATTTTATTTACATCATCTAGTTTTATAATAGTTGCCTTACTAAGTAAACTAAAACTCCATTAAACGTACTATTTCATAATTTTATTTTCTATTTCTATTTTCGTTTTCAATCTAACGTAGATCTATTTTAAGTAATGTTGACTTTGTGTTACATTTCCTTTATATTATCTAGTCTATCAAATTTGTACCTCTTACTCAATAAACATATAGTTTCATAAAAAAAAAAGAATGTGCCCACTGCATTTGATTTTAATTTGACTGACTTTGTATGATATTTTATTTATATCATCTAGTTTTCTAATATTTGCCTTACTAATTATACTAAAACTCCATTAAACGTACTATTTCATAACTTTATTTTCTATTTCTATTTTTGTTTACAATCTAACGTAGATCTACTTTAAGTAATGCTGACTTTGTGTTATATTTCATTTATATTATCTAGTCTATTAAATTTGTATCTCTTAATCAATATACATGCAGTTTTATAAAAAAGAATAGTCTTATTTTCTTAATTGGACCTTTTTTCCGCCTAAAAGGGGCTTTCTATAAATTGTGTTGTTGTTGTTTTTTTCGCTTAGGTATTTTCAAGGTTGGTCTTTTTTCCGCCAGTGAGTTCCCTGTGTGGGGCTTTTTTTTGGTCGGGTCTTTTTCCCTAGGCGTTTTGGGAGGCTTTATTTCGAACCCCTTTGAGATAAGAGGAACTTGTTCGGAATTACAAGGTCCTCCTTCAGGAGATGAATGGGTGTGGGAGCCGCCACGTGTGGGATCCTTCCAAGGATTTACGCTGGCTCGTGTTGGAACAGTAGAGCTATAGGGATCAAGTGAGAGGATATCACAGTTGTGCACGAAACTGGTATACCACATTCTTGATCCTTGGTATCTCTTTTCTAGGCGTCATGACCTTAATGGTTCTGATGGGATCCACCTTACTCGCAGAAGCAAATATGTTCTTACAAACATCATTGTGGGAGTTTATAATGAACTAGCTTCTTTTTTGAGGTAGAAACTCAAAGGGAAGGGGAAATAGAGTATAATGGGGATAACAGAGTAGAGCGAAGCAATAGTATAGAGCAATATGTCAGTGTAAGACAAAATATAATTTTAGGATACAATGCCGGTAGTGGACAAATTATTACATTAGGATGTAATGTCAGTGAAGGACAAAATATTACGATGGGATGTAATGATAGTGGAGGACAAAATATCACGGTAGGATATGTCAGTGGAGGACAATATATCATTTTAGGAAGTGATGCCAGACAAACTGTCAACGAACGACGGGTGGCCGATGTGGGACGCCGTGATGGATAGGGCAAGGTGTTCATGAGAGACCTGTTGACCGTGGGGGACTAGATGTTTATGATGGGGCAAATGTCCATGTTGCAATGAACGTCAATGAAGGACCAAATGTCAATATAGAGCAAGGTGTCAATAAAGAACGAAATTATGATGTAAGGCATGATGTTGAAATACAAAACGAGTCAAAAAGAAATAGTCATGAGTTTCTTAAAACCATGTACTATCGTTGTATTAGGAACAAATTCCAAGAAATGCAGGCGTATTTCAAAAGCGAAAATATCGATATGATAAGAATAACCGAGATATGGTTAAATGGTAAACAGTTTGAAGCTAAACTTAATATTGCAGGGTTTAAACACTTTCATCAAGATTGAAAATACAAGAAAGGTAGGGGTGTTGTGTGGTACGTTAAAAGCAATTTCTATGCAAGTGTTTTAGAGGAAGTGAAACAGGATGCATATGGTAGTTTGTGGGTAGAACACGAGCAAATGGAAAAAAAATTAATATAGGTAATATATAGGCCAAAACCATTCTCAGTAGCAGACGACAAACTGTTGTTTCAAGAACTGCCTAGTTTCTGAAAACGGAACTTATTGATAACACTGGGGAACACTCATTTTGTTGCATTTAAAAAAAGACTTTTCTATAGTCAACTTGAGTGTGCTGATTTCAAATCTGAAGTCGGGTTTTGTCTGCAAGCTACAGATTTTATGCAATTTGACATTTTTTAAATTTTCGTTATTATAGGAAATTGCAATATCAGCCACAATTCTTTTGTTCACTTGAATCTTAAAACAGTATGAAAGCCATTTCTGTACATTTATTAAGGCAAAAGAAACAGAACATTAACAGAACATCTATCCCAAAGTTAGATTAGCATCCTTCAGAACATCACCACAGCTGATGGAAGCTTATCAATTTCTTTGTGTATTTTTTTCAGGCAGGAATTTGCGTTTGTAACTTTTGCGTTTGTACATTTCATCTGGGCAATTTCGTTTAATGCTCCAGCAGTAGTCAGCCATCATACTTTTGTCCCAGCGCCATTGGTAGCGTTCTTCCATGATCTTTAGGTCTTGGTGGAATCGTTCTCCTTGTTCGTCACTCACAGCCCCCAGGTTGTCAGGGAACTGATCAAGGTGGCTGTTCAAAAAATGAAGCTTGATGCTCATGTTGCACCCGAGATCACGAAAAGCGAGGAGCATTCTGTTCACAAGTTCACTGTAGTTCTCCGCCTTATTGTTTCCAAGGAAGTTCTGAACGACTGCCACAAAGGATAACCATGCTGCCCTTTCTAAAGCGGTCATCTTAGCAACAAACTGATCATCACGAATTAGGGTTCGAATCTGTGGGCCATCAAACACGCCTGCTTTGATCTTCTCAAATGATAACCCTGGTAAAGCTGTGATGATGTGTTGGAAACATTCACCTTCGGTTTCCAGTGCCCTGACAAATTGTTTCATCAAACCTAATTTGATGTGAAGAGGAGGAAAGATGATCTTATCTCTGTTTACAATAGGGTCTTGTATGATATTTGGCATGCCTGCTTCAAGGGTGTCACGAATAGGCCAGTCCTTCTGGACCCAATGTCTGTCTCGTGCTCGGCTGTCCCACATACAGAGGAAACATGGAAACTTGGTGAAACCTTTCTGTTGTCCAAGAAGAAAGTTGACCATCTTTAAGTCTACACAAATCCAATTGTGCTCATGATACTTTAATAAGTCCATGACCATTCTCATATCATCATAGTCTTCCCGCAAATGCACTGAGTGACCGACAGATACTGCTCCATAAATATTGCCATTATGTAAAAGAACACACTTTAGACTGCGTTTTGAACTGTCTAAAAAGAGTCTCCATTCAGCAGGACTATAGTAAGGTACACCCAGTTCTTTGAGAAGCCCTGGGATGTCATGGCAGTAAACAAACTGTCTGTCTTTTGAAAAGAAGGTCATAAAAAGCTGGTCACGCTTTCTGAAATATGATACTTTAACAGAGTGATCAACAAGATTTCTGCCTTGTAATCTTGATGCCAAAAGCTCTGCTGCTTTCTTTGAAAGACCTAAATCCCGCACTAAATCATTCAGTTCAGCCTGGGGAAGAGGCTTAGGGACGGGGAAAAGTTCAGTGTCTGAAGAACAGTCCTCCGATTGTGAACACTTTTCTGACAATTCACTGTCACAACTGTCTTGCTGGTTTGTATCATGTCCAATGTCTTTATCGTCCAATGAAGGCAAGCCTTTGAAAACTGGAACAGGTACTTCTTCAGAGTGCGGAACAGGCCGAATAGCTGAGGGAATGTTCGGGTACGTAATCTTATGTCGGTTTTTCTTCCCAACACCCGTTGTGTTTACCATGCAGAAATAACAGTCAGTTACATGGTTGGTGGGTTCGCGCCAAATCATTGGAACTCCAAAAGGCAGACCTTTGCGTTTTCCTTTGGTCCAGTCTCGAAGCATTTCCTCACAATTGTGGCACACAACATGAGGAGCCCATTGCTTGTCTTGATCACCAAGATGAACTTCAAAATATGCCTTGTAGGCACGCTTGACGAACGAGGATATGTTACGTCTCTGACGATTGAGTGTGTAGCATCCACATATGTAGCAGAAGGCATCAGGCTTGTTTCTGCAATGATGTCTCATTCTGGAAGCCATGTTTGAACTGAAACAAAAGAAGAATGATCAAAATATTAGAAGCTATCTATATATTTGGACGTTAAAATGCTTATACATGGTTTACGCAAGTTCACATATGTACAATTTCATTAACCTCAAATTGCATACAAACTAGAGCTTGTAGAGAAAAACTAATTTCAGATTTGAAATCAGCGCCTAAAACTCTTTCAAAATCCGTTAAAATATCCAATGCAACTCAAAGTTACTGAAAAAGTGTTCCCCTGTGTAATGGGTGATTTCAACTTTACTGACATTGATTGGATGATCCTTGAACATGGCCATATAAGTAGTTGCATGATAGATTTTCTCGGTGACAATTACTTAGTTCGGCATGTAAAAGAGCCCACAAGACATGGAAATTTACTCGATCTATTAATCACTAGCTGTGAAAACATGATAACTGATGTAGAAGTTGGCGAAACCATTGCAAGTAGGCATCACAACTTAGATTCAAACCGCTAATATATATATATATATATATATATATATATATATATATGTGTGTGTGTGTGTGTGTGTGTGTGTGTGTGTGTGTGTGTGTGTGTGTGTGTGTGTGTGTTTGTGTGTGTGTATATATATATATATATATATATAGAATAGATACATGTCTATCTAAAATACCTTATTTCAGTAAAGCTTGGTTCATAGGACTACGTCAGGAGCTTTAGCTTATAGATTGGAAGGCAAAATTAAGCAAAAGACCTGATCAGATGTGGGAAATATTTCAAAGTACGCTTACTAAGATGATTCATACTTACATCCCGTTTAAGGACAGACGCCCCCCAAATCAGGCTCGTCCCAAATGGCTTGACAAAGAAACTGAAAAAAATATTGCTAAAAGACACAGGCTTATAAAAAATATAAGTGCTCGGGTGCACCTAATGACTATCAAACTTATGTAATAATACAGAGAGATTTAAAAAAGACAATAAAAAACGAAAACGACAATACGAAAAGAATATCACTGATAAATCCAAAGAGAATCCCAAAGAATTCTGTAGTTACATTAGAGATAAAAAGGTTGTTAGGAATCACATTGGCCCACTATCATATGTTGACGGTCAACTTTAATATTCAAATGAAGGAATGTGTGATATTGTAAACAACTAGTTTAGCTCAGTATTCGTAAACATAACACCTCAGATGAACTCCATACTGAAACCTGTGAAAAATCTAGGGCGAACTTACTCATTACGGTAAATATAACAAAAGAAAAAACATAAAAGGTGTATAAAAAAAACTAAAAGTTAATAAAACACCAAGGACTGGCAGTTGGCATCCAAGAATCTCAATGGAAATAGAAAAAAAAATAGATTGTTGTTCCATTAGAGATTATTTAATAAAAAACATCATACCTGGAGATGTCCTAAGAGAATAGAAGCTAGCTAACGTTATTCCCATATTCAAAAAAGATGAGAAAAAGAAACCAAATAACTACAGGCCTATAAGCTTGACTTCAATCGTAGAAAAAATTATGGAAACTATCATCAGAGATGTTATCGGGCACCATTTAAAAAGTAACTGTCTGATAAATGATAGCCAGCATGGATTCAGAAGGAAACGTTCTTGCGTGACTAACTCGAATTCTACAACATAGTTATTGCGAATTATGACAAAAGAAACAATATAGATTATATCTAGACTTTACCAAATATTTTGATGCCGTTCCCCACGAAAGACTACTTACTAAATTAGCTTCACACGGAATAAATGGTAGCCTATTAAGTTGGACTAGTAATTAGTTAAACGATCGAAAACAGAGAATTTTTTTAAATGGCAAAACTTCTAGATAAAAAATGTTACGAGTGGAGTTCCTGAGGGTTCCGTTCTTGGGCCACTTCTATTCATAGAATATATAAATTATATAGACCATGGACTAAAATCTACCGTATTGTCTCCTAATTTGTTGATGGCGCAAAACTGTGTGGAATGGCAAATGATCACTTAAACCAATAAGATATTCAAGAAAATTTGAATAAACTACAACGATGGTCTGAAAAGTGGCTGATGAAATTTAACACAAGTAAATGTAAGGCTATGCATATACACATAAATAAAAATAACAGTAAGTACGATTACAAGTTACTTGGAAGTTTACAAAAGTGGATAGAGAAAATAATATCGCCGTAATTATCAGTGACAATCTCAAATTATCTAAGCAGTGTAATTCAGCCTGTGAGAAAGCAAATAAGATTCTAGGACTGATTGCGCGATCTTTTGACTTTAAAAGTCCATCTCATTGAAAAGATATATAACAAAGGATTACAAAGGATTACAAAGGCGGAGCATGCTGACAGAAGACCTTTTGGTCCATATCTAGGTCGGATGCAAAAAAAGAAGAAAAAAAAACTTAATAATAATAAATAAATAAATAAAAATATAATAATGTAAATAACAAATAAAATACATAAATAAATGCATAAGTATAGTTGAATAATAAACAAACAGGTAAATAGTAAATGATAATAAATTGACATATAACTTATAATAAATGAGAATCAAACAGATAAATGATAACAAAACAAAAACAAATAATATAAAATAAATTATAATCATTACAGCATCTTACTTAGGTGTTTATCTAAATGATTCTTAAAGCTTTGAACCGAACTACCTGTCCAGGAAGTTTATTCCATTCATTAACTACACGGTTGGCGAAGTTTTTTCTACCCACTTCCAAATTTAATCTATTTCCGGACAGTTTGAGACCATTGTTTCTTGTCTGATTCTCATTCAATGTGAAAATGTTGTCACTTTTGATGTTGTCAATTCCCTTTAGAATTCTAAAAATCTGTATCAAATCACCTCTGAGTCTATGCCTTTTTAGGGAAAACAGATTCATATGTTTTAGTCGATTTTCGTATGATTTATTTTTAAAATTTGGGATCAGTTGTGTGACTCGCCGTCCACATTTGGGATATGCTGTATTCGTATGGTCACCGAATCTCATTAAAGACATTGATAGATTGGAAAAAGTACTATGGCGAGCCACAAAACTGATTCTAAATATAAAAAATAAATCATACGAAAATCAACTAAAATATATGAATCTATTTTCCCTAAAAAGGCGTATTCAGAGGTGATTTGATACAGGTCTTTAAGATTCTAAAGGGGATTGACAACATCAAAGGGACAAAATTTTCACACTTAATGAGAATCAGACAAAATAATGGTCTTAAACTGTCAGGAAATAGATTTAATATGGAAGTGGATAGAAACAACTTCCCCAACCATGTAGTTGATAAATGGAATAAACTTCCTGCAGAGGCAGAGCAATGTTGTTCAGTTCAAAGCTTTAAGATTCGTTTAGATAAACACGTAAACAAGATGCTATAATACCTATTTGTTTGTCATTATTTCTCTGTTTATTATTATTTATTTGATTATCTATTATCATTTATCTGTCCATTTATCATTTACTATTTACCTGTTAGTTCATTATTCAACTTTACCTGTTTATTTATTTATTCTATTCATTATTATTTATATTATTATTATTTTTACTTATTTAATTTTCATTATTATAATTTTTCGCATCCGACCTAATTATGGACCAAAAAGTCTCCTGTCGGCATGCTCCTTCTTTGTAATCCTTCGTAATTATTCATTAGGAAAAACCTATCCAGCCGTCGTTATAGCTGGATTTTGTCATTTGAAAAATATCACTATAGCTAACTATAGCTACTGGTTTACTTCATAATAATCACAACAGCGCTGTGAATAAAAGTCTTGTTCAAATGTTACCACGTAAAGTGATAAGGCCAGGGATTGGGTGAGATCAGAGGCTCTGATTACAATTGGTAGTCAAGTTTGCTTCCATGTAATTAGTTCGTAACATATTCGAATCGTTTTATACCCTTTCCTGGCACAGTAGTAAAAGACAGGCGTCCTATGCTCGAAGCCCTGGTCCGAAACTCGGTCACGACGACCGGATTTGGTTATTTGAAAGAAGAAGGTGAGGAGCCTACACCAGGAGGCGCACAGTTGCAGTTGAAGCCATCATCTTTGCCCTATTATGCGCTTCGACCGTTGGGGCAAGTGACAGTCACTGCTGGAAATCAAAGCGGAGTGCAGGATTTGAACTCACAACTAAGTAGTTGCAAGAACAGCACGCTTCTGATTTCACCGCTAGAAAGATATTGTAACTAGTGATTTGCTTCAGTATGACTATAAGTCTATCGTGATTTATCAATTATGCTTTATACTAAGCTAAAACAAGAACCATAAATAGAATACTATGGATTAGAAAAAATACTATAACTCCAACTGTTCTCTGTGTTTACCTCATCAGCTTTCCCGTCAAAATAGTATAATTTAGAAAAAATGAGACAGAATCGAAGTCTTCAAGAGAATTGGATATCATATAAGAAAGAACGGAGATTCTGCTGAAGAAGAAATCCCGTGA
>NC_134807.1:36937662-36947662 GCF_046742065.1 Oratosquilla oratoria | reverse complement strand
GAAATTTGGTGTAGAGACTCAGAGGTTCTGAAGTCGCTCCATCGCGAGCCCGTGATGAACTGGACAGCGGCATTCTGAACCTTCTGATGCTCGTAGTTATTGGTGGCACATGTCAGCTGGCTTAGTCCCGGGGACTGGCACAGAATCGGTCTGACGAGGGCTAGGTACAATCGACGTTTGGTTCTCAGTGTTGCAGTTTTGAAGCGTCTGAGCCTACCCAGCACAGCCCTAGCCTTCGCTCCCTGCTTGCGGAAGTGTGGGGTCCAGGTAAGGCAATGACAAAAGGTCAGAATACATAGACTTATATACTAAAAGAGAGGATCATAGTGAACATAAAGAGAACCAATAGGAAATTGTGGTGTGAGGGAACCTATGGGGGAACAGAACGCCGTATATGGGTCAGCCAATCAGAGGCTTGGAACGATGCGTCAGGGAGTTGGGGTCATCAGTCGCGTATTAGACTTCGGGCGAAGCACATCTCTCCTGGCAGACGGTATGACCATGCTTTTGTCATTGCTTTTGAAAATGTACACAGTGTACGAAACGTCAAGCTCCAGTAAAACGTGGACAAATGTGGACATCTACCTGATTGGAACAACGCAGAAATTCTACACGAGGGATTTGAGAAGAAAATGAGAAAAACTGTGGAAGCTGCACATATCGCCGCCAACAAGAACAACAACGACAGAGACGGATTTAAATGCCTCTCGAAAGCAGCAAGTGTCCTAATAATTAAATCGTTAGCCAAAGGGAAAACATGACGCTCAGACCTTGGCGGGTTCCCTCTCACTACGAATATAAGAATTGTGATCCGTCTGTAATGCTGTAGTCCTCTGAAGAAGACCAAGTTGGTCGCAACGTTAGGGCAATAAACTCTATTCCTAACACATCTTCGTTTGCCCTTCCCCACCCACATTCTCTCTCATATATATATATATATACATATATATATATATATATATATATATATATATATATATATATTTACTTCTTTGGAGGGTACAGGGCATTCTTGGCATATGAAATAATTTTGTCCTAAGCTCTTAGGTTATCTTATTTAGCTTAGAAAAACATCTACTTCAAAAGAAAAAGTGAAGAAAGAACATAAGATTAGATTATCTTTAGGTCAATAGCGTACATAAAAGCATCTAATTCAGGACATTGCCTAAATGGGACTAGCGAATGTCCCCAAAGATACAAAGATTCTACCATCAGCGCTTATATTAGAAGATCTCTTAGTCACTGTAATAATTGGGAAACAGTACATAATGAGTTAGAAAGAGCTTCTCAGACCCTTATAAATAATGGATTCGCCAATAAGGATATAGAGCGAATCACAAAAAGAACTTTAGACAAATGGTACCAGGACAAAAGCCACCCAGACAAAATCCCACAGGACATTAACGCCAAAAACCTGATTAAAATTTACTATAAGTCCTTCTTCTCCACAGCCTACAAAGAAGATGAAAGGGTTATGCAACAAATTATTAAAAGAAATATTAAACCTAAAGAAGAAAACTCTAAAGTACAACTGATTATATATTATCAAAATAAAAAGACATCTCAACTGCTACTAAAGAATAATATAAGAGAAAGTAAAAGTGACCTTCAGAGAACTCACGTCATATATAGGTACACGTGTAAACTTGGGAACTGTGCATCCCAACCTTCAAACTATATTGGCATGACAACAATGAAGCTCTCACGCCGGTTATCATACCACCTCGCTTCAGGAGCTCCCAGAAACCACCATCACTCTGCTCACAAAAGAAATTTAAATAAAGAAACTCTAATAGAAAACACAGAAGTGCTGGCAACAAATCAAGACCATAGAAGGCTACCTATCCTCGAAGCTCTCTTTATTAAAGAAACATCTCCCAATCTTAATATACAAACTAGGGATTTAGAAGCCCTCCCTAGCGTAAGGAGATCTAAGCCCACTGAAAGAAGGCACATTACTGATGACGTCACACAACAGCCGACCAATGAGGAAGTAGAATAGTTTGGGAGTCCCAGTCCAGCCCACTAGCCAATCAGAAGCCCCAAAATGTAATATCAGACCACCACCAACAATATATAAACACAATAATTCAATCAGATATTCACAGTCTAGCCACTGATGAAGCACTAAGTAGTGTGAAAACGCGTTCTGGCCAGTTTTTCACTTTGGTAAAGCCATGCCCAAAGTAACTGACAAAACAATGTCATATGGTGACATTATAAGACAACTTCCCGTGGAAGGGAAAAAGATTCTCAGAGAAAGAGAAAAGGCAGATAAAAAACTCTGCAATAATAATCTTGCCATTAATTTTAACCATATATATATATGTGTATACTGTATATATACATATATATGTATATATATATATATATATATATATATATATATATATATATATATATACTTCTTTGGAGGCAACAGGGCATTCTTGGCATATGAAAGAATTTTGTCCTAAGCTCTTAGGTTATTTTATTTAGCTTAGAAAAACTTCTACTTCAAAAGAAAAAGTGAAGAAAAACATAAGATTAGATCCTCTTTAGGTCAATAGCGTAAACAAGTGTATGAATATTTTCACGCCATACACAACACACTAGATAAGCGATCTTAAACACACACACACACAGACACACACACACACACACACACACACACACACACACACACACACACACACACACACACACACACACACACACACACACACACACACACACACACACACACACACACACACACACACACACACACACACTCACACACGCACCGACACACACATGCGCAAACACACACACACACACACGCGGGCGCGCATTCATGAGTTTAAAAGCAAACTAGACACTGTGAGATACAAAGGCGGAACACCACGAGCATAGCTCCCCTTCCCGCAAAATACAACTAGGTAAATACACACACACACACACACACACACACACACACACACACACACGCACACACACACACAAAACACACACACATACACACACACACACACACACACGCACGCACGCACAAAAAATGAAACAGAATTATATTTTCACACGATTCCAGGAAAATAACAAAGATAACACTAATGCATGTGAAACAGCGATTATTCAATCCCATTGTCAGCATCAGAAGGGCCAGGGATCTACCGAAACACGTATTGAGAAGAAAGGATTGTTTTATCCAAACCTTCCCAATATTTGACATTTCCCTTTCTATATATATCAAGAGACACTTCCCCCAGATCAACTTAACACTAACAAACTCTGTACAACTACAGACAGTGGGTATGATCTATTCAGCCCATCTTCACAACATCACACATCCAAACACATTTCAAACACACATAACAGAACTGTACAGAAAAAAACAACGTCACCCCATTCACACTGATCCCAGCAGGTTCTTCAGAATAATTTCTTGGCATACAAATACAAACCATGAACTCAAACCCTACCCCGAACCCACCCACCAATACACAAACGCCCTCCCCAATCACCAACACACAAGCTCCCCTCCCCCCGGCCCCATTTTCTCCTCCTCCTCCTCCACCACTCCCACAGCTACAGAAGCTAACAATTCCTCCCGCTCCACATCTACCAAAGCCACCGATACAGCCAAGGCGCCAGACAACCATAAAGCTGCCTCCTCCTCCTCCTCCTCCTCCTCCTCCTCCTCCTCCTCCTCCTTCTCCTCCTCCTCCTCCTCCTCCCACTACGCCCACTCCAACTCCTCCACAGCTACCAAAACTATTACTCCCTAACCACAGAATCCCAACGTTAACGACTCAGACTCAGAACACACTTCAGATACGGATATCAGCTTCACAATTTGCACAGCCAGTAATACACATATTCCAAATATTCCCACTACATTTAACCTCACACAAGGACTAGACGGAGATCTATTCAAAATCACACTCCCACAGAATCACACCGACACACTAGATCATTAAAGAGCAATGAAACAAAGGCACCTATGAAGGAACAGTCTTTAAAATCAAAGCACTACCAGCAAATAAATACTAGCCAAAACATCAGTATCTTAGACACAACACATACGCTAACACTTATATGTAGCCAACACTTAATGTTCCAGAGCACAATGGGCTAGACTGGCACATCAGAAGACACGAACTCATAAACACTTACAGACAACTAGACCCAAACATCATTATCACTAACGGACATGGATGCAACAATGACAAACCTATATAAATACCAATATACATCACACACTCCATCAACACTATACAAGAAAAACATGACGGAACATGCATTGCGGTGCAAACACACATAAATCACAAACTAGTAGATAACTTCCACTCAGACATGTTAGCAGTCACAACATACACAAGCCATACAAAACATACACTCTACACACAACTACCACATAACACCCGTCCACTCACAACAAGTGGCCACATCCCCGTAATCATGACGGTGTCAGTGTCCCCCCATACAGATCCCAATAAGATGCCGATACGCGCACTCGAGAGCAAACTGGGATCGCTTCAAGTTGATCTCGGGGGAATGCGAGGAGGTTAACTTGGAGGGAGCTGATGAGGAGAAGATAGGCAGAGCACTACAATCCGCAGAATCCATCATACTACACGCATCATCACTCACAATTCCAAGAATAGCTCACAGGATACTTCCGCACGTATCCATCACAGAAACCATGAAACGACTGCTAATACAAGCTAGACACATACACGAATATATCACAACACATCCACAAGGACCACATCATATTAAGAGACTCAACAAAATTGGACAGTTACTCAGTGAACACTACAAAACACAACACACGAAAAATGGGAGAAAATTATTTCAAAGATGTCATCCACCAAAGGCACAAAAGCCTTCTGGAAATTTGTCAGAAGGATGTCGAGACACACAAAAACAACATAATCACTACATTACAGACCAACAAGGCAAAAAACACTAGACACCACAAGAAAAAGAAACAGCTCTACGAACACGCTAGGAAAAAAAATTCACCATTACACCTATAGAAAACTAAGACTTTGACCAGGACTTTGAAAAACACATAAAAACTCGCATGGAAAACACACACTACTCACAGCCCCTTCCACTCACTCCCACCCCTCCGCACTCTCAAAGGAGGGGCAAAAATAGGACGCCGGGCAGAACGGGGATAACCAAACAAATGCTTACACACGCGCATCCCAAAATAATGCAAAACCTCGCAAACATCTTCAATGCTGCACTAGAAATGGATTACTTTCCACGCACATTAAAAACAGCAATAATGATCTTCATTCCCAAAACAGGCACAAACATAAGAAATTAGACACGTACATAATAATAGACCCATATCCCTCTTAGAAATACACGGAAAACTATTCGAGAGGATCTTAAACCAAAGACTCAACACACACCTCCTCCAACAAAACATACTAAAACCGTCACAAACACAGCCCTGGCCACGCTATACCAATAATCGCAATGGTTAAAGTGCAGTTTACTCTAACATGTGGGGTCCCACAAGGGACCTCCATCATCCCAACACTATACAACACGACATCCCGACTCCACAATTGGAATGTCAACAATCATATACGCGGACGACATCACACAAATAATAGCATAACCCAGTAAGTCAACACGAGCGCTGCTGGAAGAATCGCACGAACCAACAGAAAATCACACTAATTCACATACAAGTGCACGATAAGTCACCTGTCATGGTAGATGGCATTCAACACGGATACCCTTCGCATGGCAAAGTGATGGGCTGGTGCTTTTCCCCCCCTCCAACACACACACAGGGGTACATCACATGTCAAGAGGGCAGTAGCTACAGTGTATGTTGCAAAGACTCTTTCGCTTCAGAGAGCTGTCCTCAAGACAGAAAAGGACCCTGCACTTCGCTCATGTGATAAGCATCCTAACATATCCTGCTATCCCGCTTCACACACTTCTTAAGACACCACTACAAAAATTACAGTGTACATAACAGAGCTCTACACTTGATCACAAACACGAAATATACAGACCGAATAACGGCCGAAGCCTTACACAGAGACACAAACACACCAGCAATCAACATGCAACTACACACACAAGTAGTTAAAACATAATAAAGATTGCTCACACTCGACATACCATACATACAAGAACCCACATCATTACCAGAAGCCACTAATCAATACAGAAACTGGCCACTAAGCTACAAAAAAAAAAAAAAAAACGTGGTCCATTTCCACAATACACAGCAAACACTCGGCGTAACTAGTAAAAATCCCACAATGACATGGTATCTACACACCCATAACCAACTCCCCCTCTCACCGGCCCACTACAACTACCCATAACTTACTCCCACTCTCACGGGCACCTTACAACCACCCGACATGCAGGCAGCCACTGACTGAAGTTTACCCACCACCCACACTCAACTGCACACTCCAAACCCCTTCCATTCCACCCCTACCTATATAGCCTAACTCCTAACTACACTTCATATCCAATACAGCTCACCCCCGAACAGAACACAAAGCACGACACACATATCAACGCAAAACACTAAAGCCCCCCTCATCAAGTTCACACAAACACAAACACACACACTCGAAAGAAACTTGAACTCCTCCCTAAACAATCCCATCCAATCAACTCTACTCACCACAAAAACGCACAGTGTGATGGGTAGGGGTATGCAGGCGGGTACCTACCTACCTGCACACATCTACCCATCGGTTCAAGTGCGACTCCCACAGTCCGGTTATTAGAAGACCAATCAATCCTTCCTACTTGGTGTTAAAAAGAAAAGAAAAAAAAATAGTACAAAAACAAAGCACGTTGGTAGCCCAACGAACTTTATATCTCTCCCTTCCTTCCTCTCTTCAAACTTTCTCCTTCCCTCCACCTCTCCACCCCATGGGTATATCCTCCTTACTTACCCTCCAATTACCGGCAATAAGGGACGGAGCTGTCACTCTCCAAAACCTTGGAGGTAGTCGTTGTCAAAACTAAAATACAGAATAAAATTTCCTCCATCTGCTCCATATACTGTACTTACCTCCCAACCAACAATTTCCGCTGCAGAAGGTAAGTAACCTTACAAGACAGCTGCCCCACCATAAACTCATAGTCGAAGACTTTAACTTCCACCATCACATATGGGGGAGTGATAGAACATGTGCTCGAGGGGAGCAGATTGAGGCAGTTCTGAACTTCAACAACCTGGTCCTCCTAAACACTGGCAATCCCACTCGTGTAGACAATGCTAGAGGCACTTTTTCAGGCTTTGATTGATCTATACCATCCCCTGCGCTGTCTGACGACATAACATGGACTACGCATGACGACACTATGCTCAGCAATCATTTCCCAGTCACCCTAAAAATAGCGGCTGACCACATTACGGCTGCTCCAGCCTATGGAGACAACCCACCCCCTCCCTGTCCCAAATTCATCATGACAAAAGCCAACTGGAAAATGTATCGGTGTACTACAAACGTCAACACCACAGGGAGCAATATGGATTACAAAGTAGTCAATTTAACATTATCCAGTTTGAATTCAGCCCACAAGCACATACCAAAAATCTCGGCATTTCACAACCGTAGTGGATATCAGACTACAGAAAAGCGTTTTGCAAGCGGAATAGGGCTTATCGAACCTTCAAAAACAACCCAAAATTACCCAATTTGATTTATTTTAAAAAAACGCAAGCAGAGACCCGTAAAATTATCTAAGTCCTTGCAAAAGTCTTGGCGTGATTGTATTTCGACAATTGAAATGCACACCCCTCTAACGCAGATTTGGTCAGCCGTCCAAAGAATTGACGGCAAACATACACCTACCATAAAGGCTTTGACGATAGGAACCACATTTTTAGATACACCCACCGACATCACAAACATAATAGCAGATGTATGTAAAGACAGACAAATGTGGAGGTGAGGTGGCAAAATGAAACGTTAAGGGTAGAGTACGGAGCTTTATTGAGAACCAGACGTTTCGACCTCTTTTGCCTTCCTCCGTTGAGGAAGGCCCAAGAGGTCGAAACGTCTGGTTCTGAATAAAGCTCCATACTCTAGCCTTAACGTTTCATTTTGCCACCTCACCTCTATAATAGCAGATACATTTACACAAACAACCAATACAGATAACTATTCGCCAATATTTCTACAGCATAAACAAAGACTGGAAGTAAAGCCACTGTTCTTCCATACAAATACACACCACGAATACAATACTCCCTGCCGACTACACGAGCTTTAAGCCCGTGTAGAGGGACCTCTTCTGGCCTGGATGAGATTATGTATGAGATGCTGCAACATCTAAACTCAATCTCGCTCAACAAATTACTGGAGCTATACAACAAAATTTGGATTAATCATGACTTCCCAGAAATATTGAGACATGCCCACGTCATACCTATTCTCAAAAATGAAAGGACCTAAATAGTTCTTCCTTTTATCGCCCTATAGCGCTTACCAACTGCTTATGCAAAGTATTAGACCGTATGGTCAATAACAGATTAAAATTCATTCTCGAATCTCAAGATTCAATAGTTTCTGCCCAATGTGGTTTCAGGAAAAATCAAAGTAGTCTCGACCATTTAGCCAACTTAAAACAAGATATCCTTTCCAGTTTCGAGAAGAAAGATTTCCTTGTAGCTTGCTTCTTAGATTTAGAAAGAGCCTACGACATGGCATGGCGACGTGGCATCCTTAAAAAACTCTATGCACTTGGCCTTAGAGGGAATTTCCCTATTTACATTCAAAACTTTTTACTAGAGCGAACATTTTACTTCAAAATTCAAGGTTGCTTTCATCATTACGCATACAAGAAAATGGCATACCACAGGAAAGTGTGTTGAGACCCACACATTATTTATGTTGCTAATTAATGATATTGCACCTGCTCCACCTCGGAACCTTAAATACTCATTATACGCTGACGACGTCAGAATCTGGCACTCTTCATCGAACACTAGTTTTTCCGACTCTCGCGTACAACTTGCCCTGGACTCGCCCCAGGAACGGTCCGACAAATGGGGATTTAAGTTTTTGGAAGTAAAATCAACAGTGGTTGTATTTTCACGCAGAGCCGAGACAGAAATTGATCTGCATTTACATGGAAATCCCATTCCAGTGCAAAATTGATTTTTTTCACTTGGCCTGAAGCTGGACTCCAGGCTAAACTGGAAGGCCCATGTAAAGTACCTAGTTGATGCGTACAACAAGACACTAGGGAGCAGATAGGAAATCTTTGCTAATGATTTATGAGTCCCTAATTAGATTTAAATTAGACTATGGATGTCAAATTTATGGTTGGGCAATAACAGCCACGTTACAACCTCTGAACATCATCCAAAACAAAGGCCTGCGACTTTAACTTGGAGCATTACGCTGCACAAGAGTCGAGAGGCTGGAAATTAAAGCCAGTGTTCCCCCTCCACTACAGGCGCGAACTTCTTACACTCCGCTATGCCGCCAAAGTGCTTCGTATTCCACGACATCCCTGCAAGCTGGCGGCGCCCCAATACGAGCACTTTACCAACTCTAGCCTTAATTCCTTTTCCATCAGGATCCGATCCTTGTGCGGGCAGTATTCAGTGCAACTGTGATTTATTGAAAAATTTAAGACATTCCACATACCACCGTGGGAAAAGATCACCCTGAACGTCGACATCAGCAAAGACCTCCACAAGAATTCGTGCTCGGTGGAAGAACTTCGACAGAAGACCCTGCAAGTCATCAACGGGTACACTGGCCACTGGCACTGTACACGGATGGTTCCAAGTGTGGCCATAAGATAGGAACAGGGTTATATAGCTCCACAACTCGGATGGTGTTCAGATTGCCGGACTATAGCAGCTTTTATATTGCCGAACTATTTGGAATATCTAAAGCAATAGAATTGGCTCAATCTGACACACATAGTAACTCTGCTATTTTCTCAGATTCTTTGAGTGCATTACAATCAATCAAGTCAGGTAACCAAATGGGGAATTCTCACCTTAAGGAATTTAGACCTA
>NC_134807.1:36922662-36925162 GCF_046742065.1 Oratosquilla oratoria | reverse complement strand
GCAAGGAGTTCTCTATCGTAAGCGCTGTATTTGGACTCTGCCTTAGTGAATTTCTTAGAGAAAAAATGCGAGGGGTTTCCAACCACCGTGGACGTGCTGCTGAAGGACTGCACCAATGCGGCGTCCGGATCTAGGAAACAGAGCGGTGAAACGTTATTGGGGGCTTCTTTAGCTACAGTAAAGGCGTCTTTCGTTTCCAGAGTCCAAACTAAGGTGATTGATTGACCACTTTTACAGGTCTTGATCATCGCATAAAGTGGTTGGATCATTCTTAGAAACTCCTTGAGTTGGCGCTGCTTGGTAGGCTTCGAGAAACGACGGATAGACTCACATTTGTCTTAGAAGGGAGCTATTCTGTGTAAGGTGACAATGTGACCAAGGAAGGTGACGGAGGAAACACCAAATACGGATTTGTCAATGTTGATTTGCTCCCCGTAATTCTGTAGACGAGTTAGAATTTCCCGTAGATGTTGTTCGTGCGTCACTGCGTCATGACTGGCAATGAGGACATCACCAATGTATGCAAAGCAGAAAGGAAGGCTTCGCAGGACTTCGTCGATAAAACATTGAAATGTTTGAGCAGCGTTTCGTAATCCAAAGGGCATTCGTACATATTCAAACAAACCAAAAGGGGTGATAATGGCAGTTTTCGGGATGTCCGCAGGGTGGACGGGGATCTGGTGAAAGGCTTTCACGAGGTCGATCCTGGAGAAGATGCTGCAACCGGAGAGTTGGGAGGAGAACTCTTGGATGTTGGGAAAGGGATACCCGTCCTCGACAGTGCGTGAGTTGAGAGCACGGTAGTTTCCGCATAGACGTAGGTCACTATTCTTCTGAGGGACTATGTGAAGTGCATTGGACCAGTTGCTGGAACTAGGGCGGATGATGCCTTGGCGCATAAGCGATTCAAAATCCTGCTTGGCTAGTTTTAAACACTCAGGAGCTAAGCGACGAGCCTTGGCCTGAGTTTGTGGTCCAGTAGTTTCAATGAAGTGAGTAAAGTGATGTTTGACTGGTGTTTTGGCAGAATATGGCTGTGTCAGCGTTGGGAAGAACTTCAACAAGGAGGAGTACTGATGATTAGACTGGATGACAATAATGCGTGTGCTTTCGCCAGGTGCATTCTGTGTGCTCGTTGTGATGGAAGTGAGTGGGTCAAGCAATTTATGGCCTTTTAAGAGTACCAAGAGGCCATAGTGAGACAAGAAATCAGCACCTAAGATGGGCTGGGAGACATCTCCAACATAAAAGTTCCACTCAAAGCAACGGCGGAGCTTAAGGTTGAGTTGCATGGTATGGCACTTGTAGATGATAATCTTGGTACCATTGGCAGTGTAGAGGTGCAAGATTGGAGGCATAAACTTTTGACATGCTCGAGCTGGCAAAACACAGACATCAGAACCACAGTCAACCTGGAACTTTGTGTTCGAAAGGGGGCCGTACAGATAAAGCAGCGCTGAGGAGGAGGTACGAGCACTATGCGCCGTTAATGCTAGTTGCTGGGGTTTAAAAGATTAGTGTAGGTGCATGAAGCTTTACACTTGTTAGCTGCAGCTCCAAACTTCTGATGGTAGAGGCATACCGAAGATTGCAAAGTACGGTTTCTAGAGTGTGATCTGCGTCGGAAATGGTGTCACGATTATCACGCCATTTCTGCATCTGCTGTAGTTGCAGAGAAAGTTGTGATACAAGATTGGCAAGTTTCTTAGTGTCTTGTGCAGTGACGGTCGAGACGGCAGACGATTGTGTTAGTGGAATATTTCCCATAAATTCATCGGCAAGGTTAGCTAGTGCAGCGAATGTAAGGGTGTCTTTAACGGTAAATAGGCTGCGTTGGGTTGCAGGAGGCAACCGTTGGTAGAATAGTTGCTTGAAGACTTCCTTGTCAAAGGAATCGTACATATCTGCCAGCAGTGTTTTCATCCGTCGAAATAGATCAGAGTCTCTCACTCCCGAATTCTTCTTAGCTGAGGAGCTCTTGGAGACGAACCGCTATGGTATTCTGAAGGTGCGCTAGGACAGCTGTCTTCAGATCTTCATAAGGAGTGTCAGACACAGCTTGTGCGATGACGTCAGAGACCTGTGATAAAACATCAGGTGGCAGGACAGTAATTGTATGTGAGAATTTAGTGAGGTTAGCAGTGATCGAAGACGCCTTAAAATTGCATTCCACGATGAAGAACCACATGGACGGGTTCTGAGAGCAGACTGCAGGTGCACAGAAGGCGACTGCTGATCTGGTTTCGTGAGCCATCTTCGCGGGACGAAATTGTCACTGTCACTAACAATAACGGGCACTAACACACTTACACTATATAGGCACAAGCAAAGCATTGTACAGAGCACTGACACAAACACAATGTAATCCTGGGCACACAATGTAATCCTGGGCACTACAAGTAACACTCGAGGGCTCAATGAATAACACTGTCGAATACTATAGTTAAAAATCTTGGACACCATAAGTAATACTCCTGAGCACTGTAAATAACAGTGTGGG
>NC_134807.1:36910162-36917662 GCF_046742065.1 Oratosquilla oratoria | reverse complement strand
TGTCATCGTTATTGTCACAGTCATCGTCATTCGTTATTCATCATCGTTGTCATCTGCCACTTACTTTGTTTACTTGGTTACTTTCCTCGTTGTATTCATTCTATTTCCTCTGTTGATATGTTCCCCATAGTATGTCAATGTAAACAAGTAGAGCCTAAAACGTGCTATATACGTAACCACAGAAAAATGCATACTAAAACAGCCATTTCATGGTAGACGCCTATTTTTCTGGCTCTTTGGAGAGTTACACAGACAACACATGAAGAAAACAAAAACTCTACACAAGCGTGCAGATCTATAAAGCACAAGGAAAACTGTCGTCTTTAAGAAATTCCCCAAAGATACTCGTATTTGACAAAAAGTAGGATACAAACGTATCTCACAAACATCAGAAACAATACCAATCACTTTGTCAAACTATTCAAGATATGTATACAAGGAACCTCTATAACCGGCTTTAAGAGACAATAATACTTGTGTTATCACCACCCAAGAACACAAAGCTCAAGTATTCAACACACACTTCCAACCTGATGTTAAGAGATACACCTGACACATCAAACAAGCCCTATCATTCTATATTTTTGACATAACGACAAAAGGATTGCAAATTTACGGAAGAATTAGGACATAAGAAAATCTGTCAGGCCAGTCTTCATCCCTTCTTTTATTCTTATTCTTGTCCTTACCTTTCAGGATCTCTTTACTAATTTCAAAAACTACCTTACGGGCTTTGTGCAAATACCACTCTTCATGACAGGTGATTGGGTAGGCCCAAAATAAATATTATCCAAACTTTTTTCTTTCAATCAAAGCAAAATCTCGGATACATTATTCTCAAACATACTATGAACTATCTAGACACACACACATCACTCTCCAGAAGAGCCTCCTGATACTTTGGTAGTGGACTGGCCTTGTAATCACGAAGTCGGCAGATCGATTCTTGCCTGGTCTCGTAAGCTTAAACCGTTTACTGGGAAGGTTACTACCCTGGCTGGTAACCACGGTGGGGGGGTTGAGGCTTGCCTCGGCTGATGGTCGGAGGCCTGCCGTGGCGTTTGTTTGAACCCTCGGTGCGGAGCAGAGGTTAGGAAAGGCATCCACTCTGAGTAATGGCCCCCGACCGCTGTTCACCTCAGGACCTGAGGTGACTTGGGTATTAATGTGTTTGTTATACAACATCTTCCTCCGGGTATTGTCACTGCAGTGGTATACAGTGGACTTAATCTCCGGCGTTCATATATGAATACTTCCGGACCACCAACAAGGTTGAGGTCCGAGCTGGTACCAACCCCGCAAAAAAAAAAAAAAAAAAAAGCATGGCTTTAAATCCCAGCTACACTGTGCGACCCAGGTGCTGTAATGATACTGCACGACTCTTTCACAGACGTGACATTAAAGAGATTGACACTTTTATGCCTCATTTTATTAGTGCCTTTGATTAAATTAATATGTTACGATCTCATAGGATCAATGTTTTACTGCATCACTGTTACTTTATACAGGCCCCAACATGTTCTGTTTTATTTGACTGTCCCACCTTGACCAATCTAGGATTTAAAACGACTGTAGGTTCCTTTGCTTTGACCTCAATTCACTTGAAAAGTCCTCCGAATAACTTTTAGCAGGGTAAGTGCAAAATCCTCCAATCTACCAAATATCATTCCTCATCCATTATATACAGTGTATACACACAGTCAACAATTGTCAACCACCCCACCACATGACCTTAGCTTTAACATATACGTAAAGAGGCCACACCCAGCCAAGCCACCTGAACAGTGGGGTTTCTGACGAGAATGCAATACACGTTGTGTACAACATACTTATACGACCAACACCAAAATAACCTGCTTTTCTACAATATAGGACATTCAAACCGGCTACCACAACGACAACCTCAAACAAGTAAATATTAAAATAGACAGGTACAAAACTCTATAACAAACGAGCCTCTTACGTCAATTTGCAGATTAAAAACAAAAAACTTGCCTGAGACAATATTAATATTTAAAAAACACAATTTGTTCAATGCAAATACACATGTTCATTACAAACATTGGATACAGATAGTATGAAACGCTATATGTACCACAGGAACACTGACCTTCACAATCACTTCTAGTTCTTATGTACTATACGTGAGAACGAAGTATCTATCTATACTCATAACAGCAAAAATAACAGGCTTTTCATTACTTATTCATATCAATATCGAGACAACATAGAAATAAAGGAATCTATACAAATATGTTAGTGTTATGAGCAGTGATGCCTGAGGACGCTGCATGAAAGAAATCAGTACCTTTATGTTATTTCAATACAAAAATAGTTACAATCAACACCCATGTCACACAAAAACGTACAGTAACAAATCAATAAATAGAATAGCAGACCCAATATATAAACACATAGCAAATAAATTGATAATTAGATAGACACAAAGACGAATATAACCATTTTAAGTTTATACTTTCTCTGAATAAAAAAGAATAAAATGCAGATCTCCCACGGTTTTACAATGTAGCAGTAAGCCTCTAAGCCTGTGTATATCGACACATAATACAAAAATCAATGAGGCGTGTATAATGGTGGTCTGGAGAGGGACGATGGTCGGATGGTTAGAGAACTCGTTTCGAGTTCTAATGGTGTGTGGTGTGTGGTTCGATTCTCTTGCTTGAACATTTATTACACAAAATAAACATTCATGTTCTTCTTCCTCATATTTCCTCGTTTTCTATCATTCTCCTTCATTCTCTTTCTCGTTCTCTCCCTTATTTTTCTTTCTAAATCTCCCTTTCTATATATATGGCTATCTATCTATCTATCTATCTATCTATATATCTTTCTACCTATCTATTTTTCTGCCTATCTTTCTATCTATCTATCTATCTATCTATCTATCTATCTATCTATCTATCTATCTATCTATCTATCTATCTATCTATATATCTATCTATCTATCTATCTATCTATCTATCTATCTATCTATCTATCTATCTATCTATCTAACTATCTATCTATCTAACTATCTATCTATCTATCTATCTATCTATCTATCTATCTATCTATTTATCTACTCCTTCAAGGTACTGACGTGAGTAGTCGTCCGCGTGTAAACCAACTGATACCTGAGGCGAAGAAGTGGACAAATCACCTCATTTGTTTTCGTGGGCTCAATGAGCTACAGTGATAAAACTGGCCGACAGAGGACCTTTCGTTCCATAACAATTTCGGGTGAAAAATTGGGTATTAAAAATATATATATAATATTTTGTTTAATCATTTTCTTATTTGTCTTTATTTATCAATTTATTGTATATTGATTAATTTATTTATTCGTTCGTTTATCCATTCATTTACATATTTATTAATTAGTTTTTATTTGTATATGTATTTATCTGTTATAAATATGTACATATATTTATTTGTATATATTTTACAATTTGTTTTATCATTTAATCATTTTACTATGAAAATAGGAAATTACTATCAGTATAGTGCCATTGAATCGACCTCAATACACAGAAATGTCAACCAAGTCAACAATGCTGTCTGCTGTTGTCATCGATTTTATTTCCAGGCATTGATTTCTAGTGAGCAGATTTTTTATTATCATTTCAAAGTGAAATAGTAAAAATATTGCTTTTAACCTCGTTAATAATAACAATAGGTAATATTGGGCTATGCACACGCACGAAATTTCGGTCTATACATTGTGCTTGCGTAAATATGGAAATATGCGTCTTTCAGTGATATTTCCCCGTTATGCTTCGCTTGTTGACACCGCTACATTTTTCCTATTTCGTTTACTAAGGGTCATACGCTTGTCAGTAAACCACAAAATTATGACGTTAGCTATTATAGACCTTTTGTTCAGAGGGCATACGGCCGTTATTTGCAATGACGTGTTGTTTTAGATCCCATATTTTCGTGTAAGTATACGGTAGTAAGTCATTAAATACATTTTGAAAATGCGTTAAAAATGTTTATTATGGTAATGTTTTCTTTCCTTTCTAGAACAAAGTAATGACCTCATTCTGTTTTATTTTCTAAGCCAACAAATTCATTATTGAAGTGTTGTATAATTCTACAAAATATCAAAGAAGACTTACAAAGATCCTCTAGAAATAGAACAATGTAACACTTTTCTATTTCATTTCCTAAGTCATTATATCAATTTTGGAAATGCTTTATGATTTTGGATATCATACTAATTGCTTCTCAAACCTCTAGACCTTTTTTAAGTTATCGATTTTATTTGCAATCCATTATGACTGAACACATCATCAGACTTATAGCTTGTCAGGCTTTCAGAAATACTGTCAAGAATAACTCATGAACAATCAAATGTAAATGCTCAGAAAGCAGTGAGCAGATTCAGTTCTATTCCAGTACCACGCAAACACACATTTTACTTCTTTCTTTCTTTCATTTTTTGTGTTTGTAATATTTATCTTTTTCTATGGAATTGATACGTTTGGATGAAATGTATAGCAATCTAACTGATTTAATTATTAATGCACAAAATACATTTGTCCCCCTGAAGTCAATACGGAAAAATAGTAATACTCCCAAATGGATGACGGACACATTGAAACATGAGATCGGAATGAAAAGAGGACTTTACGTAAAAATGAAAAACGGGGAAACAAGATATAACGAAATGGCAAAGCTGGTTAAAAAGAATACACGTACAGTCAAACGTAATTATGAAATTAAGGTTGCTAGTCAAGCAAGATCCAACCCAAAGGGTTTCTTTCATCTCTATAGAACAATAAATAAATAAATAAATAAATAAATAAATAAATAAATAAATAAATAAATAAATAGAGAATAGGACTAATTAAAAACGATGAAAATGTCATGATAGAGTCGGAGGAAAAAATGAGTGAGGAGTTTAATAATTATTTTCTCTCGGTGTTTACTAATGACAGGTTAGATAAAGTACCTGACTGCGATCCAATTTTCAGAGGGGATGAAGAAAGTAGTCTATCTAATATCAGTATTAGTAAAGTAGAAGTAGTCAAGCAGATTGAAAGACTTAAAACTCCAAAATCCCCGGGTTCAGACGAAGTTTTTTCCGACAATGCTTTAGAAGTGTAAATTTGAAATCTGCGACCAGTTAACTGAAATATTTAATAAATCAGTAGACACTGGTTTTGTGCCTATTGCTTGGAGGCAGGCAAACGTTGTTCCTGCTTTTAAGAAGGGAGATAGATCGTCTATATGCAACTACAGGCCAATCAGTTTGACATCGGTTATAGGAAAAATGCTTGAATCAGTAATAGTAAATAGACTCGGAGAACACATCGAAAGACATAATTTAATTCGTGATTCACAGCATGGTTTCTCCAAGGGTAAGTCATGTGTGACTAATCTTCTATCCTTTTACACTAAAGTATATAAGGCGTCAGATAACAATGATAATTACGATGTTATTTCCCTTGACTTTAGCAAAGCGTTCGACGAAGTGCCACTCCAGAGACTACTAAATAAAATCAAAGCCCATGGCATAGGAGGAAAAGTGTTAGAATGGATTAGAGCTTGCATTAGTAACAGAAAACAGCGGGTCACCATAAATGGAGTAAAATCTATGTGGGGTAATGTTACTAGTGGGGTCCCACAGGGCTCGGTTTTTGGTCCCTTGTTGTTCATTATGTACATAAACGACTCAGACGATGGGATAAATTGTGATGTTAGTAAGTTTGCGGACGACACTAAAATAGGACGCCTAATTAGGTCAGAAGACGACGCAGAGATTCTGCAGGATGATCTTAACAAATTGTTCACATGGTCGATGAAATGGCAAATGAACTTCAATATCTCTAAGTGTAGCGTGTTAAACGTAGGGCTACACAGCTCCGAAAATAGATACAGCTTAGATAACACGCTTTTAGAGAAAACTGAGTTCGAGAGAGACTTGGGAGTTCTAGTTAGTCCGGACCTTAATACAAGGAAACAGTGCATTAGCGCCAGGAATAAAGCAAACAGAGCTTTAGGTTTCATTGCTAGGACGGGAACGAATAGAAGTGCAGAGGTAATTATTCAACTCTATCCAGCGATAGTTAGACCCATCCTTAACTATGCGGTGCAGTTTTGGTCTCCGTCCTGCAGAATGGACATCAATTCACTAGAATCAGTAGAGAAGAATGACCAAAATGATACATGGACTCAGAAATTTACCTTGGAAAGACGCAGTGTGCGGGGTGATCTGATAGAGGTGCTCAAGTGAATCAAATGTTATGACAGGGGTGATGCAAACAAGGTCATCATATTAAAACAACAGGGCAGGACTCACAGTAATGATTATAAACTGGACAAATTTAGATTTAAAAAGGAAATAGGCAAGAATTTGTTTACTAATAGGGTGGTCGACAAATGGAATAAACTTAGTAACCATGTAGTAAGCGCTGGAACTATCAGTTGCTTTGAGAAACGATTAGACAACTTTATGGATGGGGATGACAGGTGGTGATGGATACGGAGCTGACTAGTGTAAGCCTTATGGTCTCTTGCAGTCTCCTTCATTCTTATGTTCTTATGTAAACCGCACACATCCCAACGAACCAAGTCACCAATCACCGGGAAAGACACGTTAGCCTAGCTCGACCCGTAGCCAGATTGACCTTAGCCGCGCTAGCTCGCAAGAGATCGCGAACCACTAGCCAATCAGCGGGCTCCATTCCCAGACGGCCGGCAATTTTAGCCAGTACTAGGGTATATATTCTCCACAAAATCTGATAGTCTGTAGTCTCTCTGAGGAAGACATCCGTCAAATTGTTAGAGGATATTCATTCCTACATTAGCCTGCGTCCCCTTGCCATCTTCCACTCATCTACTTTATGCTACAACATATATATATATATATATATATATATATATATATATATATATATATATATATGTGTGTGTGTGTGTGTGTGTGTGTGTGTGTGTGTGTGTGTGTGTGTGTGTGTATGTACAATATATATATATATATATATATATATATATATACATGCATTATTAAAATCGACAGCATTAAGGAGGTTGTTAATATTCTTATGGGTATTCTCCAGCTTTCTAACCAATACTCTGCCATTTGGAGGGTGGGCATAGACCAAGTTGCCAAAATTATTCATTTATTCAACGTTTCGTCTTACAAAGAGACATCATCAGGAAATTCTGTAACAAAGATTATATAGACATACAGAAATAAAGAAAAACAACAGTTTAACCTAAACAAAATTCGCAAATATAGAAATTGAAATCAATAAATCAGCAATAACACACATTCTAACTCGATACATGGGCCATTGGGGACCGCTACTTACAAAAATTAAAGGTCCAAAGAAATGACGAAGGAAATCTTCGGTTGGTGACTTATATATACGCACCCAGCCGGCTTGGGTGGTGGAAGGGGTGGTGGAGGGAGTATTAGAGGGCGGGGTTGGTTTCTCGTTAATACGTGGAGAGGGTTGGGGGGATTGGGGGGTTAGGGGGTTGCGGGGTCGG
>NC_134807.1:36897662-36905162 GCF_046742065.1 Oratosquilla oratoria | reverse complement strand
AAGCTGCTTATTCATGTCGGGGTTGCTGTGTTTGATATGCAACGCTTCGATAATCGCAAGTCTTTTGTGATCTTTTTCCGTGGCAATAATGGAAGTATCTTTTACGAGGTCTTCTCTTGTGAGTCGTAGTTGGTGGTGGTTACTATAATGATTTTTTATGGCGCCTGCAGATAAATGAAGAGTAAGCCTTCTCGATACTTTAGTAGTAGTCATACCAATATACGACGCATGAGGCCCACAGTCCTCATGGTGTCATACAAATTTGTATACGGTATGACTACGTTGAAGGAGAGGGCGTTCAGGAGTGGTGTTATTTCTCATGATCAGGTTACTAATCCTTTTGTTTTTATAGAAAATAACCAGATTTAACCTATCGCTCTCGTTAATAGGTTTGACATTTCTTTTAATTATGTCCTTGATAATTCATTCCTCGGTCTTATACGAGGTTGACATCTGAGACTTATAATATAAATTAATTTTATTGCTAGGCGGGATGATCTATAAGGAGTTGTTTTTATGGTTATGCGACTTGTTTATAGTGCGTTTGACCACTTTGGAAACGACGTGGTGTGGGTATCCATTGTCTACAAGCATTTGGGATACCCGGTCTATTTCTCTGTGGGCGTTTTTCCACTCACTGCAGTGGGACAGCGCTCTCCTGACGAAATCTGCGATAGTAGTCTCTTTAAATCGGTCAGGGCATTCGCTTTGGCCATTCAAACAATGGCCAGCGTTAGTGGATTTGACATAGACCGAAGTGGAAATTGTGTCCTCCTCGACTTTTAGGAGGACATCCAAGAAGGGGAGGGCACCATCTGTACTTTTTTTCTTGGTGAAGTGTAGACCGGATTTCTATTCGAATGTTTTACGTAAGACCTGCAGCTCGGACTCACTTTCTACACAAATGAATGTGTCGTCGATGTATTGGCAATACGTGCTAGGTCTCTGGATGTCACCGAAGACTTGTTCCTCGACAGTACCCATAAAGAAGTTTGCGAAGAGAACTCCCAATGGAGATCCCATGGCAACGCCATCTCTTTGGACATATATTCTTCCTCTTGGGCATCTGAAAGGAGCTTCTTTTGTACAGATTTCAAGCAGGGACTTCAGCGCTGGTTCAGGGATTTTAAACTTTGGGGTAGACACGTCACGATATAATCTGTCCAAAATAAAACTAATAGTTAAATTTATGGGAACGTTCGTAAAGAGACTCTCCACATCGAGCGAGGCAATATGCTTGCTTGAGTCTAAATTTTTTACAAGCTCCAGAAAGTCAGACGAAGAAGCCACATTGTACCTATCTGGAACGTATGGGGTCAAAAGGGTGGCGAGTCTTTTGGCCAAGTAATACGTGGGGGTGGGAATCTGGCTGATGATAGGACGTAATGGGTTACCTGGCTAATGGTTTTTAACATTACCATACATGTATCCAAGGTCATAATCTCCACTTAACAGCGGCAGTTTGATATCGTCAGTTACTGAAGCTGTCCGGGTCCCCCTCCTCTTCCAGTCGCTCCAAGTACCGGGCGACTTGGCCATCTTACATACCCAATTGTGCATATATTTAATTTACAAAGGATAAATGCAGTATAATAAAATTAAATACAATAAAGTACAATACAATTCAATAAAATGCAATGGAATAAAATGTATTAAAACAAAATGAAATGCCACTTGTGCAACAATTAAAAGTGCACAACGCACTTGGACGCGGAGGAAATAAATAAAATGAAATACAGCAAAGTGAAATAAAGTACAATAAAACAATGCAATAAAATGAAATGAAATAAAATGGTACTTATGCGACAATTAAAAGTGCACTACGCACTTGCAGGGAAAGGAAATAAAATCAAAACTTGATTACCCACACTGTGACATTTGTTCACCTTGTCCTCTCTCGTTCACGTAGTTTGAAATGTGGACTATATATATATATATATATATGTATATATATATATATATATATATATACATACATACATATATATATATATATATACATATACATATACATATACATACACATATACATATACATATACATATACTTATACATATAAGCATATTATAATGCTCATATTGTAACTATTCCATAAAACTGGAAATCAAAACTCACATTAATGCTCCAGGCTTTTTAGTGTGAAAGCCAGAAACATCAACTAGGCAGGGACCCAAGTCTTTAAAACATTATCACCTTAGTCGCTGATCTCGTTCACAGCCCACTTCAATCCTAGCAGTCATTGACCAGTGTCGGCATAATGAGCGTCCTGTCCTGGCAACGCTTATATGAACAAGTGTACAGCGACATCCGTAGGAAAGAATGATCCCATTCACAAATAGAGTACATTATATACAATCACTAATAGAATAAATACGTTCGTAATACATAAACTTAGTAATTACAATACATTAAACAAATACCCATATACTTTAATCAATGTACGAATACACATATATACAAAATGTACCAAGTCATCCGGTACGATTTAAACAAACAACTCAATTACCAATATCGTCGTTCTATTGATGATACAATCTCCATCGTCATCGTCATTGTCATTGTCACTGTCATTGTCATTTCTATTGTCATTGTCATTGTAATCGTCATCGTCATTGTCATCGTTAGTATTAATGTTATTGCCATTGCCATTGCCATTGTAATTGTCACCGTCATTGCTATTATCGTTGTCATTGCCATTGTCATTATCATTATCATTATCATTATCATTATCATTATCATTATCATTATCATTATCATTATCATTATCATTATCATTATCATTATCATTATCATTGTCATTGTCATTGTCATTGTCATTGTCAATGTCAATGTCACTGTCATTGTCTTTGTCATTGTAATTGTCATTGTCATTGTCATTGTCATTGTCATTGTCATCGTCATCGTCATTGTCATTGTCATTGTCATTGTCATTGTCATTACCATTATCATCGTCATCATCATCGTCATCATCCTCTTCATCCCCTTCGTCTCTGTTATCGTCATCGTTATTGCTATTGTCATTGTAAGAGGCTGGTAGATAAAGGTAGACAAGTAAGGTAAATAGAGGGGTAGATGGCGAGAATTTAAATTTTATCAGTTGGATGTTTGGTAAACAACAATCTAGGCGAAGGCGTTGCTTAATCTCGCTCCTCCTTTAAAGTTTATAAACAACCGTTGGGGACCCAATTTCACTGATGTGTTATGCTGATGTAACAATATGTAAACTAAGCCAGTGATGCATTGATTTCGTGATTGCTTGAGTAAGCAGTATTGCTTAAGGCGTTTGTAACAGTCTTTATGATTGAAGAAAGGGTGGAGGAGAAAATTAATTTGGTTCATGGGAGAAAATTCACGCCCTGGGGGGGGGGGGTACTTAGTTGTAAGAGTAAAGAGCATTGGACTAAAGGAATCATGACGTCAATGCGGATTTACGTAGTGATTGAATTGAGGATTCCAGTTGGGAGTCCTCTGGTGTAACAAAGACAATAACGTTGTAGAAGAATTAGTGAAGAAAATCAAGAAAAAATTAAGCAATTTAATTCCGCTCTTTCTTACGTAAGACAGTGATGAAAAGAAAGTTGAGAGTGAAAAGGGACCACAGAAGGGAACAGTAGACGGAGTAGTAAATAATATTGACAACGAAGGTAACAGTCATTGTCATTGTCATCGTCATCGTCATCGTCATCGTCATCGTCATCGTCATCGTCATCGTCATCGTCATCGTCATCGTCATCGTCATCGTCATCGTCATCGTCACCGTCACCGTCACCGTCATCGTCATCGTCATCGTCATCGTCATCGTCATTGTCATTGTCATCGTCATCGTCATCGTCATTGTCATTGTCATTGTCATTGTCATTGTTACTGTAATTGTCATAATCATTGCCCTTGTCATTGTTCATATCACTGCCATTGCGAACGTCATCGTCATCGTAATTCTCATCGCCATCGTCATCATCGTCGTCCTCGTCATCATAGTCGTCCTCGTCCTCGTCAACATGATTATTTTTGCCATCGTCATTGTCATCGCCATATTGCAGGGCCATTGAGAATTTTGGAACAGCTACGTGGTACTTGGTGCTCTTGTGGGTATGCCGTATGGTTACGCGTGATGACAGGAAATGAGGCAGCAAGACGGCTGGGCATACGCACTGCGCCTTGGAAAGCTCACATTTACTGTGTAGGACAACGCTAGGCGACGTATAGATTTGATGTGAAGTCGGCTGTAGCAAACGAAATGTAGCGTGGAGATAGGTTAGCTTAAAGCATGCGTGTAGATCAGCTTTTCCCAACCTGGGGTGCTAGCATCCCCCTGGGCGTGCTGAAATCAATTATAGGGGGTGCTAGGAAGTGATGCACACACCAACTTCATTGATATATGTATCACTGATTACCTAGCTGTGCATTTATGACTTTTCCATTTATTTTATTTTTCTAGTGTGTTCTTATTTCTTCAGTTCTAAGGAATCAAGAAAATAAATCATCAAGCAGTACACTTCACTTTCTTTTATATTTCTAATAACAAGATAGGGGTGCTGGACTGCTTAGACATGACGACAGGGGGTACTGCTATGGACGGAAAAGGTTGGAAAACGCTGGTGTAGATCATCGGTGGATTGTGGGTGGTGCGTATAAGAAAGCAGATGAGGGTGGCCAGATATGTATGTGGAGACGTAAGATGCAGTGACAGGTCGTCTGGATGCAAAACTGCGTACGTGAAAAAAAAAAACGTAGAGGCAGGGAGAGTTCTCTTGAACACTATGCAACTTGAAGAAGAACATCGAATAATAGGTGGAGTTCGTATCGCACCGTAACATAAGAGGCGACGATAACGAATTTCTAGGTAAACACATGAAAGTAAATTGTCATATGGACTTGTATGTTCACGACCACCTCGTGTGCCACCATTTGTTGCAGGGATGTTTAAGAGACCCTACAACACGATGGTGAGAATTAAACTTCACTAAACTTTTTTGCTCATTTTGCTACTTCACACACACAAACTTAATGTTGGTCTACACTGCTTAATGGTTAAGCTGGAACTGATTGGTGAGTGCGTGGGTACGCTTACAGAATGTCACTCAGGATACCATGTCTCCATAATTGAAATGAATTACATCCTATCTTTAAAGTAATTTTATATTTATAAAAAAAATAACATGCAATTCAATTTTGATATATACTCGTGTGACTTATGAATGTGAATGATGTATAAATATTCTAAATGCAATGTTACATAAATGTAAATATTATGGCAACAAAGATGTTGTTTGTAGACGAAAGAAACTATTTATAGAAATATGTGTGGTGGTCTCTTAGATACGTAGTATATATCTGTGTGCACGTATGAATATTTGTCTGTGGGTGTACGAGTTATATTACGTGAATGTCTAGCAGAAGAGTGATCTGGGGATTTTGGTCTATGTTGTCTCCGTGTTAGCAGCATACGGCAACGATTACTTGTGTGAAAACATGTACCATTGTGCTTGCGGTATCGGTTCGGTTGTGATGGGTATCTGTGATAACAAGTGTTAACGAGGTGTCGTGGTTTGTGGTAGCATGTACAAAATATTCGTGTTCTTGAAGGAGAGCGTTGTCGTGAGCGATCTCGCGTGCGTGATGTATGTCTTGATCTCGTGTTATGTGAGGGGGACTGTATGACCTGTGCTATCGTGTGTGGGGGTGCTATGGGTACTGACTGGTTTTGTATCTGAGTGATAACTTGGTCCGTGTCAAAGAATTTCCTAGAGAATTCGCCTAATGTGATACCTGGTGTGAATGTAATGGTGCTGGCTTTCTGGAGTGTGTCTGGGTGTAATTGTGAGAGAAGGCAAATGTATTCAATGAGGGTGACTACGTTTTCCAATGAAATTGTGTTGCCTGAGACCCAGTCTGAGTATTTCTCTGAGTTCGCTCTTAAACACTGATGTTATTTTGACTGCCTTTTCTTTAGTGGTGTGTGGGCTACGATTGTAAGTTTTTGCCAAAAAGTATAGGCGGAAAGTGCTCTAAGTGGCTCAAAAGCAGCAAATGACTTTTTAAATTGCTCTACAACTTGACCAGATGTGTTTCCTCAAATAAGTCAGACAGAATGACGTCACCAGCTAATGTGTCATGCTTGTCTATTATTTATGTTAAGATGGATATATTTGCTTTGTCGTCTGTGACATTCCTACGTAGCATTTCTGAGTGAACCTCAGTGAGGAAATTATGTACAAGGATGTTCCTGCCGTTGAAGAGTGATAATGTTGTTTCATCCTTGATGACTGTGATAAGATTTTGTGTTGTCATGGTGTTGTGAGTAGGAGACGAATTTTTTGAAGAGTTGGAAGTAGAAGGGGGGACATGGTTGGTGGAAACGTTCTTTGACTTCGTGTATAGGGTCAGTATGTCAAGTCAAAGGGGGCTTTGGACATGTTCATGTATTGAATAAAAGTATGGAGACTATTGTACTCCTAGGTGGTACTGAGAGCGGAAAAATATCTACTTACCCAAGGTAATGCTGGAGTGTTAGGCGGTCACGGTGCTGCAATGGGGCGAGAAGATAAAAGGATGCACTGCTGGAAATAGGGTGAGCTATTAGTAAAAGATTGTAGTGAAATGAGTTTGAAAATGTGTAATCAAAATGTATAGGAATATATGGAAAAAGAAAAGGAAGAGCATGCTCAGCGAGATGTGGTGAGTGAGGGAGTGTTGGCTCGTAGATGCCGCGACAATCGTTGGCGCGTAGAGATGATCGTGCGGGGCGTGATGCGATGTTGGAGAAGGGGGGGGATCCAATTTATGCGATGGTGGAGAAGGGTGGTCCAAAATCTCTGTGCTGAATTGGTGGAGGCGGCAGGCGTCGTGAATGCTGGAGAATGCGTATCTGTGTTGACGTAGTGGAGGAGGCGGGCATCGTGTGTGTTGGAGGATGCCTCGGGGGGAAATCCTCGTCGTAGATGCTGTAGGATGCACAACGTAGAAGTAGGGCTTGGTTTCGTGGTTGGATGGTGGACGATGCAGCTAGAAGGGATCAGCATAGAAATAGGGCTTCGCTTCGTAGTTGGATAATGGACGGTGCAGCTACGAGTGATTGCCTCGTATGTAAGATACTTCAGTGAAGATCAAAGCCGCTGTTGTTGAATGGTTTGCTTCGGAGTGGTATTGAGGATGAGTGTTGTAGCGAAGAGCGTCGGTGCTTCGAAGCAATTAGTGTTGCACATAGATTCGTATCCCTCTGCTGCCCACCAGAATGTAAGTTGTAGGTTAACTCTACATTTGATGGATAAGGAAAGTTTTGTGGTAGTTCTTGGCTTTAATGTACCAGACTTCGTTCTGCCTTACAAATACACGGCAAGCTCCGTTCAAACTTCGGATGGTTGCCAGAAATATTCTAATTACATTATAAACAAAGGTTCCCAAGCATGAAATAAGTAGCCTGTTGCCATATTAGCATAAAGACTATTTGGAAGGTTTGGTCTGACATGGCGAGAGGTGCCGGGAGATCCTTATGTCCG
>NC_134807.1:36875162-36880162 GCF_046742065.1 Oratosquilla oratoria | reverse complement strand
ATATATATATATATATATATATATATATATATATATATATATATATATATATATATATTGTGACGCCTAAGGGGAAGGGCCAGGTTCAAAAACTAGAGTTCTGCTTAAAGAATGATTATTTCCTTCAAAAGAAACAAAACAAACAAGATCGAAGAATAGATGTCGCCAAGCGAGCAAAAATTACAATATCCGAATACACATTAAAGTTCACAAAGATAAATAAATACCAGACAATGGGTTTCTTTGGGACATAAATGGCTAAAATTGCCAAGACACGTAAATATAATAGTCGATCAAATATCGACAATCAAAATAAGAAAAAATAGTCTTCAAAGACAATACGTGGTAAGGTCGAGATATATCGACCAACAGAATGGAAACTAAGTCCTACGTAATATTTTATGTAAAAATTACAAAGTCGAGAAAATTCTACGACTAAAAAGTCTAAGTCCAAACAAAATTGAAATGAAACTAGCATAAGGCTAGACAAGATAGCAAGGGGCTCTGTATAAGCAGAGTCTGAATCTGAATCTGAATCTCTAGGAAAGACCACCAGCTTGCGCGGGATCGGTTTTTGTGGGCGGGGAAGAATGTCTGTAAGAAAATGAAAAGATAGTAGCGTATAAAAGAGGGCTATTGCCACCGGCGATTTGCGAGCGATTAGGAGTTTATTGGTGGTCGTGGCTCGGGAGAAATGGACCGGGAGCTTGGACGGAGGTGCTGACGCCGGGGTTAGGATTAGGATCACCAACGAAAGTTTAGAAAATGGTAGGAGGCGTAGTAGTAGAGAAAGGTGGAAAAACGGAAAAATCTTTACTGGAAGGTAAACTGAAATGAGAAGATGTAGTAGAAGAGAAAGTTAGAAAGGAAGCGAATTTTAGTCGAAGAAAAAGTAAGTGTAGATGTTTGTGCGTGTGTTGTGGCTCTGTTCGTGAGAGGTGTGTGTGTGTATCTTACGGCAAGTGAGTAGAGTTCACTTCCCGCGTGTAGAGCGCGGTCCTGATAAGCCACAGGTGGGGCCTGAGTAGCCTGCTTTTCCCAGGTTGGGTTTGAGTTCCTGTAGAGTTGATCCAGTGGCTGTGCGAGGGGGGGGCAGGCGGGCGGTGTGAACCCGCCTGCCGACGTCAACGAAGAGATCGGTCTGTAATTAGACCGGCAGCAGCAAAGGAGATATATCTCCTCGCCACCACCGCTGGCGAGCGCGTTACTGATGAGCCACAGGTGGAGCCTGAGTTGCCTGTTTTTCCCCAGGTTGGGTTTGAGTTCATGTAGAGTTGATTCAGTGGCGGTGCGAGGGAGGGGCAGACGGGCGGGTGTTGTATGATCTCTTTCCTTCCAATCACAACTCTGAAAACAGAGAATTGCGCGATTGGGAATTGTGTGTAAATGTTAGAAGTGTAAACTCGCTCACCAGCGTCAGCGAAGAGGCCAGCGTTAGGTTGCGGGCCGGTTGGACAGAGAGGTGTCCCAAGTCTCTCCGTCGACCAGCCTGCGATCAGATTGAGGGTTCTGAATGAGACGGTTTGGGCCTCTGCTTTGCCAGCGAGCAAGTGTGCGTGTGCCTCTTTTCTTCCAAGCACTACTCTGAAAACAGAATTACGTGACTTGGGAAATGTGTGTATTTGTCTTGGTGTAAACTCGCCTGCCGACGTCAACGTAGAGGTCGGCCATGCCAGACCGGCAGCAGCAAGGAGATATATCTCCTCGCCACCACCGGCCGGCGAAGATTCCTGGGAGTTTGTTGAGAGAGCTGGTTTGAAGAGACGTCCGACCTCTACGAGCGCTGATAATGTGGTGGTCGTCCCGAAGAATCACCATGCACTTTCAACACGGAGGGCCTAAGCAACACCACTGGACCCAGCATCGACGCCACCTTGATAGGGAGACTATGGTAAAAAACACTGAAGTTGTGGCAAAAGAAGAAGATCCACAGCGCTTGGCTATCTTGGAAGCCATCTGGATAAAGAAACTGCAACCTGCCATTAATAGGCAAGTAAATGACTTCGCCCTCCTCCCTAGCATGAAACCTGTTCGGAGGAGCCAGAAGGGCAATTCCAAGAATTCGGGGTCTCCTCCATAGAGACTTCCCATTCCCCGCCAAAGTGAAGAACATCCTGCCATTCGTCGTTCCCAAAGACTGAGAAGCAGATTGGCGCCGAACCCGGGAGTGACCTCTCCGGGTACTGTTTCAGCCAAACTGTGATCTCTCCTAGTGTTCGTGCAAATACGGGTGACCTCCCCCAGTTTCTACACGGTGTCTTCTCCCCGTGCTTTTTTCTTCATTTAAAATATGCTCCCTTTTCCATTCTTATTCACATCATCTGAGGATGCAGAAAGATCTGCGAAACGTTTTGAAATTTGTTTTGCTTGTATTTTGTTTTTTGCTGTATTCTTTGTCTTTTCTTGTATTTAGTTTACTGTGTACTGTATTTTTTTGTTCATTATAACTTTTGTTTCCTATGAGTTTTGGAAATTTGATTTACTCCCTTTCCCCCTACCAGAAATCTATTTTTCGCAAGCTTGAGAGCTCACGGAAAAAGTTAATCCATAATTCTTTTGCTGTCGTTTTTAACAGAATATGCATCAGAGAGAATCTCCTGCCACGCTTCACCAATATATATATATATATATATATATATATATATATATATATATATATATATATATATGTGTGTGTGTGTGTGTGTGTGTGTGTGTGTGTGTGTGTGTGTGTGTGTGTGTGTGTGTATTCGCACCATAAAAAATATATTTACATATTTTTTTCTAATCTATCCATTGAGAAAATATGGTCCGCAAGAAACATTCAATTTACCCTTCACATTAGTCTTATTATTATTATTATTATTTATCATTATTCATATTTGCTAGATGTAAGGTGACCGATGTAAAGCTATTAATGCCTTCCCGTTATGCCGTTTTTGCCTGGATCACTCGGTGGAGGGGGCACCGGAAACTTATCGGTTTCCCTTCTCGAACTTATTTCCATGTCTTTGGCCTAAGCGCAAATTGAGACGCAGGCGACAAAGGCAGACTTCTTGTTGCCGAACTAAAGTACAGTTTGAAATTTTCTCTCACTTGAAATGCTGAGGTAGTACATCTAGAAGCATTTCAAGTGAGAGAAAAGTTCAAAATGTATTTCAATTCTGCAATAGGAGGTCTACCTTTACTCACTAATGCGTCGCCTGTGTGAGGGTATCATTAGACGTTTACCTCCTCTGTTACCCCACCTCTCTTCGGTGTTAGTATGCAGGGAGCATATGCGTCAGCTCAACTCTAGTTGTCAGCTTTAGACTAAGATATCTGGTCTGTAGCTGAGCAATATGCTGTAGGACTAGAGGTAGGGTAACAAAAGAAAAATATTCATTTATATAATACCGTAATCATCAAATTAGGTTATGCAAATCGGAAGTAGAAATAAGTTTTGTCGTCACCTATCTAGTTAAGAACATGACGAGAACCTTCCTTCTTATCCCTGAGGCGATGAAGATCATCTTGTATGTTATCCTGACTGCCAATATATGAGTTTATTTAGCTGAGGAAAACCCACTTCGTCTAAACAAGAATACAAGGGAATACGTAATATCGGCTGGTGCATTCACACCCGCTGCTGTTAGTTTTGTATTTATGATGTGGTAGCGGAAAATGATTCCACCTAATTGCTTACTACATGTTGGACGTATAAATGAAGCCATAATTGAAATTATTTTCCATAATGAATACAAAGCGGACTATAAACAAGAAGCACAGACGGTCAGGAGTGGGACCAAGAACTGTATTTAGTATTTCGCATTTGGTAACCATATAACAAGCGTTTCTATCCTTGGAAACAATATTTTGCCGAAGATTTGGAGTCCCAGAGAGTGATAGATGTGATTTAAGGATATAATTACAAAGGTGGCAAATTTAAAAGTTATCAGCATTATTTTATTAGTGGAGAATAGCCTTCGATAAAAAAATGCATTGCCTTCCCAAACACACACACACACACACACACACACACACACACACACACACACACACACACACACACACACACACACACACACACACACACACACACACACACACACACACACACACGCACGCATACACACTCACACGCGCGCGCACGCGCGCGACTCGGTGGCGCGGTTGGTGGAGTCTCCGGCTGATACTACGGCGGTCCGGGTTCGAATCCTACCCAGGGCTGAAATAATTTCAGTATAACAACGCTGTGAGTCGTTACTTCATCTCTCGTGGGCGGGGAGTTGAGGGTGTGAGTGCGTGTAAGGTCACAGCATTACCCATAGATCGGTCATACGAGGTCTGAGCTCTCTTCCGGGAGGGAAATAGCTGTCGTTCACGAAACCAACACGTGATCCAAAGACCATGGTGAATACACACACACACGCACGCACACGCACACACACACACACATACACACACACACACACACACACACACACACACACACACACACACACACACACACACACTCATACCTTTTTTTGTGTATGGATGCCTCCCCAACTGACAAGCTTACCCCTACCAGAGGAGATCAAGCGTTGACTGCGGATGAGAATCGAAAGGCCAGTCAGTTTAACAAAAGTCTATTCCTCTAACGCCACGAACAGATCTCTTCCTTACCCTCCTCCTGCTTAACCTCTTCTTTCTTTGACCTACATATCCCAGCCTGTTCTCATGAATTCTCTATTACTAACATTCCTTTTCCCAAACCAGACCTTTACTCATTTCATTCTGGTGATGTAGCTCACCTAACTTCTCAGACCCACGCTAAGTTTCATACGAGGGAGTGGGTTAACTTTGATAACTGATTTGAAATGCGGGCGGGACCCAGTCGACTTTTCCTACTCCGTCATAACCGAATGCAAGAGAGGAACTTCCTGCCCCCGGAATATTCGTCTGCAAAACTGCCGAAGTGAGGAACTCGCCTTGCGGGCTTTGTTAGTTCGATGGAGCGTGACGCGGGGGCGCTTGAAGACTCATAAGAAGACTTTTGA
>NC_134807.1:36860162-36865162 GCF_046742065.1 Oratosquilla oratoria | reverse complement strand
TTCGCGAAGGCGCCGAAGTTCTCGAAGGTGCCGAAGTTCTCGAAGTCGCCGAAGTTGTCGAAGGTGCCAAAGTTCTCGAAGGTGCCGAAGTTCTCGAATGTGCCGAGTTCTCGAAGGTGCCGTAGTTCTCGAAGATGCCGAAGCTCTCGAAGGTGCCGAAGTTCTCGAAAGTGCCGAAGTTCTCGAAATTCCCGAAGTTCTTGAAGGTCTGGAAGGTCTCGAAGTTCTGGAAGGTCTCGAACTTCTGGAAGGTCTCGAAGATGAAATGAAAATGAAGAAAGAAAATATGGACAGCTCTATATAATTGAAACAAATGAAGCATTAAATCTGAGGTCAAATAATAATCAAAATTCTAATTGCTTATATTCAGTTTTCGAAAAGAAATATCTCAAGCAATGGTCGATGATCTATATGTATGGGCATATAAAAACATGAGAACTGTCGAACTTGAAGAGCAACAGAGAGCTACATTACAAAATATCCCTTTTCTCTTTCGTGTAATTTACACGGGTTCCGCAACGACCTTCCGAATATTTGTTCAAAAAGTTCAATTGTTTTGTATGCTACTCATAAATTGGAGCCAATTTTAATCTAAAGCATTTACAAAGTAAGGTATAGTCGTCGAAATCTGAATTAGTCGATCGATCGAATTGGGAAAAAAGTCTGATGGTTATTAATTGTTCCTTATGTGTTTACCTGCAGTATGGACGAACGAAGAAGGCAGCGAAGAGAGGCAGCCAGGGAACGACAAAGAAGGAGACGAGAGCAGTTCAGAGAGAATGAAAGACAAGCCCAACGAAATAGAAACAGAGAACAAATGCGAAGAACGAGGGATCAAATGAGCGAAGAGGAGAGAAATGCATTTAATAATCGTAGTAGAGAACTAATGCAAGGAAGAATGAATAAAATGAATGAAGAAGAAAGAGAACTGCATAACACTCAAGCAAGAGAACGGATGCGAGCAAGAAGAGATGCAATGGATGAAGAAGAAAGACAATCGCAACGAAGCATCAACAGACAACAGATGAGAGTTAGAAGAAACAACATGACTGAAGAAGAACGACTGATGAACCTTGAAAATAGGAGAAATAGAAATAAAATACGGAGAAATAATGCGGATGGTGTCCAATTTATAAATCCTGATAGATTCTATATTGGGCCAATGAATGTTATTTGTGAACACTGCTAGGCTCTCCGATTTCAGGGAAATAATGGAAAAGTATCACTTGAGCCCCTCCAAGAATATCCGGTCATTCTAAGGAAATTGTTCGAAGGAAATGACAGGGATTCTAGCAACTTTAGAAACAACATTAGAAATTATAACTCCTCCTTTGCCTTTGCTTCCTTCGGCGCTGAAGTGAAGCCACCTCCAGGACATGGTCCATATTGTTTTCGATTGCAAGGACAAATATATCATTATGCAACAAATTTACATCCAAATGAAAATGAAGAAAGAAAATATGGACAGCTCTATATAATTGAAACAAATGAAGCATTAAATCTGAGGTCAAATGCTAATCAAAATTCTAATTGCTTATATTCAGTTTTCGAAAAAATATCTCAAGCAATGGTCGATAATCCTTTTGTAGGGGCATATAAAAACATGAGAACTGTCGAACTTGAAGAGCAACAGAAAGCTACATTACATAATATGCCTCCCAGAAAAATAACCATGCAATTTATTGCCGGCCCTGATGCGAGGAGATATTATAATCCAACAAATGATGAAATTGCAGCAATATTTGTCGGTGATGATGGAGCACCTCCTGTCCAACGTGACATTATAGTGTACCCTGAAGGACAACAGAGGGAGAGGATATCCTACTTCTCTTGCCATCTTGATCCAATGATTTACCCTCTCCTCTTTCCTCATGGTGAATTCGGATGGCATATAAACATTACTCATGTAGAAAATAGGCAAACTAGAGTTCGTAAGAAGGTTACTATGCAGGAATTTCATGCATATCGTCTAGCTATAAGAGGTGGCTTCAGTGGTGGAAAAATATTTCAGCAATATATAGTTGATGCTTATGTTAAAGTAGAGGGTTGTCGTTTGAAATTCATTGCAGAAAATCAAGCACAACTAAGAGTTGCAATGTATTCAGGTTTGATGGATCACCTTGCAAGAAATAATGAAAATGAAGATCCTGGAGTACCTGTCATTTTGCCATCATCCTTCACAGGGAGCCCACGAAATATGCAACAATGCTATCAAGATGCAATGGCAATAGTTTGCAAGTATGGAAGGCCTGATTTATTTATAACATATACTTGCAATCCAAAATGTCGAGAAGTAACTGAAAACTTACAACCTCATGAAACTGCACAGAACAGACCTGATTTGTTGGCACGAGTTTTCAAACAACATCTCAATGAGTTAATGATTGACATAAAGGACAGCCATGTACTTGGGGTACCTATTGCTGCGATACATGTTATTGAATTTCAGAAAAGAGGTCTCCCGCATTGTCACATGCTAATCATGCTGCGTGAAGAAGATAAAATTAGAACTAAAGAACAAATTGATAATATTGTTTCAGCTGAATTACCATCAGAACATGATCCAGAATTGAGAGAATTAGTGAAAAAACTCATGATTCATGGACCCTGCGGTACATTTAATCCCAATTCAATCTGTATGGTAGAGGGAGAGTGTCAAAAGAAATTTCCTATGCCGTATCAGGAGGAGACTATAACAAATGTTTCTGGATATCATTTTTACAGACGCAGAAATAATGGAGATTCTGTTAGAGTGGGCGTCCATGAGGTTGACTGCCGGTTTGTAGTACCATATAATAAATATTTACTCAGAAAATATGGTGCTCACATTAATGTAGAAGTGTGTATATTGGTAAAAAGTGTGAAATATCTTTTCAAATATGTCTATAAAGGACATGATTGCGCAATGATGTAAATGAATATGAACAACAATCAAACTAATGAAAATGAATATAATGAAATTAAACAATATATTTCGTGTAGATACGTATCTCCGCCTTAAGCATTTTGGCGTTTGTCAGAATATAAAATGTATGGATAGTCGCACACAGTTTACCGACTGGCACTCCATTTGCCTGACCAGCAACAAGTTTATTATAAGCCGGGCGAACAAAGACAGGCTGCTGCCCGTGCAGAAGGACAAGACACGCAATTAACTGCATGGTTCAAACTTAACCAAAGTGACGTGGATGCAAGAGCCTACCTTTATATTGATATCCCTGAATATTATGTACTTAATAACCAAAGCAACACTTGGACCAGAAGACAACGTCACCGACAGATTGTAACGAGAATGTACTCTGCCAGTCCTAGAAATGCTGAGAAATTCCATTTAAGGATGCTTCTTCTTCATGTACCAGGTGCAACTTCTTTTGATGACTTGAAAACTGTAGGAGGTGAACAGTTGCCGACCTTTAAGGATGCCTGTATTCGATTGCAACTGCTTGAAGATGACAACGAACTAGAAATGGCTTTGAGTGAGGCAGCTATATATCAAATGCCACGACAGCTTCTTAACATGTTTGCAATTATTTGTTTATTCAATACACCACAAAATGCCTTACAATAATGGAATGATAACAAACATCTTATGATAGAGGACCTTTTATGCCAATATGATAATAATGTTGCAGAAAATATCGCTGTGCATCACATAAACATGATTTTGAATGAAAACGGCATGAATTGTGCAATGCTTGGTCTGCCAGAACCAATCAGTGAGCCTCCTGCCATTCAACATATGGAAGAAATTCAAGAAGTCAATCCTGAAGTACTAAATATTGAGCAAAGATATGTATTTGATAGTGTCATTAACGCTGTAAGTGAAATAGATAGAGGATTAGAAACCAACCACCGACTGTTTTACTTGGATGCACCTGGCGGCTCTGGCAAAACTTTTCTATTCATTATGATTCATGATTACCTGGTGGCTCAAAATGTGGCTGTTAGTACTTCTGCTTGGACAGGTATTGCAGCAACACTATTGAAAAATGGAAAAACTCTTCACAGTATCTTCAAACTTCCTGTTCCTTTGACTGAGACAATTACCTGCAATATTCCGCCTAATTCTGACCAAGCCAATATTCTCAGGCAGGTGAAAGTCTTCATTATTGATGAGGCGTCGATGATCCCTCGATATGCATTGAATGCTATTGATAATTGTTTACAAGATATTATGAATAATAATAGCATATTTGGTGGTAAAGTCATCATATTAGGAGGAGACTTCAGGCAAGTTCTGCCTGTGGTTCCTAGAGCTCCACCTGCTGCAGTATTGGATGTATGCCTAAAGAAGTCTCCAATGTGGCACAATTTTCATCAACTTAAACTCTCTCAGAATATGAGGACTAATGAAAACGAACAAGTTTTCTCACAATGGCTCTTACAAATTGGAAATGGTCGAGTGCAGAGTTCACTTGATAACGTTTCTGATGATACGATCGATATCCCAGAACAATGTGTATGCATTAACTCTTTAGCATCAGACATATTTGATAATTGCACCCAAGACGAAATGAAAAGTAGAGTTATTTTGTCACCAAAAAATGTAGATTACTTGAAAGTTAATGAAGATATTCTACGAAGACTACCAACTGAGAGCAAAACATATCTAAGTATAGATTCAGTATCATCAGACAATGAAATGGAAGCCAATAATTATCCAATCGAATTCATAAATTCACTTACGCCTTCGGGAATGCCTCCTCATCTTCTCAATCTTAAAATTGGATCTATTATTATGCTGCTTCGAAACCTGTCAATAACGCAAGGACTATGTAATGGAACGCGTTTAGAAGTATTGGAGCTTTATAACCACAGTATTCTAGCTTCAATCATGAGTGGATCTCATGCTCAGGAGCGAGTTTTAATTCCAAGAATTAAACTTAATCCCAGTGACGTAAATATTCCATTTGTTCTACACAGGACTCAATTTCCCGTCCGCCTATCATATTCAATGACCATTAATAAAGCTCAAGGACAGACTTTCGATAAGGTTGTGA
>NC_134807.1:36852662-36855162 GCF_046742065.1 Oratosquilla oratoria | reverse complement strand
CAAGGTAAGCAAGAGGAAGTCTCGCTCTGTTGCAAGCATGTGGATCACGTGCGTGGTGGGTGATGGTTAGTAAGTGGTAATGGATACATTGCCTCCCTGACCTTTTTGAGGTACGTCCTCGTACCTTGGGTTAAGGTCGTGACAGTGGGGATGGCATACATAATTGTAAAAAATAGTATAGATATGATCATTTGTAAGTTGCTAGTGGGTGATATTGATCAACAAAATATGTTTGAATGAGTAAAAAGGGGGGATTTTTACGTATATTATCATATCTTTTTGTGTGTTCAGTAAGCTATGTACAAAAAAATTTACACTAGTATATTCTCTTTTCAATGAGAACAATTTTCACTGTTCACCATACACTTGTTTCTCTGTTCAATGAGAACTTTTTATAATCACTTTTCTATGAGATATTATTTTGAATGTACTATTTCACTACAGTCATAGCTTACTGAAGACATGACATGCTAATTTTTAGTGTTTGTTTTTGATTATTATTGTTAGTTTGTGTAGAGCTAAAATTCATATTATTATATATAACATTTTATAGACATATAAACTTATACAAGTTTGTTATTTATGAGAATGGTTATTGGTTAAAATTTACATGGGCTGTTATTCTTATTATCGCGCTTATATATTTATATTTATTTAAGGCAGTTAATTTATTTTATTTTATTTTATTTTATTTTGTATGGTATGGAATGCTTATTCATCCTGTTTGAGTGGGTTGGGTTTTGAGTGTATTATTCCGGGGCTTCACGGTCGGAAGGAAGTAGAGAAGTTTCAATAGATATTGAAAAAGTTTTTGTAAGTAAATGATCGTGAGGACCTATCCTATCGAATCGCATGACGTCCTGCGTCCGAAGGAGGAATAATTAATGTATACTATGTTTCGGGTGACTGCCTGGAAGATTTCTTCGCGGTGACATTTTGATATTCTAAATCTACGTTAAAATTGAAAAAAAAAATATTTGTAAGTTAAAATTACATAGTGGATGTTTTGATTATTAGGTTTTGTCTATCGTGGTCTTTGAATTTCTATAATTGTAACTAATAGATAGTTCTACGTGAGCTAATTTACATTTAAAGAATTGTAATTAAAATGATTATTACATTTCTGTGATACGTGGGTTATGCATATACATCTATGGGAATATACAAAAAAAAATACAAAATAATGATTGGGTACTTAGGTACGAGTACTGTGGGTCTACGTCTTGAAGTCCGGGAAGCACTGGGTAGGTGACGTGAGCGGATGTGAACTGTCGTGGTCCAAGTTGTTGACATCGGCTGAGGCCAACATCTCCATTGTCAGCGAATCTTGGTGCGCCAAGGGTGGCGGTTGGTGGCGGGTGAGGGCGAGAATGCTGACTCGATGCGGGTCCGGGTCTAATTGTTGCGAAGCTTTTGGTCTGGGTGGAAGGGGTGGGGGTGGAGGCTGGTTAGGCGGGTGTGGGCCTAACCGCTGCAAGCCTCTGGTCTGGCCGGTCATAGCGAAGCTTCTGGTCTGGGTGGACATGGAGGGTGGGGGGGTGGAGGCTGGTTACTCGTCCGGCTTCTGAATTATATAAAAAAGGGGGGAATTAGTGGGAGTCTATGGTTTATACTCACGGAGATTGGTGACGGTAGTTTTGGGTGGCGGACGAGATTGTCTCTCGGAAGTGTCTCGTCGGCCTGGGTCCACTGCGTCTTGACTGAAGTCGTGATGTCGTGTCGATCTAGGAGTTGGTGCGCTGGATCTCTACAGGTGATCAGCTTGGGTTCACTGCTTGAAGGGATAGAGGGGGTGGGGATTAGATATGCTTACCGAGGTGCTGAGCTTGCAGATTTCGCGTTGTTCTCGGGTGAATGGAAACCTGTGGTTTTGATTGAAGTTCTATCTCTTGGTTTGGAGTCTTGATGAGGTGCGGTGTAGAGTTGACCGGTTCTTCTATGTCGCTGTAGATATCTGTCTACAGAGACTATGGTAGCGTACTGCCACCAGGTGGTTCAAAATCGAATGGGTTCGATTTCACCACCGATTCTAAGATTGATGCAAAGCTGCGATCTTAGAATTCTGACTGTCGTCTCAAAGGGAGTGGTTTGTGGAGGTGTTGTGGGTAGACGTGTTGCTTGCTTGACGAAGTGATGAGCTAGCTTTCTGATGCGGTTGATGAGAAGTAGACGATGTCTGCTTCGTAGACGATCTCGGTCGTCTGAGCTGCAGGCGCAGCTGATCTGAATAGAATCAAGTGGCTTGAAGGAAGATATGAGAAGTCGAAGATAGACGGTTTCTTCTTCGTTGCTCCTTCTGCATGTTCTGAATGGTAGGCGTGGCTTGAATGACTGAAGAATGTATTCGGCCTTCTGTGGTAGGCATGTGTGAAACCAGTGTTTCTTGGTATAAGGTAGGCTTGTATCTTCGGAGGTTGGAATAGAGTACCACTCGCCAGTTGGATTGGTTGTGTAACCTTTGTAGTATGGCTGATGACGGCGCTTCTATTCAAGACGTGGG
>NC_134807.1:36835162-36840162 GCF_046742065.1 Oratosquilla oratoria | reverse complement strand
TAATGTAATGTAATACAATATAATGTAATGTAATGTAATGTAATACAATGCAATGTAATGTAATGTAATCCAATGCAATGTAATGTAATTCAATGCAATGCAATGTAATGTAATGTAATGCAATATAATGTAATGTAATGCAATATAATGCAATGCAATGTAATGTAATGTAGTGTAATGTAATGTGTTTGCAATGTAATGTAATGTAATGCAATGCAATGTAATGCAATGTAATGTAATGCAATACAATGTAATGCAATGCAATGTAATATAATGTAATGCAATGTAATGTAATATAATGTAATGTAATGCAATACAATGTAATGTAATGTAATGTAATGTAATGTAATGTAATGTAATGTAATGTAATGTAATGTAATGTAATGTAAAGCAATGTAATGTAATGCAATGTAATGTAATTCAATGTAATGTAATGCAAGGTAATGTAATGTAAAGAGATGTAATGTAATGTAATGCAATGTAATGTAATGCAATGTAATGTAATGCAATGTAATGTAACGTAATGTAATGTAATGTAATGTAATGCAATGCAATGTAATGTACTGCAATGTAGTGTAATACAATGTAATGTAATGTGGTAATGTAATGTACTGTGATGTAATGTAATGTAATGTAATATAAAGTAATGCAATGCAATGTAATATAATGTAATGTAATACAATGTAATGTAATGTAATGCAAGGTAATGTAATGTAATGTAATGTTATGTAATGTAGTGCAATGTGCCCAGCTTCATTATAAACCAATAGTTTCCCTGCTAATGCGATTCATTTTCATTTAATCACGCCACTGTAAGAATGAGCTGGTAAATCCCTGAGTAAAAGTCACATAATCACAATCACCTTCACCAGTGGTTGAAAAGGACCCTTGAACATATACCTATTGATTGCCTGACTGCCCACCTGCCTACCTGCCTACCTGCCTGTTAGCTTGCCTACCTGCCTACCTGCCTACTTGCCTACCTGCCTACCTGCCTACCTGCCTACCTGCCTGTTAGCTTGCCTGCCTGCCTGCCTACCTGCCTACCTGCCTACCTGCCTACCTGCCTACCTGCCTACCTGCCTACCTGCCTACCTGCCTACCTGCCTACCTGCCTACCTGCCTACCTGCCTACCTGCCTACCTGCTTGTTTGTCTACCTACATAAATATCTATCTGTCGACCTGCCTGCGTAACTGCCCACCTGCCTACCTTCCTACCTACCTATTTGCCTACCTGCCTATCTGCCTGCCTGCATATCTACCTACCTGCCTACCTGCCTACATGCTTACCTGCCTACCTGCCTACCTACCTACCTGCCTACCTGCCTACCTGCCTACCTGCCTACCTGCCTACCTGCCTACCTGCCTACCTGCCTACCTGCCTACCTGCCTACCTGCCTACCTGCCTACCTGCCTATTTGCCTAGTTGTCTACCTGCCTACTTGCCTGCATGCCTATCTACCTACCTACCTACCTACCTACCTACCTACCTACCTGCCTGCCTACCTGCCTACCTGCCTACTTGCTTGACTGCCTGCCTGCCTGCCCGCCTCCATTTCTACCTCCGTCTTTCTAAACAAACCTGACCTAACCTGACCTATCCTGACCTAACCTTACCCAACTCTACTTAACCTGACCTAATCTGACCTAACCTACTCTTAGATTTCATCCGTTATTTACAAATTAACCCTTGCCATACTGGGTAATATTTACTCCCATATTCTTATTCAACCATTTTTTTTTCCTCTATTTCTGCGCGACCCTGTCTTTGGTGACGGAGTGACATCCTATCCAGTTTGAGCCCCTTCCATGCCTGACGGAACTTTCACTTTGCTTTTGGCTGATGCCAAGCTTTAATTCACTTCATTGACACTCTCTCAGTATCAAAGAGGGTAATGAGACACCAGTGTTTAGAGTTACAAGGAAGAGCTGAAGCCTTTCAAGGACTAAGGAAAAAAGTATCAAAAGCCAGATAAAGCCTCTGGGACTCCTTCTTTCCACAAGCCGTAATGGCAGCCGTTACCGTAATGGCATCAACATTAAAGCTTCGTGGAAGCCGAGGTAATAAACGTTATGCTCGACAGTAGCATCACCGCTTCCCAGCCTTAATTATCTCTATTTCTGGTGCAATTTTCTTTTCATTCGAATCCCATTTTTTCTTTTTTTACCTATCCACGGTATGACCATGTAAGTACTATATGCAACTTATATTTGTAAAATATTGTTGCCCTAATGTAAGATTAGCTATATAAAAAAAAAGTTTATCAATCACTTTGATGGTTATAATAATAGTATTAATAATTGCAATAATTATGATGAGAGTAATGATGAGAGTATTGGCTGCTTGTTATTGTGGCAAAGTAGCATGCAGTCGATACTTTAGGGTCTATATGGGGCGCCCCTACGAACCAGAGCCACACATCATTTTGTCTATGATAGAAGAAATTCTGTTCATAGAGAAATGATGACACTTTTATGCTACGACTGTCCCTCCGTTATGCTATCCCCCAACCCCTTGTTGCTGTCCTGTACCATTTCTCTGAGTATTCTCTTTCTGTGATGGGGGAATTCCCTGTGGTGGGGAAAAAGAATACTGCCACCAAGTTTCCCACTTGGATCGTAAGAGGCGAGAAGAAAGGGACGGGGAGAGGGACTAGGCATCCTTCTCCCTGTAGCCCCAAGGGGCAGATTCCTAAAACGAAAAGGAAAGGCATATGGGGTGCTGGAGGGCCTCGGGCCAGCACCCTAAGGTTTGGGTCTTTTAATGTGCGTGGATGTGATACAGATGAGAGTAAAAGGGAAGAGATAGGTAGTATGTTTGTGAGAAGAAAGATGGATGTGTTGGCTTTGAGTGAAACTAAGTTGAAAGGGAAGGGTGAGTGTAAGTTTGGGAGTGTAAGTGGGAGGTTATCAGGAGTGAAGAGAGGGCGAGGGAGGGAAGGGGTGGCTATTCTAGTAAGTGAGGAGATAGGTAAACGTGTAGTGGAGTGGAAGGAGGTTTCCTCAAGGATAATGTGGATGAAGGTGAAACTGGGAAAGGAGATGTGGGTCTTTGTAAGTGCATATGGGCCTGGCAGTGAGAAGAGCATGGAAGAAAGGGAGGCCTTTTGGATAGATTTAAATGAGTGCATACATGATTTAGGAAGAAATGTCAATGTAATAGTACTGGGAGACCTTAATGCTAGGGTGGGAAATGGTCCAATCGATGGAGTGGTTGGGAAGTGTGGAGTTCCAGGAAAGAATCGTAGTGGAGAGTTGATGGTGGAAATGTGTCTAGAAAGAGAGTTGATGATAGCAAATACAGTGTTTCGGAAGAAAGTCAAGCATAAGTACACATGGGAGAGGGTGGTGGAGGGAAGGGTGGTAGATAGAGCGCTAATGGATTATGTAGTGATAAATAGGATTATGATAGGAAGAGTTAAGGATGTACATGTGCTAAGGGGAGAGGGTGGGGGAATATCAGATCATTTTTTGGTGGAAGGTAAGCTGAGAGTGGAGGATAGATGGAGAAGGAGGAAAGGGACAAAAGGTAGGGAGGTTCTTAGAGTGAACTCCTTGAATGAAAAGGAAAAGGAGAAGGAGTACGAAAAGAAGCTGAAGGAGGAGTGGGAGGGAGTAAAGGATAGAGCAGAGATGGGTGTGGAGGAGGAATGGGGATGGTTCAAGGAGGGAGTCTTAAAGTGTGCAAGGATGGTGTGTGGAACAAGAAGGACAGGGGGAAATAGAAGAAAGGGTAGTGAATGGTGGGATGAGGAAACAAAGAAGGTTGTAGAAGAGAAGAAGCGAGCTTTCACAGATTGGTTACAAAAGAGGACAGGGGAGTCATATGAGACGTACAAAGAAAAGAAAAGAGAAGTAAAGCAAAAGGTAAAGGAGGCAAAGAGGAGAGCAGATGTGAAATGGGGTAGGAGTATGACAGAAAATTTTGAAAGTAATAAAAAGATGTTTTGGAAAGAAATTAAGAGAGGAAGAGGAGGCGAATCAAGTAGGGAAGAAAAGGTAAAAGGTACAGATGGAGAGATGATAATGGAAGAGATGGCAGTGAGGGGAAGATGGGCAGAATATTTTAGGGAGTTGCTGAATGTGAAGGAAGATAGGGAAGGAAAAATAGCTGCAGTGGGAAATGCGAAGAAAATGAGAGTGATGAGTGAGGAGAATGGAGGAGAAATAAGGAAGGATGAGGTGAAGGCAGTTGTAAAGATGATGAAAGCAGGTAAGGCACCTGGTCTGGATGGATGTCATGCAAAATGTCTGAAAAAGGGAGGTTCAGTGATGGTGGACTGGTTGGTGAGGTTATTTAATGTTTGCTGGAGAGAGGGTAGAGTACCGGAGGACTGGAGTAGTGCCTGTATAGTTCCTCTTTAAAAGGGAAAAGGGGACAAGTGTGAACGTAGTAATTTCAGAGGGATTAGCCTGTTGAGTGTAGTAGGGAAGGCTTATGGGAGGATCTTAATTGAGAGGATTAGGAGAGGAACAGAAGGAGTAATTGGTGAGGAACAGTGTGGATTTAGGACGGGTAGAGGTTGTGTAGATCAGATCTTTGTGGTAAGACAGATATGTGAGAAAGCTATAGGAAAGGGGAAGGATGTTTTTTGGGCTTTTATGGATCTGGAAAAAGCTTATGATAGGGTAGACAGAAAGGCACTGTGGGAGGTTATGCAGATTTATGGGATAGGAGGAAAGCTTTTGGGAGCTGTCAAGAGTTTTTATGAGAGTAGTAGAGCATGCGTTAGGATTAGAAATGGAGAGAGTGAGTGGTTTGAAGTAAAGGTGGGACTTCGTCAAGGATGCGTTATGTCGCCCTGGCTGTTCAACTTATACATGGATGGAGTGGTGCGAGAGGTGAATGCTAGGGTAGTGAGTCAGGGATTGGAGATGGTTAAAGAAAATGGAGAAAAGTGGGAGGTGAGCCAGCTGTTGTTTGCGGACGACACTGCGCTTGTGGCAGGGTCAGAGGAGGGATTGAGGAAGCTGGTGGGAGAGTTTGGGAGAGTATGTG
>NC_134807.1:36825162-36827662 GCF_046742065.1 Oratosquilla oratoria | reverse complement strand
CACAGCTTGAGTCTATCTCAAAGTTGAAGCCTTTTGCTTCACTCTATGACTTCATTATCTATTTATCTGGCACAAAATAAATTTATTCAGATTATATAAACACCTCGTCAGCTCTAACATATCTAGGGCCCATCTCGATTTCATGTCCTTCGTTGCCTTCACTGTCTCTATTGCGTTTTCTAGCTTCCGTCAGGTAGTTTCATTCAGCTGAAAGAAGCTTCCATCCCATCCAAAGGGTAACAAGACAGAGCAAAACCCCTTCAAGAAAGAAATAAAACAATTAACTGACAATCTGTTGTTTTGATCCTTTTTTTGTTGTTGTACAAACAAATAGATACATAAGTAAACAAACCAACAAAAGATAAACAAATATGAAGATTCACAAACGAGTAAATGAGAAGAAAAACAGTAACGTTTGTCATTGTTTGTCCTCTTTTAATCACTGAGTTCACTACAGTTGACGTTCGGTGATTTCATTCAGTTGCCGTACTCTCCCCGTCCGGTAAGCGGTCTTGATGAAAACCTGCATTGCACAATAAGGCATTCATCAAAGTTTCTAGCCGTGACAAGGCCATTTTCTGCAGCCGTTGAGGAGCCTTCTGCCAGTTAAAGTTTAAATCGAGTTAGACTTAAACTTCTGAGGACAAAAGTGTCTTGTAAACTAGATTTGAATTCCCTACCGTTAGCCAGAACAAAATAAGTAATGGATAACGACACGGAGAACTAGTGTTCGACAACCCAAAGGATTTCCTTACACCGGAGGAAGAGTATCTAGGGCCTAGAAAAAATCTTGTCACTGCTTTGAAATCACGTACACCAAAAGTTAAGAACTCCCTCTCTTCTATTCTTTTATTCTATTTTTTTTTCTTTTCATCCTCTTCTTCAGTTTTTCGTACTTTTACCTTCTTTTCCTTTTTTCGTCTTCCTACTTTATGCTTTACTTTTCTTTTTCTCTTCTCTTTACTTTTCCTTTCTTTTTCTTTTATTTTCTTCTCTATTTATTCATTTTTTCTTCCATTTTCTTCCTCATGTCTTCTTCCTTCATCTTTTAATTATAATCTTTCATTTTCTCTTCTTTTTTCCTATCCCTTTTCTTAGCTTTTTTTTCTCTCTCTTTCTCTTCTTTTATTTTCTGTTTTCTTCCTTTACTGAAGAGGTTAATCCTAATTACTTTAAATTGTAGTCCTTCTCACAACAAAAGCCTTGGCTTGGTCAACTTCTGTTTCTTCTTTTTCTGGTTGGGGTTACCAGTTTTACCTTCACTGCAGAGTCGTCTTATCTTTATACTCTATTCACGTGGCTTAGCGAGTCTGCATATCCACGTTTCATAGTTTTTTTTACCAAAAATAAGTATATAGATAAATAAAAAAAGATAAAAGATACCAAATGTGTTCCGTGTCTACCTTCTATTCCCCCTTTCCATTCTCCCAATCTTCCCTCTCATTACCTCTACGCGTCACTTCCATCTTTCCCCCGCTCCTTTACTTCCCAATATCCTCTACTCTTCTCTTTACTCCCTTCGCCTCACTCCTTCATTCTCTTCCACTCTTAGTTATGTCCTTCCCACCCTTTCCTCCTTCCTTCCCAACCATCCATTCTCCCACCTCCACCCTTCTGATTGCGTTGTTCCTATCTTGAATTATATACAGCTTACATTTCATAATACTCTGTCAGAGCTGTATATTATATACCTTCCTTAACGTATTTCTGAAAGGGCCATAGACTATCGCGCATGATATACATGAGTTCATTATCTTGCTCTGACTTGTGCGGTAACTAAGCAGATTGAAACTTTGAATCCTTTTAGTCCGAGGTTCAAATTCATTTAGGACGTCAAAGTACTGAAAGGTCTGTTATAAACTATATAACTAGAGTAAATTTTAGGAGGGGGTACTCAACGGCCAAATGATGCCTAATTTATTTCTTTTAGCGGCGGCCGTACCAACTTAGGTTGCGCAACGTCTTCAGTTCTCTTTTACGAGTACATTCCATGCTATCGATGCGTATCCTGCAAATGAAACTGGCGACCTGTCTCGCAGCTGCGAGTGCCTCGGGTGGGAGCGGGACGCATCTCTCTCTCTCTCTCTCTCTCTCTCTCTCTCTCTCTCTCTCTCTCTCTCTCTCTCTCTCTCTCTCTCTCTCTCTCTCTCTCTCTCTCTCTCTCTCTCTCTCTCTCTCTCTCTCTCTCTCTCTCTCTCTCTCTCTCTCTCTCTCTCTCTCTCTCTCTCTCTCTCTCTCTCTCTCTCTCTCTCTCTCTCTCTCTCTCTCTCTCTCTCTCTCTCTCTCTCTCTCTCTCTCTCTCTCTCTCTCTCTTCTCTCTCTCTCTCTCTCTCTCTCTCTCTCTCTCTCTCTCTCTCTCTCTCTCTCTCTCTCTCTCTCTCTCTCTCTCTCTCTCTCTCTCTCTCTCTCTCTCTCTCTCTCTCTCTCTCTCTCTCTCTCTCTCTCTCTCTCTCTCTCTCTCTCTCTCTCTCTCTCTCTCTCTCTCTCTCTCTCTCTCTCT
>NC_134807.1:36797662-36820162 GCF_046742065.1 Oratosquilla oratoria | reverse complement strand
AATTACTAGCAAGGTGACGTAGGATCTCTAAAATTTTCCTGTTCGTCCTCTCCACAAGACCATTGGACGCTGGATGATAAGCAGTCACGAATGTCTGTTTGATACCATAACGTTCACAAATACCTGCCAAAACCTCGTTCCTAAATTCAGTCCCATTATCACTAAGGAGCACCGAAGGAGTGGTGTATGGATACAACACATGGGAAACTAAAGCATGTGCTACAACTGGTGCAGTTTTTTTACGTAAGGGAGCTAAGACCACAAAACGACTAAAGTGATCCACGCACACAAGGACATACACAGAGCCCTGCGTACTACGAGGCAGTTGCAAAAGGTCTATAGCCACAGTCTGAAAAGGGCGAGAAGGAGTAGGGTATTCTAAGATGGGAGCAGTGCTCGTAGAACCTTTGTTCTGGGCACAAGAACTACACCGGGCTACATGAGAGGTAATGTCTAGTCGCATTTTAGGCCAATAATACTTCTTCCGCGCCATAGCCAGAGTTTTGTCACGACATGGGTGACCAGCTTGAGGGGCATCATGAGCAAGGGACAAAACAACGGGAACTAGAGACTCAGGGATCACTAGCTGTGCCACATCCTGCTCAAACACTTCCACATTACGAATGAGAACCTCGTCCTGCAAGGAAAATTGGTACAGAGGTACTGGTAAAGCTGGTAAGGTGGAATCATTACCAGACTCCAAAGCATAAATGACAGCAGACCAAACAGGGTCTTCACGCTGAGCTTTGGCCAGATCCTGCGGGAAAAGTTATGAATCACGGTAACAGCAGCAACATGGATATTCCGTGAAAGTGCATCAGCAACATGGTTCGCACGCCCGGGGATATGTTTTAGGGTTGGATTGAATTCCTCTATCGTGAGGAACAATCTGGCTAGGCGACCTGACAGATTCTTGCCCTTAAAAAGCTGAGTGACATCAGTGTGGTCCGTGTAGACTGTAATAGGATATCCAAAAATGATATCATGGAAGTGCTTTAACCCTTAACAGGTAAAGTGGGGTCAGACAGACCCCATACTTTTTTGTTTTTTAATTTTAATATACTAATATATTACATACAGATATGTACTCCCATATACCTTCTTGATCAGTGGAGTAGTTTAATGGGGTGATAGGGTTATTCCTGAATCTTGCTCTATATAAGCTTTATAGAGCTTTTGAGCCCGTCTGACCCCACTTTACCTGAGGTGTGAGTACCGTGGGGTCAGTCAGACCCCACTTTACCTGAGGTGTGAGTAGCGTGGGGTTTGTCAGACCCCACTTTACCTGAGGTTTGTTCATGTCATATAAATGTTTTATCATTTATACTTATGGTTAAATAATTATTTCTTCTTTTTTATCAACAGAAAAACATACATCCGAGTTTGATTTAATTTATTTATTTAATTTATTTAATTTATTTATCTAATTTATTTAATTTATTTATTTAATTTATTCCATTTTCCCTCTTTTGATTACATTAATTTTTATCACAATGTTTAATTTCTGTTCTGGTAATGTGAGTTTCTTTTCATATCATGGTCACACTATACTCATATTATCATAAAGCATGACATTCAGCCACATTTTATTTGATTGATTTATCCTTCCCTCTTTTGTTCAAATTTAATTTGTATCACATATGAATGCTTAATATTTTCTGTTCTGTTAATATGTTTCTTCTCACAACAAGATCACACTATTCTCATATCATCATAAAATGTGACATCTCGCCACATTTTAGGGCACCTCAGTCACTCTATTCCCACACATACAGCTGTAATTTATTTCATCCTTCCCCTCTTTTAGTTCAAATTTAATTTGTATCACATATTTTGTATTACATATAAATGTTTGATATTTTCTGTTCTGTTGATAATATGTTTCTTCTCACACTATTCTCATATCATCATAAGATGTGACATCTCGCCACATTTTAGGACACCTCAGCCACTCTATTCCCACACATGCATCTGGTTCTCATCTATCCACCTTGTACAAGATCTTTTGAAAAATTATGGGCTCATATATGTAGGCACACTGAGGGACAAGAAGCCACAAGTACCAGACAAGACAGACAAGACGGTCATCAGAAAAGGGTGCACGGCTTTCCTCTTTGACACAACCATGGCACTTGTGTCACATTTACCTGACAAGAAGAAGAAAAAATTTGTGCAGCAGATCTCCTCAATGCACCAACAACCTGTTATGGATGACTGTGGGAAGCCAGAAATCATCTTGTATTATAACAACACAAAAGGAGGGGTTGACGCGTTTGATCAAATGTGTGCCCGATATACGTGCAGCCGAAAAACCAAACGGTGGCCTTTGTGCATAATGTACGAACTGGTCAACGCCGCCGGTGTCAACTCCTATATCACCTGCAATGAAATGAGGAAACGTGATGGACAGGCGGAACTTTCATCACGCCGGAAGTATCTGATTGAGCTGGCAGAAGAGATGATACGGCCATGGGCAGAGGAGAGGATGAACTTCAAGGGGATGCACAAAAGTACTTTGATGACTATCAGAACGGTCTTTGGCTTGAACATGCCCCATCAGCAAGCGGATACCTCTTCTATGAGAAAGCGATGTGCCTTGTGTGACCGGAAGTCTGACAGGAAGACCAAGAACTACTGCCTACACTGCAAAAGACCAGTGTGTCAGGACCATTCAACCCCTATCTGCGATGACTGCAATTAGATTCTTCAGTATCACAAATTCCACTTTCAGTATATCCAATAAAATATGTTCTTCATTATCATTAGCATTATGTATGAATTGCTCGACTCATGTCCTCTCAAGAAAACTCAAAACCCTCTGAGACCACAAACTTCCGTCAACGAAGGATGGGGTTTTGCTGAGTCAGGGTAGGAGTGCTTAGAGCCATAAAAACTTATAAATGATAAACTTAGATACCATTAAAAACTTATAGATTGTTTGCTGGACCTAGTATCAACCTTCCCTGAAAATTTCATTAAAACCAGTCCATAATTTTTGCGTAAAATTGGTCAAAGTCAAAATAATCACCATTTTTTTTCTTCAGATTTCATGGTTTATGAAACACATTTATTATTCATTTGTTGTAGCTCTGCTTTTCCTTAAAGATAGTTGGGACATTGGTCTCTACAAAATGATGATGACCAACCGCTTCATGTTTCATGCTTTCAGTCAAGCACCCTCTGAGGTCAACAATATCTTATTTTTCATCATTTTTTTTGTAATTTTCATTAAAATATATGTCTAACAATTATAGTCACTTTTAAGCATGTAAATGGAAGAATATAAGTTGAAGTACATATGTTTTGATTTCTATGTCAATAAATGCAGTAGAAGTATTTTATTTTTATTTTTTGTGTTTGGGGTCTGTCAGACCCCGCTTTACCTGAATCGTTTGTCAAAAAGACCTTTACCTGTTAAGGGTTAAAGCCCACACCACTGCCAGGGCCTCTAAATGAGTAACAGAGTAACGGGACTCAGGCTTGTTAAGAATACGACTAGCATATGCAATAACATGAGGTCTACATCCATCTACTTGTTGCATGAGTAGAGCTCCAATACCTGTACCAGAAGCATCTGTACAAATAGTAAAGGGGATACTATAATCAGGGAAAGCCAACACAGGTGCTTCAGTAAGAGCAAGCTTCAAGGAATCAAAACTTGTCTGATGGACATCACGCCACTGGAAGGAAGAGTCCTTCTTGAGAAGGCGAGTGAGAGGGGAAGCAATTGAAGCAAAGTCTTTCATGAATGCACGATAGTATCCTGCAAGTCCAAGGAAGGAACATACATTTTCAACCGACTTCGGTATAGGGAAGTCCTTGACTGCCTTGATCTTTTCACCTGTGGTATGGATACCACGCTTGTCTACAACATTACATAGGAATTGGATACTAGCCTTGAAAAAGGAACACTTGGGTAAGTTGAGTTTCAACCCAGCTTCAGCAAACCGTTGCAAGACCATAGACAACTTAGAAAAGTGGTTTTCCACATCTTTGGAAACTAGAATCAAATCATCCAGGTAAACAAAAAGTCCATTCCCAATTAAGCCATGAAAAATGGAGTTAACTAAACGCTGGCAAATCAAAGGAGCATTCCGCAAACCCATGGGGCAACGAAGCCATTCATAGTGCCCACTGGGAGTCGAGAAGGCCGTGATCTTACGAGACTTCTCCTCCAGGGGTATCTGCCAAAAACCTGCTTTTAAATCTAAAGTGGTGAATACCGTATTACCAGTGCCAATGGACTGAAGAAGCTCGCTTAAGATAGGCAGAGGATAATGATCTGGAAGAGTGACCTCATTGACTTTCCTGTAATCAACAACAGGACGAAAAGATCCATCTTTCTTAGGCACCAGGAAAAGAGGCGAGTTCCACTCTGAGTGGAACTCCTGTACAACACCTTCATTCAATAAATCGTCAACCAAGGACTGGGCTATAAGCCGACGAGAGTGAGGTAGCCTATAAGAGGGGACGTAAACAGGACGAGTGCCTGGCTGAAGATCAATTCTATGAACCACACGGTCCGTAACCCCTAACGGATCACCTGGTAAAGCCAAAGCCTGACGGTGGGTAACTAGCAGGTCAAGGAGACGAGGCGTCTCTTCAGGAAAATCAATCTCGCCTACAAATGTGGTAAGCTCAGAAGCTAAGTGAGCAGGGTCGCGTGTTGGATGAGACTGTAGTTCAGAAGCTGCTGTAATAGGCGAATCCTGGAAAGCAGCAACGTGTACCACCTCAAAGGAGCCTAAGTGACTGCCAGGAGAGAGAGGAATAGGAGCACCCGTGACATTGGTTACCATCGCTGTGGTAACATGATCCTCACGAATAGTGGAGAGAGTTCCTTCTAGGGCAAGCCGACGAATACGAATAGAGTCAGGCAAAGAAAGAACGTCAGACCCAATCGGGGCACCTGAGACGCGCACTGTAACTCGAACAAAATTTGAAGGTTCAATAAGATGCTCTCCTACAACAACAGCAGCACAATGAGCAACAGGGGTAGAGCGCTTAGAAGTTGGGACAGGCACATGTGCGGACTGATCAAGCACAGGGGAATCACAAACAGAACCTGGCCTATCCGAAGCAGAGATATCAAAATTGCAGTAAGTCACTACACGGCGACTTGGAGAAATATCTATGCTATGAGCTGTAAGAGCATCAATACCCAAGAGACAATCACACTTAAGGGCAATGCCAGAGACAACAGCAAAAGTGACATTGAAGACTGTAGCATGCGAGGGAAACTGTAAGGGAAGACAAACAGATCCAAGAACAAGCAAGGGAGAACCTTGCAGAGAATGCAAATTATTACAAAAGGGAGATAAAGGGAGATTATACAATTCCCGTAGAGCAAAGTAAGCCTTTCTACTTAAGAGACTACATTCTGCACCAGTATCTACAGTGACAGAAAGAGGCGTATCCCTAGTAAGAAATTGAAAGGTAAGTAATTGAGAAGACTCAACAGCCACAAAGGGAATTATTTGAGACCGAACATTGCTGATCAACTCTTTGGGTTGGGAAACACGCGCTGGGGGAAATGGGAATGACGAGGCTGGTGAGAAGTCTCTTCCCTAAGTTTCAAACCTTGAAACATTGATCAGTCGGGTGTTTACAATGACCATGGATATGGCAATAACTGAGTCTACCTGGAGATTCTACTCTGGAAAGGTCATGCGATAGATTAGAAGAAACAGTAGGTACACTCCTGCGAACAGGGGACAGTCTTGACTTGTATACCTGGCGCCTACGGTGGTAACAAAAGTCGCTCGAATGACCAGACCTGTTACAAAAGGTACATAACAGGGGAGGGGGGGTAACTGTAGATTGAGGGGAACTATGAGTAGGAACTGTAGACTGAGAGAACTGAGGAGAACAAGGGACATGACCATGTTTATGAGCATTGCTAATACACAAGGAACTAGACGGTACTTCCCCTAGTTGACGAGAAAGCTGTGACGCAAAAGACAATAGAGTCGCATCAGGTTTATACATGAGAGAAGATGCTGCTCTTCTCTCAGAAGGGACCAAAAAAAGTGTATAGAACAGAAATTCAATGATAAGACGAAATCTATCTAAAGAGATATTGCCATTATCTACCCAATCAGACTGTGAAAATGACTCCAAAGCGTCAACAGCAAGGATACTGGCCTGAGCTTGCGCCCGTCTATAATCAAGAGTGCCCAGTCGGGATACGAGAGTATCAGCCAGTTTGAAGCACCAATGGAACGCACCACCACCAGGAGTATCTGAAAAAAGCTTAAGGAGGTTAGACCTAAAGGTGTCATAATTATAGTCCAGAGATTTAGGATCTAAACACGACGCCGAAAGTAACTCCGATGCTAGATAATTTGGCATAATCTGGGACCTCACAAAGGAGATCTTTTCAGGCCCCGTCTAAACATTGGACTGGACAATGGCGTCCTCATATTGGCGCATAAAATCAGCCGCCCTATAATGAGGATCTTGACCAGAAAATTGCACCACCGACGGGTTTTGATGGAGCAACGTCAACTTGTGAGCCATTGTCTCAGATGAGCTTAGTGGACTGATAAACGAAGGCCTCTTTGACTTAGACATGATAGGAGATGACAACCTTAACCCACTTCGTAAGAGCATACGAAAACACTGACACCAAGCAATAATTAATGCAAATACAACACACTAGCACAAGCATGAAATAATGTAAAAAAAAATGATATAGAGAAATCACATGGACATGGGACACGAACGTAAGAAAATTATATAATTCACACAAACAGAAGCATTGAAACACAGAAACAATGCAATACATGTATCAATAATGAAGAAAAAATTATAGGAAGACCGTAATTAGCAAAATTACGTAAACAAAATGTATAATGCACTAATACGTACGTAAATGTACACTAGACTCACTGCGTGACAACATTTGAAAAGGTAAACAAAAAGTGACGTCATACAAATGGCCGCCCAAGGCACGACCGGATAGATGATTTTTTTTATTCACAATATATGCACAAAGTCTAAAAAAAATTACAATACAAGTATGCCGAAGGCAAAAATTATACAAAACCGGTAACAAAGTAGCCAAAATCTGTGGCGCAGAGCAATACACTTGCAAAACACAAGGCCGGGGGACCTTAGACCGGAAATTTTGAGACTGCAATCACGAATCCTTCCCCATCCACGGAGCAATTCAACTGCAAGGCACGAAATGACTTGAGACGACCGTCCCACTAACGTAGCCAGCAATATCAGTCCCAAAGAAGGCCGGCCACGAAGATTCCCGGGGAAAACGTTGTCTAAACCAAATCACACAGCGGCATGTACCAAAGGGTCCTGACAATGTCTGTTCCTGGCACTTGGTGCTATGGTCACGTATGTAAAAGTCACCGGTCCACAAGGAGAAAACACTATGACATCTCACCATTAATAAATCCTGTAGCCTGTGGAAAGGAAATTGGGAGAGAGAAAAGAACACAACGAACGCGCAGCACTCTAATTTCAGTCTGTGGAGACGTGTACAATGATTGTTTTTGAGCTGCCACCATTTAATGTATCGGGGTGGCTAAATGAGTGCGCATAATTACGTATAGTTTATATTTGGATACACACAAACTTAGACAATCACAATTGCGTGCGCCTGCTTACAAGGCTACTTAGATACTGACGCCACGCTCTCCAATTCGCGCCAAAACAAAAGGCGCGCATCGCATCTGCGATATCTTACATAAACAAAACACATTGTATTACATAATATAAATACATAATCGCATAAAATAAGTAATACAATGAATAACAAAACAACAAAATACAATTCTCCTCCACACCAACACAACTTAACCACTGCGCTATCTCTTGATAGCGCAGTGGTTTAAATCAGTGTTCCCTCGTACACATTTAAATATGTGTGTGTGTATATATATATATATATATATATATATATACATATATATATATATATACATATATATATACATATGTATATATGTACATATATGTACATGTACAGTATATATATATATATATATATATATGTATTGACTAGATAAACACCATATGAGGACGGAGCCTTTATTTGTACGACGTTTCGCTTATTACAGCTTTTTCAAGTACAAGTTGAGATACAAATGCTTGAGATTAAATAAGGGGAAAGGAGGGAACGGGGAGAGAAAAAGGGGGGGGGGAAGGAAGAGGAGGAGGAGGAGGAGGAGGAGGAGGAGGAGGAGGAGGAGGAGGGTGGGGGGATTGGACACTGGGAAAGGATGAGAATGCTGGCCCAAACGTCCGTGAGCGAAATGTCCACAAAGGGTGGTTTAAATATTTAATATTTTGCTGGTCATGGGTATTAGGGGAATAATGTGAGGAGATATGTTAAACATGCCCCTGTTTTGTTCAATAGTGTTCGTTCCTTGAATGATTGCTGCTTCTAAACACTTCCTGCGGATTTTGTCTGGTTCCCGCATCAGCAGCTCTGCATTCTTCCAGTCCATAAGATGGTTTTCCTTGTTTCTATGTGTCACACATGCATTGGTGGTAACATCATGCCTGACGTCATAACGTATATGTATATATACACACACACACACACACACACACACACACATATATATATATATATATATATATATATATGTAGCAAAGGTGGGTGGTTTCATATATATATATATGAACCCACCTTTGCTACAAAGGTCTATCACATTAATATTATTGTCAATCAACTCATTAATGTCATCGGATGACACCAACAGATCATCAACATAGAAGTTATTAAGACCTATTTCACTTACTGATTTGTGAAACTGACTGCCGTGATCTAGTAAAACTCATTTTAGAGCATAATTTGCAATACTAGGTGAGCAACTAGCACCAAATGGATGAGAAGTCATCCGTAGCTTAACTATATCACTTCCTATGTGTCCATCTTTCCACCATAAGAAACGCAAATAATCTCTATCATCTTCAGGTACTTTAACTTGATAATACATAGTTTCTATGTCCGTAGTACACGCATATAGTCCTAATCTAAATCTCAAAAGGACACCTAACAGAAGATTACTTATATCAGGCCCTTGTCGCAACAAATCATTTAACGACAAATCATTTACATGTGCTGCACAATCAAATACTACACGCACTTAATCCTTTTTGGTAGGATGACGTACTCCAAAATGTGGAATATACCATGCTTGTTGATTCCTTACTTCACACTTAGGTACTTCTTCGGTGTACCCTTTCTCTAGTAAATTGATCATAAATTGCTTATACTGCCTATAATATTCATCATCCTTGAATTTACGCTTTAACTGCTGAAGTCTTTTGACCGCCATAGGTTCACTATCAGGAACTATCCTAGGTTTTTCTATCATTGGTAAAGGGATCTCGTACTTTCCATTAATCATTTGCCTACACCCAGACTCAACAAATTGTAACCATCTTCTATCTTCCATGCTAGGTTCTACCGAATTCAGTGATGAATCCACAAACTCTCTATTATAAGATTCAATCAATTTCCTTTCTAAATAACTACCATCGATCTTTATCTTATTTACAGGAACTTCATGATTATTGTCTATTATTCTTCCACACAATATCCATCCTAAACGTGTTCTTACAGCATACGGATGTCCTACTTTCTCTGCATGCACAACCTCCCAAGGCTCAGACGCCTCTGAGACATTACCTCCTATCATGATTTCTATTTCTCTTTGGCTGTGATCAAATTCTAGTTTCATCAAATGTTTCCATTTCTCTATATCATTCTTTCTAATGCCATGACCTTGATTGAGAGGAAGTTTATTCACTGCAAATACAGGTGGTAATCTAATTTGGTTATTTCCTTCTATGTCAGCCACTGACATCCCTTCAACATTAAGACAAGACATTCCTCTTGTACCTACTATTGTACTAACTTGTAACGTAGTTGACTGATAGTTCACGTCTGTCATTCCAAGTTTCTGTAATAAATTCTTAGTACAAAATGTGACTGAGCTACAATTGTCAAGGTAACATCTGGTAGTAACAACCATACCATGTAGCTCTACTTGAACTGGGATAGCAGTAGTGTCTCCTACTGAATCTTTCAATTGATTGGATAATACTTGAACTCTAGAATCATCAACCTCATTAGTGACCACTGGATTTGCCGTTACTTCTTTACTTCCTTCAACCTTGAAATTCTTATTAGTCCTAAGCATAATTGTAAGATGTGAACCACCGCACTGTTCAAAAGTTCGAATCACTCTACACTGTGACGTATTATGTCCTTTCCTTAAACACTTGAAACAAAGTTCTAAATTGTACGCTTTATTCAACTTCTCTTCATAAGTTAACCATCTTAATTCTGGACACACATCAATAACATGCTCTTCCTGACATAACCAACAAGAAAGTCTTGCTTTCTGTGTCACATTGACATGAACTCTTCCATCATTTGGTTCTATACCTTTCTTGTAATTCATCTTTCTATTTGAACTCAATGTGTTCGCTTCTACTTTCTTGTCTCTAAATACTCCCTTAATACTTCTCCCAAATGTTGGGTTATTCAATATTCTTACTTCCTTTTCTAAAAATCCGACTAATTCTTTAATGGCCACTATGAAACTCCTTCTCGTAGTCAACAAAGCAAAGATATACATTTTGTTGTTTTTCTATCATCCTCTCCATAATCGTTCTTATTATAAAAATTGCATTTGCTGTTCCTTTCCCTTCTATGAAACCAAATTGCTCCCATGAAACTTGTTCTCTCACTTTATTTCTTATTCTATTTAAAACTATCCTTAATATAATTTATATATTGTAGAATAGAAACTGGAAAACTATGTCTGTTCAAATACAAATTTCAAGTCTACTCGTAGTCAAAGCACTCTCTTGATTTTTATAATCAATATTCAATATTAATTTACGTAAATCAATGTTGAATAAACCAGGGAATTTTATACTTAATTCAAAAAGGATTACATAATATCCTGTTACTACACTCATTTTTAATCAATCCTCAACAATAACCTACGTAAATCAGTGTTAGATAAACCAGGGAATTTCATATTTAATTCAAAAAGGATTACACAATATTCTGTTACTACACTCATTTTTAATCAATCCTCAACATTAACCTAAGTAAATCAGTGTTAAATAAACCAGGGAATTTCATACTTCTAATATAAACAATTTTAATGGTTGCTTACGCCGTCCGGTGGTAATTCGGTCACACCTTCGCGTTTGGTGGTAAATCGGTTACACCGCCAACTACGGTGAAGAAGAAGAACTCGAAGAAGAAGAAGAACTCGAAGAAATCGAAGAAGAAGAAGAGGAAGAACTCGAAGAAGAAGAAGAAGAAGAAGAAGAAGAAGAAGAAGAAGAACTCGAAGAAGAGGAAGAAGAAGAACTCGAAGAAGAAGAAGAAGAAGAAGAAGTAGAACTCGAAGAAGAAATCGAAAAACTCGAAGAAGAAGAACTCGAAGAACTCGAAAAAGAAGAACTCGAAGAACTCGAAAAAGAAGAACTCGAAGAACTCGAAAAAGAAGAACTCGAAGAACTCGAAAGAGAAGAACTCGAAGAAGAACTCGAAGAAGAAGAACTCGAAGAAGAAGGAGAACTCGAAGAAGAAGAACTCGAAGAACTCGAAGAAAAACTCGAAGAAGAACTCGAAGAACTCGAAGAAGAACTCGAAGAACTCGAAGAACTCGAAAAAGAACTCGAAGAACTCGAAGAAGAACTCGAAGAACTCGAAGAAGAACTCGAAGAAGAACTCAAAGAAGAACTCTTTATTTTCCAAAAAAGGGGCGTAGCCCAGGGCGCGCAGCGCCCGCGCCTAAGGCGCAGCGCCGCAGGCCAAGGCCCGCGGCGTAGCTGGGCCGGCGCAGCCGGTGGGCTTGTAATTAAAAAAACATTACATTCTCTTACTGCACTCATGGCTTCATTGTTCAATCACAGCATTATTCTTAGCACTTATAAAGTTAAAGTTACAGAATTCAATGACAACTTAGATGTCCAACACTGACTTCAATTCACTTGGCTAAATAGTATCTAGAAAGCTATTCTTTCTTTAAATTTTGAATTTCTTTACTCACATTCATGGTCTTGTCACATTAATTTCAGTACTTGCTCATGGATCCCTTGTCTCTCTCTCTCTCTCTGCCATGTCGGCTTCCATGCTATCCCAACCTATGGGTCTTGTTGCTTGGCGTCCCTCCTTCTCTGCACCTCAACATGAAATTGTATGAAACAAAATCATGAAACTGTCAACGCCGTCTCCGAAGGTCGGCGGCATGAGGTACAGAGGGATGGGAATGACAATCATAACGCACACTTGGCTCTTCTTTATTTATGCCCTTCGTTCTTGATCTTATACAAACGGTGTTTAAATGTGTGGTTTCATGATTTATATATACATATATACATATATATATATATATATATATATATATATATATATACATATATATATATATATATATATATATTACAGGTGAAAAATGTAATCACACATTTGTCAATAACGTAGAAACCACTGTTGGAGTAGAAAAGACTGGAAATGGGGAATCTATATATTTCGATTGCAAACTGCAATCCTCTTCAGTAGATACAAATAAGAGAGGGCGTGCTGTTTAAGTAGCACCCTTAACAAAAGAAAGGGGAACATGGGAAGATATCTCTACCCTCGGCTCACTCCGTATGTGAGGTCAGGAGGCAAATGAGCTTTCACTAGATTGGAGATGAAGAGTCCGGACATTATGTCCGGGGACCATTGCCCCTTTGATAATTGAATATCAGCCCAACATGAATATTTCAAAGGGGCAATGGTACCCGGACATAATGTCCGGACTCTTCATCTCCGACCTAGTGAAAGCTCATTTGCCTCCTGACCTCACATACGGAGTGAGCCGAGGGTAGAGATATCTTCCCATGTTCCCCTTTCTTTTGTTAAGAGTGCTACTTAAACAGCACGCCCTCTCTTATTTGTATCTACTGAAGAGGATTGCAGTTTGCAATCGAAATATATAGATTCCCCGTTTCCAGTCTTTTCTACTCCAACAGTGGTTTCTACGTTATATATATATATATATATATATATATATATATACATATATATATTTCTTTATATATTCATATATATGTATATATATATACTTATATATATGTATATGTTTATACATACATACACAGACACATATACACACACACACATATATATATATATATATATATATATATATATATATATATATATATATGCATTCAAGACACTAGGAGCGTGTGTTGACAAATGCGTAAGTAACCACTAGGAAAAGTAAACTAACGAAGCAGAGCGCTTTCGTTTAATTACATCTTCAGTGCAGATACAAAGAAGGAATTATAAAATGAAGAAATAAGGTACAGAATATATGACATAGTGAAGAGGGCATTCGGAGAGGTAGTGGAAGAAGTACACGTGACGGACGTTTGGACCGTCTATCTAACATCATTAATATTGGTAAAGCTTTTTGTAATTTAAAATGTGATAAAGATCTGCCTATAGATGATGTTAATATATGTAAAGGTATTGTTTATGGTGCTTTAGCAAATCAGGCACCTAGCTGTCCTGAATGTTTTATCACTGCTATTAATTCTCTCAAAAAGGACAATGATTTACATATCACAAAAGCTGATAAATCAAACGCCGTAGTAATTATGAACAAAAATTATTATTTAAACAAAATGGATGTACTACTTAAAGATCAAGATACTTATGTCCAACTTTTAAAGAATCCTACTGAATCAGTGAATAGCCATTTCAATAAGACGATAAAAGAATTGTTAAGTGGAAATAGTGAACTAATTAAAAAGTTTATTTCTATTAGCCCTTCTTTGCCTTACATGTATGGTCTAATTAAGACACAAACCAAATTACCCGGCAAGACCAATCGTTTCTTCAATAGGTTCAGCTTCATACAAACTTTCGAAATGGTTGGTAACAATTCTTAGTCCACTAGTTGGAACTATTTCCACTTCACATGTTAAGAACAGTTTGGACCTCATTAACAAACTAAGTGAGGTAAAACCAGATTATGAATTTAAATTGGTAAGTTATGATATTGTTAGTTTGTTTACGAAAGTTCCTTTGGATGACCTTTTAATCTATCTAAAAGAAGAGTTAAATAAGCACGATTTACCATTACCTTCAGGTACCTTAATTGAACTGATCAAATTGTGTGTTAAAGATTGCAAATTCCAATTTAATGATAAATTCTATTCTCAGAAATTTGGAATGAGCATGGGTAATCCTCTCTCCCCCGTATTGAGTAATTTATATATGGAGTTTTTTTAAACCAAAATTTTAAGTAAGATCATTCCCCCCAACATTACATGGATGCGGTACATTGATGACATCCTATGTCTGTGGCCCATTCAAGATAATGTAAATGATTTTTTATGTAAGCTTAAGGGGATCCCCCGCCCCCAGATTTAAGAAAATTTCGATTTTTTTTTATTGCATAAATACATACTACGGATCTTGCTCTAGATGCTGGTAAAGTGTTTTTATCGTACCGCCATTTTTAAAGGGTTTAAAGGGCCTACCCTCCCTCCCCCCGGCAGCCACATGCTGCGCACGACCATTGTTTACATACGTTTTGACCATATTTTACCCTATTTTTTGCGTTTGATACACTCATAAAGTTTTCTCTTACGTCCGGCATGCACGTGAGTATGTGGTGTGAGGAAGTTCAGCCTGCACGACTGGCAGTGGCCTGAGCCTTACAAAGTAAAGGACATGTACACGTTAGCTTGCCGCATTCACTAATTTGCCGTGTGAAATTCGCATCTATTTTTCAGTGAAGAGATATTTGAAGATATTAGCCATGCCTAAGCTATCCAGACAAAAGGCACACTTGCAGAAGATAAGAACGTCTACATTAGCAACTCAAGGGGAGAAAGAAAGAACCCCAGCATCAACTTTGTTATCACCACCTCCGCCACCACCACTAGTACTCCCTCCAGCAGCTCTCTCCCTTCCATCTACATCCACACCCTCAGCACCTGATCCTCTGTCCTCTACACCTATATCAGACAAGTTGTCTCTACGCAAACAACTGTTTGCTAACAAGTGGCTACAAGGATGCCTCCTTGTTGCAGCACCTTGGGTTTAGAGTCTCAAACCTCACAGTGATGTCCCTGATGCAGCAAGAGCCTGTTCCAACATCAGAAGGGAAACCCAAGAAAAGAAAGAGCTGAATCCCAGCAATCAGACTACCTTGCTGGGTCATTCTAGACCAAGAACTCAAACTTTGCGACAAAGAGTGAGATGGCGGCTTATGAGACCCTCACTTTGAGTGAATAATATCCTACACTGTAGGAGGGTACAAAGTGCCTGAGTTACTTGAAAGATGCAAAATCATCATGAAAATACAATGGAACCTGTTTTCAATGGGTCTTAGAAGTCCAATGTAAAATTTAGTCAAACTAAGAAAAAAAAAAAAAACTTTAACACTCATTTCTGAAAAATGTAAGTTTTTGATACTCAAAGTCTATCTCCTCCCTCAATTTTCAACCGATTTTTGCATATGAGGTCTCTATTAATAGCTAGATAAATGGCAAAAAACAAAATAGAGAGTTTTTTGCAAATGTTAAATAATTTTTTTCTAATAACGTGTCAAAGTCAGAATTTTGCTTTTTTTCGATAACTTTTTTATATATTTTTTCCTCGGCGTTAAAGAAAGATATTAAAAAAATCTTTCTATTTTGTTTTTTATATATGTAGAAGATTCTTTTGCTGTAAAATGAAAGACATCGAATAAAAATTGTAAGAGGAGATAGGATTTGAAAGAAGCCCAAAAATATGGTATTTTTTAGATTTGTATTAAAAAATAAAAAACTACTAGCCAGATCTGAATAAAACTCATGCTGTGAAGGTTTCCTCAGACCTAGATATCACACAGAAAAAATCAGCAAGATCCTTCAGAAAAAAATATTTTGGGCGGGGGGTCCCCTTAATAATTTGGTCAGTTCCATTAAGTTCACGGTGGAGATAGAGAGTGAAGGTATTTTGCCTTTCCTTGATTGTAATATCTACCGCCGTGAAAGTGAGTTGAAGTTTAGTGTATATCGCAAACCAACCAATGTTTGTTCATATATACACTATTATTCCTCACACCCTGATGGCGTAAAGATATCTGTTTTTTCGTCGATGTACCTCAGGTCCCTACGCATTTGCAGCCCAGAGTACATCGATGATTAAGTAAGATGTATTTACGACATTGTTACTAAGCTACAATACCCCACACATGTTCTTGACACAGCTTACAATCGTGCTAAAAGGACATTTTATAACCTTAGGTCAACTCAAACTTTCAATATGAATAACTTGATAATTCTACCGTACCAAGAGAACCTGCAAAATATTCCAAATATATTACGTAAAATTAACATTAATGTAGTTTTTAACAATAAGAACACTGTAAGACAACTGCTCATAGATAATTCTGTCAATAGTGATAAAGGGTGTGTGTACGAAATACCTTGCAAATCATGTAATCAGTTTTATGTTGGTCAGACTGCTAAAACACTCACAACACGAATCAATCAACACAATAAATACGTTAGAGAGGGAAACCAATCTAGCGGTATATTCAACCACATGAACCATTTTAACCACCCAGTTGACTGGGATAACGCTAAAGTCATCACATACAACAACAACATAACAGAAAGAAATTTAATTGAATGCAGTTTGATCAAATCTAGTAAGGGGATAAATGTTAATCTTCATCAAGGTTTGTACAAATTAGATAGTTTTATTTCTCATGAAATTTCAAAATTGTTTAAATTGTAATATAAATTATGAGCAGTTGTCCCATACTTGTTGGTTACCAGGACGGTCCAAACGTCCGTCACGTGTACTTATTCCACTACCTCTCCGAATGCCCTCTTCACTGTGTTATATATTCTGTACCTTGTTTCTTCATTTTATAATTCTTTCTTTGTATCTGCACTGAAGATGTAATTATACGAAAGCGCTCTGCTTCGTTAGTTTACTTTTCCTAGTGGTTACTTACGCATATTGTGAGGGCGAACGAGGAACTATGTTCTCTTGACCCTGAAAAGTAATACCAGTTCGGGTGCTACTGGATCTGCTGGGGCTTTAATCAAACATCAAAAGGAATCAATGGATTTAAAAAGAGTTAACGAATACAATAAACCATCAAAGTGTACAATACAATGTTGTAGAATGGGAACATCTAATACGAGGTGCTCAGCACCTCCGTATCGTAACAACAGTAGCGATGTCCGGGTGCGTATGGACGAACCGTTCCGGCCCAATCGGATGCGGCGTGTCTTGAGAACAGCAAAGGTGAGAAGACCCGACGTCGAGTAGCCTGCGACTGGAGTAATGAAGACTTGGGATTGGCGTGGCAGTGGGTAGTCTTCGCAGGACGTCTTCTGACCAAGTTCTATTCGACGTTGGGGAGGAGGGGTATATATACCCCTGAAACTGCCGACGTGGCCGCTCCGCGCAGGCGCAGTCTTCTCGGGCCTCAAAAGTTCGAAGCTGACTTGCTCGTTGAACTGGCGCGCAAACAAGCCGATTCGCCGAGGTGGGGAGCCAAACGACTATCAGTGCAGCCGCGATGAATTGACTTGTGGCCGGGGGAAGGGGGATGGGCCCTTACACCACCCCCGGGACAAGAATCTACTAGGAGTAGATTAAAACAAAATTAATGGTAACTCAAGAGGATGAAAGGAAAATAAAACCTAGACAGGATTTAAGATCTACTTAGGAGGTCAGCACCTAGATTGTCTTTTCCAGCAATGTGGACAACTCTAAATTTATATGCTTGAAGGGCCAAAGCCCAACGAAGGAGACGGTCATTCTTTCCTTTGAAAGTAGCTAAATACAAGAGAGGTTTGTGATCAACTTCTAACACAAACTCTTTGCCACGGAGATAATAATCAAACCTGGAGATGGAGAAAACGACCGCAAGACATTCACGCTCGATGGTGGAGTATCTCTTCTCACGATCCAGAAGTTTCCTACTGGCATATGCGACGGGATGTGGGCATTCATCGTGATACTAGAGTAAAACAGCCCACAGACCATAAAGAGAGGCATCGGTCCTAAGGACGAAAGTCAGATTAGGATCGGGCAACCGCAAGATGGGTTGAGAAGATATGGCAGCTTTCAAATGGCAGAAACGGTCCAAGAGGTCTTCGGTCCAAGGGAGAGGTTCAGGGCTAGTCTTCCGTAGTAGATCAGTTAAGGGGCCGGTGTAGTCGGAGGCCTGAGGAATAAACAACTTATAAAAGGATATCAGACCAAGGAAGGTCCTAAGTAACTTCTTACTGGTTGGTGGAGGAATGCGGGTTATAGCCTCAATCTTGGTATGTTGAGGTTTTAAAGAGGTTCCATCTAAAATAAAGCCAAGGTATTTGATGGAAGAAACTCCAAATCTACACTTCGAAGGCTTGACAGTCAGATGGTTGTCCCGTAGCCGTTCGAAGACGCGATGTAACGCTTCGAGATGTCGATCCCAGCTTTTGGAGAAAACAAAGACGTTGTCAAAATAAAAGCACACATTTCATCAATTATCCAATACTAGTCTCATCAGGCGGATGTATGTAGCACTTGCCGTTATCAGACCAAAGGGCATTCGGCAGAATTCCATCAAACCTAGATGAGTGGGAAAGGACGTTAGGGCTTTGGCTTTGTCTGAAAGAGGTACTTGATAATATGCCTTGCAGAGGTCCAGCTCACTAAAGTACCTAGCCCCAGAGAATTTGTACAAATCTTCTTCCATGCTGCAGGTTGGTTCAGCATGGAATACTGTGACAGTTTAGTTGGCGATAGTCTATGGTCATCCTATAGGATCCATCAGTTTTTCTTACCATGACGACAGGCGAAGAATGAGGAGAGGAGGATCGTTGGATAATCCCTTGACGGAAGAGGGTTTCAACTTCTTTCTCGAAGACAGGTCTAAGGTGGATTGGCACTGGGTACACTTTGGCTTGTACTCGGTCAGTAGTGGTAAGTTGTATATCATGAGTTATAGTGGATGTACATCCGGGCTCGTCGGAGAAAACATCTTTATACTCACCCATTAGAATCTGAAGTTGGACTAGCTGATCCGGGGCGAGTTGTCCCACTTCAGGTTTATCAGTTGAAGGGGAGAGGGTTATGCCGTCAGGTGTCAAAGGCAACTGTGAAAGAAGATCAAACGGATCCCCTTCATCGACGATGGATACCTTATCTTTTCCTGGGGCGGAGAGTTCTTCTATGGTGGAAATCTCATCCATCAGTTCCAACTGCTGCACCTGGGCCCTGCGGTGATATCTTTTTAAAATGTTAGCATGGTAAAGTCTATGTCCTCGAGGGGTCTCTATTACGTAATTCGCTTCACCACGTCTCTCCAATACGTTGTAGGGTCCATTCCAAGTGACAAGGAGTTTACTGGTATCACTAGGCAGGAGTACTAGAACTTCATCACCTGGTTTAAATTGACGGTTTTGAGACTTCAGATCGAAGTACGCCTTGTACCGGGAACTGCTGATGTCGGCTTGTTGCGCAGCCATTTGAGAACATTCTGCCAGCTTCTCCTGTAGTTCTATTACATATTGGAAACTGGACCTCTTCCTCGTGGAGGGTACGGTTTTCCCACAGATCTCTTAAAACTGTGAGTGGGCCTCTAACAGACCGACCGTACAACAACTCGAAGGCTGAAAACCCTGTCCTGTCGCTCGGGAGTTCTCTGAGGGCAAACAAAGTTGGTATTAGATACCTGTGCCATTCACGGGGCTTCTCAGCACACAATTTACGAAGAATAGCCTTCAAGGGGCCATGTAGTCTCTCAATCCTTCCATTTCCACTAGGATGGAAGGGAGTGGTGAAGATGGGTTTCACGCCCAACATTCGGTGGAGTTCCTTCATTAAATTAGAGGTGAATTGGGTACCTCTGTCTGAAAGTATTTCCCGGGGAATACCAACTCTCGAGAAAATAGTTAACAAGGCCTCAGCGACCGAAATAGAGTCTATAACTTTTAAGGGAACTGCTTCAGGAAATCCAGTGGCAAAATCTATCAAGGTAAGAATGTACCTGTGTCCATCGGAAGATGCTGGAGAAAGAGGTCCAACCAAGTCTATGGCAACACGGGCGAAAGGTTCAGTGACGATGGGCATGGGTTGTAATGGGACTGGTGGTACTCGTCCCTTCGCTGAGAAGCGTTGACATTTGTCACAAGACCGACAGAAGGTTCTGATGTCTGTTCCCATACCAGGCCAGTAAAATTGTTCTGCTACCTTTAATTCCGTCTTCCGGTGAGAGAAGTGTCCAGCTAAAGGGCTCTCATGAGCAATGGAGAGGATAACAGGGCGACAATCACGGGGAACAACCAATGTAGACTTTCCTACCTTATCAGGGCGATTAGAAGTCAAACATTTCCGATAGAGGAGACCGTCCGTCTTGACAAACTGGTAAGTAGACCCGTTCCTCGTTCGGTCTATTTCTCCCGAGGCTGCTTTTGCTCTAGCGGCAGAGAGTGTCTCACACGAGGACTGGAGTAGACTGAAGTTGTCGGGCGTCACCGAGAGAGGTTGTAGGGCAGGCAGAGCTAAGGGGTGAATCCGTTTCATTTTGCCGGCTCGGGTCTGGACTGCACATACCAGGTGCTTGGGAGAGGGCGTAGCAGTTTGTGTCGGGCGTGGAATTGCGGAGTCATCAGCTGGAGAGGAACATTCAGATATATTAGGATCTTTAACGCCTGGAACGTTACCAATTAAGACACTAGCAAATTTGATGGGTGCTCTGACGACGTCGGTCCATCCCTCGTAATAAGGACATCGAAGGTAACAAGAAACCAGAGGAAAGGCATCTACTCGGCCCAAGTAGTCGGCAACATAGACTTTCTTGCAACTCGGGACATCTATATCTGGTAGCATCTCATCTGATACGACTACGCAGGAACAGCCGGTGTCCCGGATTATAGTAGACACCCAGGCCCTATTGATGGTACCAGAGGCCTGGAAGTGAGGGACTGTTCTATCAGACAGGCAAAACCCTACCTTATATGGCTGCGTAGTTGACGTGCCTTCTTTGAAAGTGCGGGGATTCCTAGGGCAACGAGGCCGAATGTGTCCAATTTCTCCACAATCGTGACATGTCAAAGGTGGAGGGTCCTTTTGGCCGCTAGACGGATTCGGGGTCGCCGTGGTTACCTTAGGCGGCTTAGGTGGTCGAGAGAACTTCTTTGCATTTGGAATCGAAGTTCGAGGAAGATTAGGGTGGGCTGACGTCCAATCGTCAGCCAAACGAATGGCCTCAGTTAACGTAGAGGGTCGTCGTTCCTTGATGAAAGCACGCAAGTCTGGATGGAGGGAAGACAAAAACTGGTCAAGTATCATAAAGTCTTTCAAATCATTGAAAGTATTCCCTACCTCTGAGGAATCTAACCACGCCTGGAATAGTCTGGTTAGTTGAAATGAGAACTGAAGAAAAGTTTCTCCTGAAGAAATCTTGGCATTCCGAAAGTCTACGCGGTAACCATCAGGAGTCTTGTTAAAGCCTGACAATAAAGCTTTCTTCAGTAGCTCATAGTTCTTAGTTATCTCTGGGGAGAGAGATATGTACATATCAGCTGCCTTTCCCGTAAGTAAGGTACCCAGTCTCACGGCATAGCTGTCTGAACTCAGCTTAAGTAGTTCTGCAATTCTCTCAAAACGGTTAAGGTAAGAGGCAATATCTTCCCCCTCTTGTAATAGAGGGAGCTGGGGACGACTTACCGAATCATGTGGAGTCGCGGTAGGTTGCTTTGTCGCCGTGATACGAGCTAGCTCTAGCTCCTTTTCCGCTTCAATCTTGGCCTTCTCCTTCTCTGCTTCAATCTTGGCCTTCTCCTTCTCTGCTTCAATCTTGGCCTTCTCCTTCTCTGCTTCAATCTTGGCCTTCTCCTTCTCTGCTTCAATCTTGGCCTTCTCCTTCTCTGCTTCAATCTTGGCCTTCTCCTTCTCTGCTTCAATCTTGGCCTTCTCCTTCTCTGCTTCAATCTTGGCCTTCTCCTTCTCTGCTTCAATCTTGGCCTTCTCCTTCTCTGCTTCAATCTTGGCCTTCTCCTTCTCTGCTTCAATCTTGGCCTTCTCCTTCTCTGCTTCAATCTTGGCCTTCTCCTTCTCTGCTTCAATCTTGGCCTTCTCCTTCTCTGCTTCAATCTTGGCCTTCTCCTTCTCTGCTTCAATCTTGGCCTTCTCCTTCTCTGCTTCAATCTTGGCCTTCTCCTTCTCTGCTTCAATCTTGGCCTTCTCCTTCTCTGCTTCAATCTTGGCCTTCTCCTTCTCTGCTTCAATCTTGGCCTTCTCCTTCTCTGCTTCAATCTTGGCCTTCTCCTTCTCTGCTTCAATCTTGGCCTTCTCCTTCTCTGCTTCAATCTTGGCCTTCTCCTTCTCTGCTTCAATCTTGGCCTTCTCCTTCTCTGCTTCAATCTTGGCCTTCTCCTTCTCTGCTTCAATCTTGGCCTTCTCCTTCTCTGCTTCAATCTTGGCCTTCTCCTTCTCTGCTTCAA
>NC_134807.1:36782662-36785162 GCF_046742065.1 Oratosquilla oratoria | reverse complement strand
TGCATTGAAATTCTCCTATTGAGACTACATCTGGTGTGTACAATGTAGCTTGAGTTACGAGTTGCACAGTCCTCGATAAAACACTTAAACTCATATATTACATTGGTTTTAGAAATAGTCTCAGTATTGCTATTCAGGTTATTTTTCATAAATAAAGAGCTAGTTTTAGGGTTGAAACTGTTGACAACTACGCGGATTTGCTTCTCGTTTAAGATTGGGTGGCAGTTTTTAGTGATATATTTTATGATTTTCTCATCTTATTTGTATGCCTTTGTGAAGATATTATGGTAATAAATGTTAATGGATTGGGGCTTAGAGGATGTTTTGGGGGAAAAGATGACCACATAGCATTTTATCATAGATTAAGTCAAAATCACAGTTAGGAAAACCATTATTCACTAGTATTTGATGTATATGTTTCAGTTTTATATGTAGAACAAACCTTTAGAACAGTACGAACATAGGCTCTAATAACACTGTTCTTATAAATGTCCCTCACTCTATGATACCTCACTCCCAAATTGACAAAAAAAAAAAAAAAACTCTACCCCCCATGAACGGTAGGCTCTGCAGCCTTGGCTCCAATATGTAATACAAAATACAAAAAAGGGGTTAGATAGTTTGAAGCAGGGTGGAAGGAGGAGGGAGGGGGGTATTAGTAGAAGTCGTCAGTATAGGAAATGGAGAAAGTTAAGTGGAATAGAGTGGGGCAGACACATTTTCATGGTTTCTTACCGATTGGTTAGTAGGACGTATTGAGGTTGACCAGGGGGAGTTTTTTAATGTTTTATATTTACCTTTATATAGGTTATTGAATTTCAAGGGGTAGTAGTGGTTTATCCACTTACAAGGGGAGGGGTGGAGTTACTCTGTCGTTATATGCATATTGTTTTAATACCAAGTGCGATTTATAACCGGCTCCTCTGGGAGTTTGTGGTGTTATTTATATATTTTTTTCAATTTATTGATCTATTTAGTTATTATAATTGCTGCTTTGGCGTTCTCCTTTAGATATTTTATTTGATTGTAGCTATTGATTTAATTATATCGCACGTATTATTTTTGCATACATACATTTCTATTCAGTGTATATTAAAACACCTTCACTCATTTATATATTTGCATTCAAACATAATTATATACATGATGACAATATATATGATAATTACGATCTTAACTTAGGTTTTGATTTTAATGCTTATCTTGGTATTACAAAATGCAAAGATGTATTGATTTGAAGCAACATGTGTCATGCATATTAATTATTTGAGTGACGACACGTATGTATTAACACGTTTCCTCACTATTTAAATATTGATAGAATAGATATATATTATTAAATTTTAAATTGAAGTTTGATGTTATTATTTGAATTTGTGTATGGAGTGGAATCAGCTGTAATAGGGTGTGGGTGGATTAGTGTTTATTTTAGGAGAAATTCTTGGCCATCAGTTTTGGTCTGGTATGTTGTCTGTGTCTGAATTGTTGCAATGTGTGATAAAGTCTTGATTGATGGTTTTAAGGCTGTTCCATGTTTTCTTTCCTAGTCTGTGACATCTTGTGTTAATTGGTTCTATTTTCTCTTGTTTGTGTACTTGTTCCATTGTACTGTGGCAGGGAGGTGTGTGTTTGTGTGCTTTCCTTATGATCTTGTTTTGTGTAGCTTGTGGTATTTTGTATGCGGTTTTGTTTAGCGTGGTGTTGAGTATTGGTGAGTATTCTAACTGTAGTCTTCTTAATGTCTTATATAGTTTTAATTGGGTTTTTGTGTTTAGATTTTTAAATATTTTTAGTTTTAAATTTGTACTTTTTGCTTTATATATACGTGCGTTTATGTGTGCTCTTAAGCCTTGTATTCCTAAAGTCACAAGATCTCATATGTCATTTCTTTAATTTTGTAAGTATTGCCCCCCAGGAGTCCATTATCTATATTATAAACTATTTTATTTATTGTAATCTTTTATGTTTATTTTCTATACATGTAATTTTTTGCAAATTCAAGTTTTAAACGCCAATATAACCATCAAATCCGTTATTTCTGTATGGTTGTATGATGATGCCTCCATGCATATGAAACGTTGAAAATTAAATGTATAATTTTGGTGAAATGGTGTTTGCCCACCCCCAAATGATCGAATCCTTGTTTGAAATTTTGAAAATACGCAGAAGATAAACAACTGTCAGAATGCTGTCGATTACACACACACACACACACACACACACACACACACACACACACACACACACACACACACACACACACACACGCACACACACACGCACACGCACACACACACACGCACACACACACACACACACACACATATATATATATATATATATTTATATATATATCATACAATCTCCATGACCGTCACGCAGAGGATTCGAACCACTGCCAGTAGACACAAGAGAGTCCACAGCACCCGCCTTTGACCACTCAACCACAGACTATCTAAAAGTGTACGAACTCGTAATCTATCTAATTACCGAGATTGGG
>NC_134807.1:36772662-36777662 GCF_046742065.1 Oratosquilla oratoria | reverse complement strand
CTCTTATCTAAATACTTTGAATTGGGAATGATGACTTGCTCTAGGTTTTTTTATGTTCAATGTAGGATTTTGTTCTTTAATGTGAATTTTTGCATATACACCCAATGAAGTTTGGCCAGATAATTAGATAAATAAACCATATTGAACGTGCAAGTGTTAGAAAAGCTGAACATGTCATCAAAAAACTCGTGAATGCAGTAGCTGCAGCATAGTTTAATAAATTCTGCCTAAAAGAGGATCTGCTACTCAACTATTGCAATATATATATATATATATATATATATATATATATATATATATATATATATATATATAGTTTCTGAGTCATTTAACAAATCATATGCCTTCTTAGCCGCTGAATTCAACAAACATGTTCCCAAGATTTCAGTGGATAATTGCATATGTATATATATATATATATATATATATATATATATATATATATATACTGTATATATATATACATGGAAGGGTGGTGAGCTATACACTAACGGCTCGTCCTTACCAGGACATTCTCAAGGTACATACAATTGTAGAAAATGAACAACAAGTATGTACTTTGAGAATGTCCTGATAAGGATGAAACGTCAGTGAATAAAACTCCAATTGTTCTCTGTATTTAGTTCGTGCCATCTAGGTAGGTAAGGCAGGCAGTGATTGCCTTGAATAGAATAGGTCAGTAGCTATATTTTCCTTCTGTGAAAAAATATGCACCCAAACTTACAAAATTATGAAGGTTACTCTAATGATTCCCGTCTGGGGTATTGGCTGCTTGTTATTGTGGCAAAGTAGCATGCAGTTGAGACTTTAGGGTCTATATGGGGCGCCCCTACGGACCAGAGCCACACATCATTTTGTCTATGATAGAGGAAAACTCTGTTCATAGAGAAATGATGACACTTTTATACTACGACTGTCCCTCCGTTATACTGTCCCCCAACCCCTTGTTGCTGTCCTGTACCATTTCTCTGAGTATTCTTTTTCTGTGGTGGGGGAATTCCCTGTAGTGGGGGAAAAGAATACTGCCACCAAGTATTCCACTTGGATCGTAAGAGGCGAGAAGAAAGGGACGGGGAGAGGGACTAGGCATCCTTCTCCTTGTAGCCCCACAGGGGACATTCCTAAACGAAAAAGTTAAGGCATAAGAGGGTCTGGGAGTTTTCGGACCAGCACCATAAGGTTTGGGTCTTTTAATGTGCGTGGATGTGTTACAGATGAGAGTAAAAGGGAAGAGATAGGTACTATGTTTGTGAGAAGAAAGATGGATGTGTTGGCTTTGAGTGAAACTAAGTTGAAAGGGAAGGGTGAGTGTAAGTTTGGGAGTGTATGTGGGAGGTTATCAGGAGTGAAGAGAGGGCGAGGGAGGGAAGGGGTGTCTTTTCTAGTAAGTGAAGAGATAGGTAAAGGGGTAGTGGAGTGGAAGGAGGTTTCCTCAAGGACAATGTGGATGAAGGTGAAACTGGGAAAGGAGATGTGGGTCTTTGTAAGTGCATATGGGCCTTGCAGTGAGAAGAGTGTAGAAGAAAGGGAGGCCTTTTGGATAGATTCAAATGAGTGCATACATGATTTAGGAAGAAATGTCAATGTAATAGTACTGGGAGACCTTAATGCTAGGGTAGGAAATGGTCCAATCGATGCAGTGGTTGGGAAATGTGGAGTTCCAGGAAAGAATCGTAGTGGAGAGTTAATGGTGGAAATGTGTCTAGAAAGAGAGTTGATGATAGCAAATACAGTGTTTCGGAAGAAAGTCAAGCATAAGTACACATGGGAGAGGGTGGTGGAGGGAAGGGTGGTAGATAGAGCGTTAATGGATTATGTAGTGGTAAATAGGATTATGATAGGAAGAGTTAAGGATGTACATGTGCTAAGGGGAGAGGGTGGAGGAATATCAGATTATTTTTTGGTGGAAGGTAAGTTGAGAGTGGGGGATAGATGGAGAAAGAGGAAAGGGACAAAAGGTAGGGAGGTTCTTAGAGTGAACTCTTTGAATGAAAAGGATAAGGAGGAGTACGAAAAGAAGCTGAAGGAGGAGTGGGAGGGAGTGAAGGATAGAGTAGAGCTAGATGTGGAGGAAGAATGGGGATGGTTCAAGGAGGGAGTCATAAAGTGTGCAAGGATGGTGTGTGGAACATGAAGGACAGGAGGAAATAGAAGAAAGGGTAGTGAATGGTGGGATGAAGAAACAAAGAATGTTGTAGAAGAGAAGAAGTGAGCTTTCACAGATTGGTTACAAAATAGGACGAGGGAGTCATATGAGAGGTACAAAGAAAAGAAAAGAGAAGTAAAGAAAAAGATAGAGGAGGCAAAGAGGAGAGCAGATGTGAAATGGGGTAAGAGTATGACAGAAAATTTTGAAAGTAATAAAAAGATGTTTTGGAGAGAAATTAAGAGAGGAAGAGGAGGCGAATCAAGTAGAGAAGAAAAGCTAAAAGGTGCAGATGGAGAGATGATAATGGAAGAGAAGGAAGTAAGGGGAAGATGGGCAGAATATTTTAGGGAGTTGCTAAATGTGAAGGAGGATAGGGAGGGAAAGATAGCTGCAGTGGGAAATGCGAAGAAAATGAGAGTGATGAGTGAGGAGAATGGAGGAGAAATAAGAAAGGGTGAGGTGAAGGCAGTTGTTAAGATGATGAAAGCAGGTAAGGCACCTGGTCTGGATGGATGCCATGCAGAATGTCTGAAAAAGGGAGGTACAGTGATGGTGGACTGGTTGGTGAGGTTATTTAATGTTTGCTGGAGAGAGGGTAGAGTGCTGGAGGACTGGAGGAGTGCCTGTATAGTTCCTCTTTACAAGGGAAAAGGGGACAAGTGTGAATGTAGTAGTTTCAGAGGGATTAGCTTGTTAAGTGTAGTTGGGGAGTCTTATGGGAGGATCTTGATTGAGAGGATTAGGAGAGGAACAGAAGGAGTAATTGGTGAGAAACAGTGTGGATTTAGGACAGGTAGAGGTTGTGTAGATCAGATCTTTGTGGTAAGACAGATATGTGAGAAAGCTATAGGAAAGGGAAAGGATGTTTTTTTGGCTTTTATGGATCTGGAAAAGGCTTATGATAGGGTAGACAGAAAGGCACTGTGGGAGGTTATGCAGATATACGGGATAAGAGGAAAGCTTCTGGGAGCTGTCAAGAATTTTTATGAGAGTAGTAGAGCTTGTGTCAGGATTGGAAATGGAGAGAGTGAGTGGTTCGAGGTAAAGGTGGGACTTCGTCAAGGATGCGTTATGTCACCCTGGCTGTTCAACTTATACATGGATGGGGTGGTGCGAGAGGTAAATGCAAGGGTAGCGGGTCAGGGATTAGAGATGGTTAAATAAAATGGAGAAAAGTGGGAGGTGAGCCAGCTGTTGTTTGCTGACGACACTGTGCTTGTGGCAGGATCGGAGGAGGGATTGAGGAAATTGGTGGCAGAGTTTGGGAGAGTATGCGATAGAAGAAAGCTAAAGATAAATGTGGGTAAAAGTAAAGTGATGAGATGTACAAGGGGTGAAAGTGGCAGTAGACTGGAAGTGAGCATTAGGGGAGAGCGACTGGAGTAAGTGGATAGTTTTAGATACTTGGGTGCAAATGTGGCAGGAAAGGGAGAAGTTAAGGTGGAGGTAGAATGTAGATTGAGAGAAGCGAGTAAATGCCTTGGTGGATTAAAGAGTGTAATGAGGAATAGACATTTGGGAATGGATGCTAAGAGGAGACTGTATGAAGGAGTGATTGTGCCAACAGCAATGTACGGGGTAGAAACATGGAACATGAGAGAGGAAGAGGGAAGGAGTTTGAATTTGTTTGAGATGAGGTGTCTGAGAAGTATGATGGGGGTTACTAGGCTAGATAGAGTGAGAAATGAGGAGGTGAGGAGGAGAACAGGGGTGGAAAGGGAGCTGGGAGATAGGGTTGATGAAAGAATATTAGTATGGTCTGGACACATGGAAAGAATAAGTGAAGAAAGACCAGTAAAGGAGGTATGGAAGGCAGATGTGGATGGAGTGAACATGAGGGGACGTCCTTGGATGAGGTGGATGGATGGGGTGAAGGGGGCTTTGGGGAAGAGGGGAATGTCTGTTGAGGAAGGACGGGAGAGGACAGAAGACAGGGGTGAATGGAGAATGGTTGTATATGGATGATGTTGTGATTGCATGAGGTGGAATGGACGGGGGGATGGGGGGTGAGGTAGTGTGTGTGAGCAAAATTTTGACGCAGCCCGAAGGGATTTCTCCCCGTCTTCTCCTTTTATGCAATGGGGGGACGGAGAGGGGGGGGGTCGCCGATTAAATGAAGCGGCCTTGCTGTGGATGTGCTGTGTCTTGCGACACTGCTTCTGACCCAGGGCAGTGGACAAGGTGCGGGTATGACCCGTCATCCAGGAGGTGCTAAGATGGGAGGGAGGGTGGAGGGGTGTGGAGTGTATTCAGGGATGGAATGGGTGGGAGTGATTTATGCCTTTTTATTTTTGGCTACTTCCCTTGTAAGGGGGAAAAGCCTTGGTATATGTATGTATGTATGTACTCTGATGATTATTCATAAAATGTAAAATATTTATTTTTTTGCAGCTAGGGTAGGCAAAATTCTTCTCTGCCTTTCAATATCAGTATGTAAGCTGTGCATAGTAGTGGTGTTGTCCACGTGCTACATACACCCCTTCAACACCGTTTTATTCACTTGCTATAAAGGCAGATATAAATCTGCCTTCAACTCAGTTGTTTTGCATCTTCCGTTGAGTAAGGATACGCGCCTGTGTTTCGCTTTTTTCAGTTTTAGCTCATTTCCATTTATTTACATTTTCCCCTTTCCAGCAATGAATATCGAATATCGTAAGATATTTTCAAAACTAGCTAATGAAGAAATAAGAAGCTATAATAAATGGTAGACCAAACCCAGAACCTTGCATCTTTTGAGTGAGGTTGCACACCTATGTTTAGCTTATTTTCTTTTTGTTTTTTCTTTAGTTTTAGGTCATTTCCATTTACTTACATTTTTCCCTTTCCAGCAATAGATTGTGAATATCTTTAG
>NC_134807.1:36762662-36765162 GCF_046742065.1 Oratosquilla oratoria | reverse complement strand
AGGAGGAGGAGGAGGAGGAGAATGAAATGTGGGGGAGAAGAGAAAGAGGATGAGGAACAAAAGGAGATAAGGGGAGGAAGAGGAGGAGGAGGAGCAGTGAGTAGTATTAAGGAATAGACCATAGATGGGAAGAAAGAGGAGCATAAGGAAGAGAATATGAGAAGAGGAAGAAGAGGAGGAGGAGTAGGAAGAGGTGAAGGAAAAGAAAGATGAGTTTTTTGAGGATTTCATCATTCATCTAGAACAGTGTTTCTCAACCTTTCAAAATGTTTACACCCCTTACATATGTCTAGGGAACCCTTTGATATGGGATTAGATAGGATAAATTCATTTGATATATATATAAAAAAAATTAATAAAAGGTAGTAAGTGTGCAGGCGAACATCGTACAGATGCCTGCTCTGCAAATGTCTTTCAGTGTGTCAACTGCCCCTCTAAGAACAAGCATGCATCCACCCACCAAGATTGTCCCACCTTCAAAATAGAGAAAGAAATTTGGATTGATCATGATTCCTAGAAACATGGAGGCATGCCAGCATCATGTCTATTCTCAAAAAGGGAAAGACTCAAAGAGTCCTTCCTCTTATCGCCCTATAGCGCTTACCAAATGCTTATGCAAAGTATTAAAACGTATGGTCAATAACAGATTAAAATTCATCCTCGAATCTCAAGATTTAATAGTTCCTGCCCAATGTGGTTTTAGGAAAAATCGAAGTACTCTTGACCATTTAGTCAACTTAGAGCATGATATCCTTTCAAGTTTTGAGAAGAAAGATTTCCTTATAGCTTGCTTCTTAGATTTAGAAAGAGCCTACGACATGGCATGGCGACGTGGTATCCTCACAAATCTCTATGCACTTGGCCTTAAAGGGAATCTCCCTATTTTCATTCCAAAAAAATTACTAGAGCGAACATTCTCCGTCAAAATTCAAGGTTGCTTTTCAACAATACGCATACAAGAAAATGGCGTACCACAGGGAAGTGTGTTGAGCCCCACATTATTCATGTTGTTTATTGACGATATTCTATCTGTTCAACCTCGGAACCTTAGATACTCACTATACGCTGACGACGTCGGAATCTGGCACTCCTCATCGAACGCTGGTTTTTCTGGCTCTCGTATACAACTTGCCCTGGAATCGCTCCAGGAATGGTCCGACGAATGGTGATTTAGGTTTTCGGAAGTAAAGTCAACAGTGGCTGCATTTTCACGCAGAGCTCAGGCAGAAATTGATATGCAATTACATGGAAATCCTATTCCAGTACAAAATTCAAAATTTTTCCTTAGCCTGAAACTGGACTCCAGGCTAAACTGGAAGACCCATGTAAACTACTTAACTGATGTGTGCAACAAGAGACTTAATTTGCTGATCAAACTAACGGGCACAAATTGGAGAGCAAATAACAAACCTTTGCTAATAATTCATGTGTCCCTAATTAGATCTAAATTAGATTATGAGTGTCAGATTTATTGTTCGGCAACAGCAACCACGTTATAACCCCTGAGGAAAAAATGAGTGAGGAATTTAACAATTATTTTCTATCGGTGTTTACAAATGAGAGGTTAGATAAAGTACCTGACTGCGATCCGATTTACAGAGGAGATGAAGAAAGTAGTCTATCTAATATCAGCATTAGTAAAGAAGAAGTAGTTAAGCAGATTAAAAGACTTAAAGCTACAAAATCTCCGGGTCCAGACGAAATTTTTCCAAGAATGCTTAAGGAGTGTAAATTTGAAATCTGCGACCAGTTAACTGAAATATTCAATAAATCGGTAAACACTGGTTTTGCGCCAACTGCTTGGAGGCAGTCAAACGTTGTTCCTCTTTTTAAAAAGGGAGATAGATCGTCTATATGCAACTACAGGCCAATCAGTTTCACATCGGTTATAGGAAAAATGCTTGAATCAATAATAGTAAATAGACTCAGAGAACACATCGAAAGACATAATTTAATTCGTGATTCACAACATGGTTTCTCCAAAGGTAAGTCATGTGTGACTAATCTTCTATCCTTTAACACTAAAGTATATAAGGCGTCAGATAACAATGATAATTACGATGTTATTTACCTTGACTTTAGCAAAGCGTTCGACAATGTGCCTCACCAGAGACTACTAAAAAAAAAAAAAAAAAAAAAAAAAAAAAAAAAAAAAAAAAAAAAAAAAAAAAAAAAAAAAAAAAAAAAAAAAAAACATGGCATAGGAGGAAAAGTGTTAGAATGGATTAGAGCTTGGATTAGTAACAGAAAACAGCGGGTCACCATAGATGGTATAAAATCTAGGTGGGGCAATGTTACTAGCGGGGTCCCCTAGGGCTCGATTTTTGGGTCTCTTGTTCATTATGTGCATAAATTACTTAGACGATGGGATAAATAGTGATGTTAGTAAGTTTGTGGACGACACTAAAATAGGACGCCTAATTAGGTCTGGAGACGACGCAGAGATTCTGCAGGATGATCTTAATAAATTGTTAACATGGTCGGAGAAATGGCAAATGAA
>NC_134807.1:36742662-36755162 GCF_046742065.1 Oratosquilla oratoria | reverse complement strand
AATTGTTGCTGTCTTTATCTGCTCAGATTGAAAATATAATGTCAGTAAATAATAGATATATCATCAATAAATTCGAACGTGACAAAAATGTCTACTCGACAGGGCACGTACTGCACTATATATGTATATATTTTTCTGGAGGAGGACAAATGAAAACAGTTTTAGTAAGCGAAGGGGTAGAAGCATTAAAAAAGAGTGAAACTTATCTCGTTTAGCTCCTACAATGGTAATGCCCTATATTAATTGTTATCAACATAAAGCCCTTGCATTAGGGATCACAAAGTTCGGCAAGTGGGACCACAAGACGAGAACTAGCGTTATTTAGTGGATGCTCAGAGATTTCATTCAGCGTTGAAGTGTTCTCCAAGAGGACAATGAATATTCCCTTTTCTTTTCAGCGAAGTCTTATGGGCTGTTTTTCTTATGTTTTATTTATCTAACTTTTTCATATGTAGAAATAAACCTCAGTTCCGCAAACTACCCTCTTTTTGTACTGCTTTGATATGAACATGTATATATTACGCTGGGTAAAACTTTTTCACAAAAGCTGTCTCTCTTTTCTTTTTCTTTTCTTTTTTTCTTTGTTTCCAATGCAAATTTTTCCTCTGATTCAAAATATGTACTTGTTTTTTTTCTCTACTATCGACCGTTTCAGTGATATAGAAAATTATACCAATATAAAGAAATGTATGGGGTGCGGGAAATCACACTTGCAATTATAGTTTAAAAATTTCCTTTTTTTTTTCTTTTTTTTTTAGGTTTTTACTCAAAATATCGACTACAAAAGAATGCAGAAATTCACCAGATTCATTCTGTTATATATATGGTTTCTATGTTGAACCTGAACATGTATCACATAAATTGTGAAAGGTACGAAGTACTGGACTGTTTATAGACTGTATTTTCGAATTATTCATTCTGTTATGTATATGGTTTCTATGTTGAACCTAAATATGTATCACATAAAATTGTGAAAGGTACGAAGTACTGGGCCGTTTATAGACTGTACTTTGCAATGATTCATTCTGTTATGTATATGGTTTCTATGTTGAACCTAAACATGTATCACATAAAATTGTGAAGGTACGAAGTACTGGACTGTTTATAGACTGTACTTTGCAATGATTCATTCTGTTATGTATATGGTTCCTATGTTGAACCCAAACATGTATCACATAAAATTGTGAAAGGTACGAAGTACTGGACTGTTTATAGACTGTACTTTGGAGTGATTCATTCTGTTATGTATATGGTTTCTATGTTGAACCTAAACATGTATCACATAAAATTGTGAAAGGTACGAAGTACTGGACTATTTATAGACTACTTTGGAATGAGTATGGGTGACAGAGAAAAGCCATGGGCACCTCATGTGATATGTGATGTTGTGGATTAAATTTAGATGCATAGCTGAGAGGTGCAAGAAAATCAATGTGCCGAATTTGGCGAGAGCCAAAAAATCATCACGACGATTGCTACTTTTACATGATTGACATATCAAAGTACAGAAAAGTTGAAGAAAGAAAATCCCTTCCATATCCTAGCAATTCATCCTTTAATGCACCTGTGCTACATGATGATACCTTACTGGTTTCACGGCCACCAGAAAATATAAGTAAATATTATCAAACTGTGAACTCTATTCTTTGTAACAGAATCAGTATTGAAATCTAGCATCTAGCTGTTTTCTTGTAATGCGGTTACACATACAATTCATATATATGTTCAAGGTAATAGATGCATTCTTTTTTCAGGCAGAGGATATGATGGGGGTCTCATCGGGAGAGTGGAACAATGAAGAAATGGATGAAAATTTCGAGCCAAGACTGAGTACCCGTCCATACTTTTCAATTAAACGTGAACTGGATTAACTCATCAGGGACTTGAGCCTCACTAAGTCAGGAGCTGAGATTTTAGCATCCGGACTGAGTGAATGGAATCTGTTGGATCAGGACTGTAGATCAACAATAGACAAGAAGTGCCATGAGGAATTCGAAGTATACTCTAATATAAGTGAGGATCTCTGCCTGTGCGAAGAAATTAATGGTTTATTTAGAGGTATTGGACTTGATCACAACTTTGAACAATAGTGACTGTTTATAAATAGTTCTACAAAAAGCCTCAAAGCTGTTTTACTACATAATAGGAATCAGTATCCATCCTTGCCAGCATACTCGCTACAGGTGAAGGAAGAATATGACAATGTAAAAAAGACTTCTCGAGAAAGTAAATTATGATGAGTTTAAATGGGATGTTTGTGGTGATTTTAAAATCCTCACCTTCTTACTTGGATTACAGGATGGATACACCAAGTATTTATATTTCTTTGCCTATGAGACAGTCGGGCTGATAATGAACACTGCCAGAAAGTGGAGTGGCCCTCTCGAGATGACTTGCAGCCAGGAAAACTCAATGTTATTAGACAGCCTTTTGTAGAACCTGTCAAAGTGTTACTACCCCCACTTCATATAAACTTGGTTTGGTCAAATAGTTTACATAAGGATTAGAGTATGGTGGAAAAGCATTTCAAGAGATTCGTCTACTCTTTCCAAAGCTATGGGAGGCCAAAGTTAAGGGTGGTATATTTACTAGACCACAAGTAAGGAAAATGTTGAAGTCAGTGCAATTGGAGAATGCATTGAGTTGTATTGGGGTGGCTAATGAGTGCGCAAATAATGACGTATAGTTTATATTTGGATACACACACAAAAATGGTACAAACACAAAATGCATGCAACTGCTTACAAGGCTGCTTAGATACTGACGCCACGCTCTCCAATTCGCGCCAAAACAAAAGGCGCGCATCGCATCTGCGATATCTTACATAATTACAAAATACATTTTATAATACATAATGTAAATATGGTTACAATTATATATATATATATATATATATATATATATATATATATATATATATATATATATATATATATACCGTACCAACACATCGCTCGGCCCGCGCCACTCGGTGCCCACACCGAGCAAACAAGAAAAAAAAGCTGACCGAGGCAAAGAGAACCTAAATGACACAAAGACAAGCCACACACATACCACATACACAACAGTGGTAGACAGAAGTGTGGGACAAAATGATATAATAGCACACCCAAATACATTAAATAAACACATACATATATGAGGACATAAAGACAATACAGACAACACAAAAAGGAACATAAGACTGACCCCAGTTAACCAAAAGACAAATACAGCAATTGCCGGACGTCCGGGACATGATACTTAATATCTAAACACGACAAAATACAATACAAGAATACATAAATGGGAAACATTACAAGAATACATAAATGGGAAATATCACAAGAGTACATAAATGGGAAACATTACAAGAATACATAAATGGGAAACATCACAAAAATACAGTAAATGGGAAACATCACAAGAATACATAAATGGGAAACATCACAAGAATACATAACACTACACAATGAAAGTTCAGGTAATTACAGGACCCCTTGACCTAAGGTCATAACAATGAGGGGTAGCTAAACAAGGCAAAGTTCTTGCTGTGGGCCCAGGAGGAGGCCGGGTAAAGGTAGGGATAGGCACTTGAGTTTTCTTGAGCCTATCAGCGTGAGAAAACTCGCTAAGGCCTGTAGAGAGGTAAAAAAATCCTGAACTTGTTAGGATGTAGGCGTTCAGTCACCAAAAGGGGGCCCTCAAATTTACAATTTAATTTTGACTGGCGATCAGGTATGCTTTTGAAAACATGATCACCAACACTGATGGTCACAAGTGTTGCACGAGCATGTTGTTGTTTCAACATGTCGGCCTTTGAAACATCCAGTTTATCCTTAACAGAAGTATAAATGGCATGCAGCACATGACTCTGTAGTTTACTATAGTCATCTACATTGTAGAGGGGACGAGCAGGGCTGTCAAGCACATCATATGGGAGCCGTTTCTCAACTCCAAAGATAACATAATGAGGCATTTTGCCCGTGGAAACATTAATGGTGCTATTGATACAAGCACTAACATGGGGAAGCCAATCCTCCCAAGACTCATGAAAATTACTAGCAAGGTGACGTAGGATCTCTAAAAATTTCCTGTTCGTCCTCTCCACAAGACCATGGGACGCTGGATGATAAGTCACGAATGTCTGTTTGATACCATAACGTTCACAAATACCTGCCAAAACCTCGTCCCTAAATTCAGTCCCAATATCACTAAGGAGCATCGAAGGAGTGGTGTATGGACACAACACATGGGAAACTAAAGTATGTGCTACAACTGGTGCAGATTTGTTACGTAAGGGAGCTAAGACTACAAAACGACTAAAGTGATCCACACACACAAGGACATACACAGAGCCCTGCGTGTTACGAGGCAGTTGCAAAAGGTCTATAGCCACAGTCTGAAAAGGGCGAGAAGAAGTAGGGTACTCTAAGATGGGAGCAGTGCTCGTAGAACCTTTGTTCTGGGCACAAGAACTACACCGGGCTACATGAGAGGTAATGTCTAGTCGCATTTTAGGCCAATAATACTTCTTCCGCGCCATAGCCATAGTTTTGTCACGACCTGGGTGACCAGCCTGAGGGGCATCATGAGCAAGGGACAAAACAACGGGAACTAGAGACTCAGGGATCACTAGCTGTGCCACTTCCTGCTCAAACACTTCCACATTACGAATGAGAACCTCGTCCTGCAGGGAAAATTGGTACAGAGGTACTGGTAAAGCTGGTAAGGTGGAATCATCACCAGTCTCTTCGGAGGCGTGGGTTCGAATCCCACCGCTGCCACCATTTAATGTTTTGGGGTGGCTAATGAGTGCGCAAATAATGACGTATAGTTTATATTTGGATACACACACAAAAATGGCACAAACACAAAATGCGTACAATTGCTTACAAGGCTGCTTAGATACTGACGCCACGCTCTCCAATTCGCGCCAAAACAAAAGAAGCGCATCGCATCTGCGATATCTTACATAATTACAAAGTACATTTTATAATACATACTGTAAATATGGTTACAATAAAATAATAAAATAATACAATATATATATATATATATATATATATATATATATATATATGTATATATATATATATGTGTATATATATATATATATACATATATATACACACACCGTGCCAACACATCGTGATGTCGAAAGAGAGGAATGGTTTGCTCTTCGAGATATAGTTAATGGATTTCTTAGTAATAATAAAGATTCAAAATACAAGCCGCCCGTAGCAAAGCTTTTGAAAAGTTATAAGAACTTAGGATGTACATTGCCAATAAATTTGCACTTTTTGCATTCACGTATGGATTTTTTCATGAAAAAATGGGGAGAAGTGAGTGATGAGCATGGTGAGAGGTTCCATCAGGGCATTGTTACAATGGAAAAAAGAACTAAGGAAGATGAGACACTGCTATGATGGTAAGCTATATATGGTCACTGGTTCGTAAAGATCAAGGAGCTCACAGTAGGAAATCACGCTAACCAGTGCATTTCTTGCGGGTTATTATAACCGTATCACATGCTTTTATATTTTAATTTTTTCTTTAGTTTAAAAAGGGAATACAAGGACAAAGTATCAATTACTATTTTTAGACAATGCGAATATGCTAAATAGTGTACTGTCGTACTTAAGTATAGTTTGATTCATATATGAAACTCAATTATATTTTGAAAATATCGACGATATACAATTTTCAATGGTATTTCTAAAATCAGGAGAGAAATCAACCTTAAAAAACTAAAGACATTTAAAGGAACAAAACTAGTGTTACACAGTGCTATGAATCTTAGTTATGTCACAAAGTATTAAGCAAGTAGACACTCTTCTTTTTGTTTGTACATCATTCCCCTGCCAGCATCTTACTTCCACATAGTTTAAATAAGACACTTTTATTTTGCATTACTTCAGGTAATCTTATTTCCTTTCTGCCACCGCACTAATATTTGCTTCTCTAAGTCGGTTATGAAATACCTACGATTGACCTGCTATAAAATGAGGTGGCTTCGAAAGAATCAGCAAAGTCCCGAGCAAGTTTTTGCATAACTAGGAGGTCGCCGATTCTTTCAACTGTCTACAACTACAGTGATTCTTTCTGCGACTATGAGTCCAAATGTTTATAAATTTATAGAAATAGAATACAACCCTCTGACATATCTGGCTAAAAAAATAAAAAAATAAAAAAAAATAAACAATTTCTGGACCTTCTTAAGTTGTTCCTATTCCTAAAAAGTTATTTTCTTTCCCTGAATACACTTTTATATTGTTCCTCATTCCAGACGTTTCCAGCTTCTTCAGTGATCGAAGTACAGCTACGTCATTTGTACCTCGACAGTATATTGTATGGGTTGGTCAGTCTTCACCCATGAATGCTGCCGCAAAAGGAAAGAAAATAAATACATTAGTCTCGCTGCGATTCAAATCTGATGATTCGATTTAACGTTGCGAACTCCCCCTATCAGGAGGCTAGGACGGATCCTTACAGAGGACTTGATAGTGTGGATTTTATTAAACATGCCCTTGGCCCATCTCGATAGCGGCGGGGTGTTCGAATCTTCGTTAAATCAACCTCCGTCGCAAGTAGCGACACTCTAAGTCGCTTGACCAGCGAGCATACTTCAAACCTACAGAATAATTGTGTGCAGCAATTTGTTTTCTATGACAAGCAAGACCAAAATGAGATATGTGTGCGTTGAACCTGTTCTGTGCTAAATGAACATGCTGGAACCGATTTTTTTTGTAAATATTTGTAGGAACATACACTCGAGAATAATCTACACTATGTAACATAAAAATCCATGAGTTTTTTCCTAAAGTAGTGTACCAGTCATTATCACTAGATGATCTAAATGGTGAATGTTTGTTTGGTGTAACCTTTTATTCTTCTTGAGGTTTTGTTCTGTATTGTCTTAAGGGTTTCATTGATTTTATTTCTTTTGTAGGGAGCCATCTCATGGAAGCATAGTTTAAAGTGGCCTTCATAATTTGTTTACATAGTATGTCTGAGTGCCAATTGCCCGCTGCATGGAAATATCTTGATGTGTGATATTATACAGATAAATTGTATGATATGTATTAAGACTAATTACGAATCACGGTATATGACATTTGATATAAGTGTGTTAAGTACCGATTGCAGGATGTTTGAGTGTATTGAGATAATATACATGTGAGAAAATATCGATAATATGCATACGAAATTGTATGAGATATGAGTTGTCGGCAACTGGAATCTGTGACGTGTAAGCACGTAAATTACGAAGCATGTAATAATATAAAAATGTTCTTGTATGAGATTGATGTATTGTAGTGGTTCATTATGTATGATAAAATAAGATTATATAATAGAACCACTAGAAGACGTAGGAAATGTTATGTAGAAAATTATTTATTTACGATCCCTTTATGTAGTAATCCGCCTGTAGAAAAGTAGTGCTGGCTAACCTCGGCATATTCTATATGAGAGCCGTTCTTTTGTGTTTAGAACATTGAGCTGTGAAGATGTGACCACTACCATAGGTTGTCTGGGGTACCTGTTAATAGTAACCATTGATTGAAAATGTATATGTAACATGTGTAATGAACATAATTGTGCAATTAGCCTAATGTAGAAGTCATGGTAATGTTTGGTGATTTCGGTTCCGCAGAACATCTGTGGATGGCAAAGATAAGTCAAGATTGGGATGGTGGAAGCGGCTGAATATTATGGTAAACTGATGACCCTGTATATGGTTATGATAAAGTGATGAAGTGTATTTAACAATTATATTGATTGTGATGGGTATATAGAATTGGTAGAGGCAAGTTTCATGTTTACAGACACCACACACGCCGTCTGTATCATCTTACGAAGGGAATAAAGAGTGTGCGTGCCAGATTATCTGCTTCCCCATCCCTCTGTACCTTAAGCCGCCTACCCTTCGTGGCGTGGCGCTGACAGTATGGTAATATTTTTTCTGTCTGTTGTCCAGTTACTGACCATACTACTTTTCTGATCACATTTCTTTTCATTTAATATGAACTTCTTGTATGGGGAGTATAGCCCATGTGTTTATAAAAGATGAGCTCTTTCAAGATTCTAGCTATTCAACGAGATGACAGGGAAGTTCTTAGAATGAAAGGGATCTTTTCTTTTCTTTTTCCTTTAGAAAGAGCTAACATTCTGTTTTGTGTTAACCATTTGTTCAGCTACTTAAGGCGCATTGTCTGCTCCTAACATCATTCTTGTAGTTTGGTGATACAGTGACAGCTTGGATGCGTTCTGCGTTTAGGGTAGGGAAATCACAGCAAAGCTTTTGAACAGCGTTAGGACATCATTGCAATGCCTTTTGTTCGTTGAGAGGTGTTAATTCCGATATTCTGCATTCACTGCCCCTAAGGAAGTTATTACCCATTTTTGTTTTTTGTTCCTGTCTGATTCTAGGAAGCTCACTGATATCATGCTCTTTGGGACTGTATCAAAAGCCTTGCATTACTGCTGTAACTGTCTCTTGGTTAAACCTGTTTAAGGTTTGTTGTCCTAGAAAGAAGTGTACTAATGAAAGGGTCCTTATTGAAGTCATGTCAGATGGTTCCTTATGGTAAATGTAGTCTGAGGATTCATAATAACGTTCTGTCCATTAGTTTATGAATGAAAGCAGCTAGATGTACTTAAATGACGTTGAGGTTTATTCCCTTTTAGGCATGGAAATATATGTGTTGTTTACCCAATACTAGGAATTTTTTTTTTGTGTCTTGAAAAACCTGAAGATTACTCTATATCACTAAGGCTTTTGAGCGTGTTCTCGTTTTCCAAACACTCTAGATGTCAGATTTTGAACTCCGGAAGAGTTTTGTCATTGATGTTCGTCACAAAAATAGAGTTGGCATTTGTATCTAGCTTCAGAATTTCACGGCATTTATTATTTTTCTGTTCTCTATTTTTGTATGTGTGGAGCTACCTTTTAGAAAAGAATATATATATATATACTGTATATAATATATATATATATATATATATATATACATACATATGTATATACACACACGCACACACACACACATATATATATATATATATATATATATATATATATATATATACATATATCTAAACAGAAATGTAGTAGCACATTTGTAAATAACACGCAGGAAACCCACAGTCGGAGAAAATAAACTTCGAATAAAGAAGAATCCTATATTTCGGCTATCAACTGTAGCCCTCTTCAGGAAAGTACATAAGACAGAGTACAGAGGGGACTTATAAGCTACAGAAAAGAGAAGGGATGTTGACAGATGACTTCACTCAGGCGCGGGACAAACTGGGGTGGCGGAGGAGGGAGGGGGTGAGGAGAGGGGGGGATTCCCAGTTTGAGAATTTGTCTCTAATTACTACTCTCATTTTCCTCACAGTCAGGAAGTCTTTCATCCATTCCAACAATTTTCCTCTGATGCCACCTATTGATTCTATCTTCCTTATTAGTTTTTTTTTTGTTTTGTTTTTGTTTTTTTGGTGTGTGTGGTACCTTATCAAATGCCTTTTGTAGGTCCAGAAAGGCACAATCTGCCCACCCATTTCTCTCTTGTATTATGTCTATTAATCTTGAGTAGAAGCAGATCAATTTTGTTGTACATGACCTTCCTTGCCTGAATCCAAATTGATTTGGATTCAGTATAGTTTTTTCTTCCAAATGCTTAACCCATCTATTTTTGACGACTTTTTCACAAATTTTTGCTACTGTGTTTGTCAGTGAGACCGGTTTGTAGTTTTATAGGTCTTCTTTGTTTCCTCCCTTATAAATTGATAGTGTTTGCCTTCTTCCAGTTCTGTGGTATTTTTCCTTCTTTAAGTGAGAATTTAATTATATTGTATATCTTGTCTGCTAATTCTTCCATGCAATCTTTTAGTATCAAATTTGGAATTTCGTCCGGACCATGTGATTTTCTGACATCAAGGGTTTTGATTTGGTCCCTGATTTCCTTCTGTGTTACGATTATTTCTTTCATTGAGGGGGATATCTCTCTATTTCCTCAGAGTTAGGTGAATTTTCAATTGTGAATACTGATTTGAAATGGTTGTTCATGATATCAGCTATTTCTAGTTCTTCTGTATATTCAATTTTACCTTGGCGCAGTTTTTCTAATTCTTGTTTGTTCTTCAGTTTGCCATTTACATACCTGTAAAATAGTTTGGGTTCTTCCTTGCATTTTTTTTTTCATAGTTTCTCTTTTCATCTCTGCATATTTTTACATACTCATTTCTTAGTTTGATGTACATTTGTCATTTGCTTGTCTTCTTGTCTCTTTTCTATTTCTTCCAAGCTTTGTCTCTATTATCTTTAGCTTCACTACACCTTTTGTTATACCAGCTTTTTATGTATGTTTTTCCATTTTTTTTTGTGGTACGTATTTATTTACTCCCTCATTATGAATTTCTTTTAGTATATTCCATTTCTCTTCCATCCCTGTTTTCTTCATTTAGAAAATTTTCCCAGTTCGCATTGCGAAAGAATAATTTGAGTTTCTCTAAATCTAGTTTGTTGTACATTAGTCTTCCTATTCTATGATTATAATTTTTGCTTTGGTCCATTTGCTCTTTCAACTCCAGTTCTATTAGTACATGGTCACTCTTTCCTATCGGAGTTTTGTAATAAATTTCATCGACAATATCATGCTCTGTCGTAAGTATTAAGTCCAGCTTTGAAGGTTCTTCACTACCTCTATATCTTGTATTTTCCCTAATCCACTGGGTCATTGTGTAGTCGATGGTCATGTCCAGCAGGACGTTGCCCCAAAAGTTTCTCTCCCCCCTTCACTGTAATTTCTTCCCAACATATTTCTTTTGAATTAAAGTCACCCATAACTACTGTCTTTCAGTATATTAGTTAATTCATATTTTGTATCCTCTAATAATTTGGAATGATCACTTTCTGTCCAGGATTGTATTTTGGGGGGCACATACACCACTACAAATGTTCTACTCTTCATATGTTTGCTTTCAACTTGTATCATAATTGATTCTACATAATTTTTTCCTTCGGTTATTTTTGTTACATTTAAATCTTTATTAGTAAAAATCAAAACTCCGTCACCCTGCTTATCCTTCCTATTCTTTGTCCAGTAGTTGTATAAACCTTGTCCCACAGTTTTGGGTGGTAGAGTATACTTTAATTTAGTTTCCACTACTCCCATTATGTCTGTTTTATTCTAAGGTCAGGTAATCGTTTAATTCATTCATTACTGAGGTTATTCCATCTATATTAGTATAAGCTATTTTTACTTTCCTTACTCCTCATCTTTTTCTGTATTCTTTGTTTCCATTTTCCTTATATACCATTTTCTCAGCCTCAGGTCCACCACCCTTTTTTTTTTTTTTTTTTTTTTTTTCGTTCGCTTCGTTTCTAAATTCTTTTTCTTTCTCTTTTTCTTCCTCACTCATTTCTTTTTTATCCATATATTTTTGGAATGTTCACTATTTATTAATTTCGTTGTTCTGAATAGTATTTCCTCTACAATTGTTTGAGATCTAAGCTTTACTTTCAGTGGCCTGTATTGTTTTTCTTTAGAGTATCTGCCCATCCTATGGGTTTCCTCGATTTCCCTATCCAAGCCTAATTCTTCTGCTTGTAATTCTTTCAGAATTTCCTTAGCGATCTCTTTCTCTTCCTTTTCCCTCTGATATCTAGGTACATCATGCTTCTCTTTAATGCCATAGATTACAATGCATCTTTTTTTATCCACTGTGTCTCTAAGTTACCTTTTTCTTTAATTACTTGGATCACCGTTTCCTTGGTATTTTCTTTGACTTGTTGCTCCATTATTTCTTTAAGGGATACTTTTTGACATTCCTGTTCAATTTTCCACTGCTTCTTTATTTCCTGTAAGTCATTTTCTTTGATTTTTTCTTCCACCTTTTCAGTCACTTCTTGCATTTGATTTATTATTTCCTTTTTCAATGCCTCATTCCTATTTATGTATTCACTTTTTAACCTTTCATTTTCTCCCTTTAATTGATCTAATTCCTTTTTTAACTCATCTATCTCCCTATTATTCTCCTCATTGGCTTTCCTTAGCATGGATACTTCTTTGTACATTATTTTGTACTCACTTTTGAGCTCTATTAATTCATCCAAAATGTCATTCATATCTCTATTTCTCATTATATTTCTATATCTTGGTTCTCTATTGATTTCTAATCCTTCCCCTTCAAACCCTGAAAAGAAACATCTTTCAAACTTTTGGTATTCCCTTGGTGTCTGGGCTAGACAGGCCTTTTTCATGTGTGTGTGTGTGTGTGTGTGTGTGTGTGTGTGTGTGTGTGTGTGTGTGTGTGTATTCACTTGGTCTTTGGATCACGTGTTGGACTCGAGATCGACAGCTATTTCCCTCCCGGAAGAGAGCTCAGAGCTCGTAGGTCCGATCTGTGTGTGTGTGTGTGTGTGTGTGTGTGTGTGTGTGTGTGTGTGTGTGTGTGTGTGTGTACTCTAATGTATGTATGTATATATATATATATATATGTATATATATATATGT
>NC_134807.1:36735162-36740162 GCF_046742065.1 Oratosquilla oratoria | reverse complement strand
AGTTTTGGCTCTTTCCTTCTTATAAAGAACATATATATTTCATTTATCAATTGTCCATTACGTTTTTGGAGTGTCAGTTATGAGACTCCTTCAGATTTGTGGTTTTAAGGAGAGTTAACACAATATTTCTAGTTGCTTCTACCTCTTCTTCAAATTCACTTTCTTTGGCATATATAAACTTTTTTCACTTCATGTTTTTGTGCATATATTCAGAGTGAGATTGAAAGTTTCATTCCAATCGGCTTACACACCACGGAATAGTCGGGAGACAATAAATCCTCAAAAAATATTCAGACTAAGTGTATTTTAGATACATTTATATATCTATACAGCGAGATAAAGTAAAATATCTGCCAATAAACTGCATATAGTTTGTTCTTAGTTAGTAAACAATAGCTACAATTTTTTTCAAACAGTGCGTTTGATATGGCGATCCTACTGACGCTACAGCCGGTTTGGGACTTAATATAACAATGACTTTCATTATAATTTCTTTCAATTGATATTGTTAATTTATCCAACTAATATTTAGATAAATGATGTTCCAAATTAAGATAAAAAAAAACAATTTGTTTAAACACACTCGCATAACAAACTTAATAAAGACACATATCAAGTATCTCTACAAAGAAAATGCTTTGTACAAACCATTTTCATGTAAAAATGCCAATCATAGTAATGACACAGGTTGAAGTGATAGCCCATTTTTGCAATGATGGCATTGTGAAATATTGTGAATGGTGATACACTATAAAGCAATAGGTTATTTGCAGTAAGTGATGCTCCTGACTCATTCATGAAAAAAATAACACATGCACGTACATAATGATGGCAATGGCATGTGGTAGAAATGTTTGTGTGCTGATGAACTCTGGTGATGATGAAGTCTATGGAATAGTTTCGTAATGATCAATTGTGCAAAATTCTTTAGTCGTAGCTATAGTTCGTGTACAATTATTTTGGTGGTTATGAAATGTGAATTTATAATATTGAGTTGATAAATAAAATGGTGACAGTTTGTGCTCGTATTGATAGCAGTAGACTTACTGTAATTTAGTGTTAATAAGTAGTGAATTCTATTTTTGTTATACAAGATTATGTGTTGTACAACAGGCTGCATAACTACATATCTCATAGCAGAAAATGCTGTACCATCGAGAATATTTACAGAATCTGTAACTTGCTGACTTTTTCCAACTATTCTGATTTTTCTTGGCATAATTATTTTAAATTTACAGCAGTTTAAAGTAAATATCACTTGTATAATACAGTTGGAATGATAATAACGTCACTTAAATAGAAGAATGAACTTCGAAATTCTTATCAAAAGAGTTCTGAAGGCCCTTTTGCATTTTGGGGGGAATTCAGTATGTTCTGTATACAATCAATCGTTGGCTATCCCAACATCATGCAAACCATCACCTTGACATTAAATATTCCTGTACAAATCAATGCACGACAGAAAATAAAAAGACAAATCATTATCAGTCCTGAATCTTGCTTGTCAAAACAACACCCGTGCAGAAATGTTGGTTGTAAGTCTGAGGACAGATGCGTGGAACATGCGGCTTGCTTAGCTCTGGCTGAAACTAAGCATAACAACCAGCTGTTAAATTTGCTTACACAAAGTGATATCCTTGGAGTAACAAGGAGACGGATGTACAACCAGTGAATGTTCTGTTCCGTATTTTTTTACGGCAGCTAGTTTCATTCGCGTTTATCTATAAAACATCAGCAACATACGAGGACCAAAGTGGTAATTAGAGGAGTCTGTATACATGTGCCGTGGCTGTCCAGGAAGAGGAATAACCCGCCACCCAGAGACAAAGTTTCCGCCTTTCTTCATTCCCGCTCAAGGCACGGCCCTATAGGCTAGACCTGAGTCACCGGACCTGGTCCAGGACATTTACTACAATCTATAGATTTGGTCTGTAACTGTTGCTTTCTACATAGTGCAGGGTGTCTATGAGAAGAAAATGAGACTAGAAATAATTTAACGAATACTATGACTTTTATCAATAAAAACAAGAGCGTCGTATAAAAGTTCAAGTTTTTTTTAGAATACAAAATACATACGTACATATATATATATATATATATATATATATATATATATTATATATATATATATATATATATATATATATATGCCAAAAGTACCTTTACCCCTATAATAGGGTGAACTAGTCAAGTTAACTACCACCTTTCATCTATCCCACGCCCATTCAATATCCGTTTTGTTGTCCCTTCTATCATAGTTCTTTGCGAGTAAAGGGTCATCCCTTTGTGAATGAAAGATAATCCTCTGGCTTCGACAATTGCTCGAGTCAGAAGCATTGCAGCAAGACAACACCTCCACCACAAGGACAGACAATTGAAACTGGTTTACTCCACTATTTCATTAAATGGCGACCCCCTTTTCCCCTCATCCACTTAAGAAATTACAGAGAGGACAAGAAGTCCCCTCGGGCTACGTCAGTTTTTCATCTATTCACAATCACACCTCACTCACACCTATCTCTTGCAATCTCAATTCCTGCACAAAAGACATTCTCTTTATACTCAAGGCTCCCTTTACCCATCCATCCATCTCAATCTTTGCCTTCCCCTCAAGTTCACTCCATCCACCTCTTCCTTCCACAATGATCAAGCGAGGGGGTTGCTTACATTTTCCCCTTTCTCCTAGATACTGTGGCTACTGTCTTTACTCGTACAGTCGTATAAATAATAAAAATTTACTTTCTACCCAAAGGAAAAAGTAGGGCGCTGAGAATTATATATACATATGTATGCATACCTATAAGTACTGTAAATTCAGGATGTGAGAATGACTATAAGATTATACTTGTAATACCTATTTCTAATGTGATTCAGTCAGATTCTATGAAATATCCCTATATATACTCTTCATTCGCCCTTCGCAGGGACTTTACTTTGTACATTAAAAAAAATAGTTCTCCTTTCATTTCAGACATTTAGTTACCGCGCTCTTATTCATAATTCGTAATACATCCCAACATATCATGGCCCCTTCCAATACCATATATACGTATATGTATGTATACTCTCCAACTGTCTTGCTGCTCTTATACTGTGATTATTTTTCACTGTGCAAAGTCGACTTCTTTTCACAACGATTTTAGCTTGAATAAAACTTATGCGTAGTGAATGACTGGGAGGATATTGTATACAAGTGTATGCAATTTGTTTACATCAAGGGCTGAAGTCAGATACCCTTCTGGTTATACATAAGCCTAATTACTATTCCAAGAATACATGGTGTAAGCGACTAGAACACGAAGCTATGCTGCTCATTGTGAGGAAGATGTGCATCTGAAGTGCGTACCTCTGTTCATGAATTTAGAATCACCATTTATGCATACGGCTCCAATACAAGGATATTGTCAAGGACAGCTGCACTGTTGCACGGAAGACAGCAAAGTATTCGAAATCGCTCACCGATGAGTGCATGGACTGCGTGAAAAAGCAACAGAGCCACCGATGACTCAACAGAAGATTTTTCTTTTCTTTTTTAAATAGCAAGTTAGTTTCATTCAAAGAAAGTGAATTAGATTTAAAAAGTTGTCCGAGATGTAGGTGAGCAATTTACTGGAATGACCTAGAAATTAATTCTCTTCACTTTGGTATGTGATAAAAACAGTGACATGAAAGACATGGTTCAACTTTCCCTTTTCTCATTTGCGGCAGGTTAGCATATTAGTAATTGTAAAGATATCCTTGATCAGGATGGTCTTAATGGTCAACTTTGCGGCACTGATGTAAAGGAAGAAGACCATTTGAAACGTTAGTCAGAAGAGTTCCTCAATTATGATGGAGTAAAAAGCTGGCTGGGATGACAATAGGTGGAGCACCAGCAATGATGGGAAGAGAAAAAGATGTTGAGACACTCATCAAGAATCACGTGCACCTTGATGATCTGGCTGTTCATTGCATTGTCCACCCGGGAGGTCTCTGTGGAAAAACAATGAAACTGAATCATGTGGCAATTGAGTGAAATGCGTTAATTATGAAGCATCCTCAGATTCAATATATTCTTAAAAGAGACTTACTGGAGATTAAGAATAGGCTATAAATCAACAAATACTATTGACTAATCAGATGGCGAGTTCTGGAATGGTTCTTACGTTGCAAAAAGATGAATTTTTCTATACAATGAAAAGACACTATTTCTAAAACTACAGACGAGATTCTGATAACAAAATGCATATCAGACCCAAGGTGCTTATTAGATCCCTGATTCACAGCGGAGGTAACCCAGTTTCCGAACACTAAAATTTAGGATGCAAAGATGTGTTCACTACGTTTCAGGTCTTATATATTGTAAAACTATGCGAAACAAAAAAAATCCTTATGTATTAGGAGAATGCAAAGCTGGATTACGAGTTAAAAGTAGCCTTTGAAGAGAATTTTCAAGATTTTCAAGAAAGGAAACTTTGATCAATTTTCTCCTTTAGATATGGTGAGCCACTGTTACTGGCCCGTAATTGAAACTAATACATATGTAATCCTCCAGCTTCAATCACTTTTGTTGAATACTACAAATGCAGAGGAATGAAACCTCGGAAACGGTTCATAATGAATGATTTACATCGATTATTATAGAGGATTATATTATTGAAACAGTCCTTCTTGCAATAAAAGTAAACAAAACTTCGAAATTGTTCATGATGAATAATATACACCGACTACTATGAAAGATTATATTATAAAAACAGTCCACTCAATGAAACTAAACAAAGCAAAGCATGCATGCGAACAAGTAATAAACATCTGGGCTACGCTGAACGATTGTATACTTGCCATATTTTGTTGAACTAGGTGGAGAGAGAACTTTCAGTATTCAGATGGATCTAAAATATTAATGCTATTCTATCCTTTGGATCTGCATCATTGCCCTTTCTTCTCGCCATTACCACAAGGTCCTTCAAAATTCCTTTCGACGTTTGTTTCCTTTCTTTCCCAAAATTTCCTAAATTTGA
>NC_134807.1:36705162-36732662 GCF_046742065.1 Oratosquilla oratoria | reverse complement strand
TCCGATCTTCGTAGGCGAGGGTACTAAGTAAGTTTCTAAAATCCATGATAACTCGAGACGTCTTTCGGCCTTTACTCGGCCATCTTGAGGAGCGTAAGTATAGTTGTGTTAGGTTGAAATGGTGATTATATTTGGCTTATGTTGGCACTGGGGGAGGTGACCTTTGTGCGGAAGGTGGCGCTCCGTGGGGTGTTGTCTGTCTAAGTCACACGAAGCGCCACAAGGACTTAGACTTGGTTGGTCGCTGATTTCCTTCTGTGTTACGATTATTTCTTTCATTGAGGGGGGTATCTCTCTCTATTTCCTCACAGTTAGGTGAGTTTTCTATTGTGAATACTGATTTGAAGTAGTTGTTCATAATTTCAGCCATTTCCAGTTCTTCTGTATATTTGTATTTACCCTGGCGCAGCTTTTCTATTTCTTGTTTATTCTTCAGTTTGCCATTTACATACATGTAAAATAATTTGGGTTCTTCCTTGCATTTTTCTATTTTTTTTTTTTTCGTATTTTCTCTTTTCATCTCTGCGTATTTTTACATAATCATTTCCTAGTTTGATGTATATTAGCCATTTGCTGGTTTTCTTGTATTTTTCTATTTCTTCCGAGCTTTGTCTCTTTTATCCTTAGCCTCACTACATCTGTTGTTGTTGTTGTTTTTGTTGGTGTTGTTGTTGTTGTTGTTGTTGTGTGTGTGTGTGTGTGTGTGTGTGTGTGTGTGTGTGTGTGTGTGTGTGTGTGTGTGTGTGTGTGTGTGTGTGTGTGTGTGTGTGTGTGTGTGTGTGTGTGTGTGTGTGTGTGTGTGTGTGTGTGTGTGTGTGTGTGTGTGTGTGTGTGTGTGTGTGTGTGTGTGTCCATTACTGGCAATACCGGTTGGTCACACGCCATAACACGTGATCCACATGGATGCAAGGAAGTACCCGTCTTTACTAATACCTCCCATTTTGCTGACTACACAATTTCTTTATCAGAAACACAAGTCAAAGAATACAACATATCACAACAACGCTATCGTGTCATCACACCATCGCCAAACAAGAAAGTACCTAATGTCACCAGATAGTTCATTCACCTTTCCTTATACCTACCCTAAGCTACATGATTATAACTCTAATACATACACCATATCTAACCACATCCACGAAAGATAACCATGCTTGTGTGTAAAGGGCAAGCTTATGCATGGTAGAGTTGCGTGGTAGTTGATCTGAATCAATGGTCGGGAAGGCCAGAAAGGGTCACCGCAATTAGGTCACGTCTGGTCAGGCGTCAGGTCGGTCCTTGTATATATACTGCCTACCCTGAGCGGGCAGGCCATTCAGTCAGTCAGTCTGACCTCTGTACTGTAGCGCGTCACTAAGCCTTCGCGGTCGGTCTCCCACACAGGGACCACTCCACGTCCGTCCTTAGGCCGACGCACACGTATCTTAATCAGAATAAAGGGCACAAGCTAAACCGAGCATAACTCTCCCTACGTCACCATTGCCCAAGTAACATACACCCATATATTACGGTCACGGATCACGCCCCCGAAGAAGAGACCGACTAGCATCGTCGTCGCCAGCCCAGCCGCATGTCCAGGACAACCGCACCCGTCTTCCTTCTGCTGTCCACGACAAGCCAAGTCTGTCAGGTCTGACGTCTGTCACACCAGCCCGTCAACCGTCTGCCGTCTGTCGTCAGACGTCTGCTATGCCTACCAGGTCTGCCGACTGCCAACTGCCGGGCTACTTATTCACGACTGCTACGCCCGTCTGCTGTCTGCCCGCTTGCACTAGCGGTGGTAGCAGCCCGCTACCCCTTGACCCCTGTAACCCCCCAAACCATCATCACCTGCCAAGTCTGCCGATTACCACAGGTGTAACCTGCAGTTCAAGACAGACAGCTGTCTGAAGAGAGACTGCCTCTACTTCTCACACTACCCCTCCGTAGCGTGTCTAAGTAGGAGAGACCATCAGCTACAAGGCTCACCACACTACACCCCGTAGCGTGTCTGAGTAGCCATTCACCAGTCACACGACTAGAATCGTCAGCCCAAAGCAGTGATTCCCAGCGATACAACTTCAAGACTTCAGTCAACTCAACGCATCAAACTTTGATCAAACCACAAGAACCCCCAGTACATCACATCTTTAATCAAGTCCCCAGAATCAAGGCAACTACCCATGTAAGAGGCTGGTAGATAAATGTAGATAAGTAAGGTAGATAGTAGGGGTAGGTGGCGAGAGTTTCATTTATACCATTTCTGCCTTCGATATCGAGATTGCTTGTGTAAGCAGTATTTCTTAAGACGTTGTAACAGTCTTTCTGATTGGAGAAGGGTGGTGGAGGAGAAAAAATTAATTATTAGAACATGGGAGAAAAGTCACGCCCTTGGGGGATAAGGTAGTGACGTCGGAGCAGAAGTGACTTAGTGAGTGGATTGAGGATCCCAGGCGGGAGTCCCTTGGTGTAAATTTACAAACCAAGTGTAATAATTTCGGAAAGAAAAGAAGAAAAATTATACCTCTGTTTAATTCACCCATCAAGAAACATTACTTACTTTCTAAAGCAAGGTATGGCAAAAGAAAAGTGATGGAAAGAATTTGAAAGTGAAAGAAGAAATACAAAACAATATAAGGGAACAGTAAACAGAATCAAACCAGTAATTACGGAGAGACGGGAACTGAAAGTGGTGGGGGTGAAAGTGGTGGCACGCATGGGGATAAGAAAATGACGGCAGCTACAGAACGAACCGAGTGAATAATTGAACCCTCCGAAGAGACTACAAGTGCATCAACTACTACAAGACCAGAACCACAGCCACGACCGCAACCACAACCACGACCGTAACCATAACCACGCGCATGCTAATTACGAGGTACAGCGAGCTACGAAGAACGAAGGGACGAGCTACAACTAATACAGCGAATTAAGGAGTCTACAACCACTACGAGGCAGTGAACAAGGACTGACAAGGATGATGAGGTTGTACGTGAGGAAGACTACGTGGAGGCAGCCGATTCAAATCTACTTTTTAAATTTAGAGGTATGACTATATATAATTTTGATAGAATAACTACAGAAAAGCTGTAGAAAGATCTTAAGGTATTTAATATGAATTTAGGGAAGGGAGATTATCTTCTCCAAGGGTATAGTGAATCTAAAGCAATTAGTCCATATGTGATGACAGCGGGACAACATAAACTAGGAACTCTAGAAGTGCTTATAGAAATAGAAGGTCTGAATATAGAGTTAGAAGCACTTCAAAGGATGCCAGAATAGAATGTTACAATTGTAACACTTGTGGGCATAAACCACAAGACTGTCATTATGGAACTATTTGTAGAAATTGCAAATATGAGGGTCATGATGAATATCATTGTAGAAACCCACCTTTCTACATGTGTCATAAAAGGATAGGCCATGGAATGTAGAAATTTTCGTTTGCAACCCAAAACAAGAGGAAAACCCCCAGACAAAGAAGAAAACAATAATATAGAACTCCCCATAGATATACACCTAGACACTATTGTGTTAGGGATAAGAGTGATAGAAGCGTGAAAGAAAACTTCAACATCAAAGATAATTCTAAAGTAAACATAACAATTTAAAGGACTTTTGTAGGACCTCTCATTACTAGCAGAGTGTTCAATAACCTATTCAAATATTCACTGATGCAGGATCTGTAGTTAATGATATAACTAGGAGTGAAACCAGGAGTGAAAATCTTGGAACCAATCCATTACTCATTGCAAGGAGTAACTGAAAATCCGTTAGAAACATTAGGTAAGGTTGAATTAGAAGTCATCTTATATAAAAAGGAACATTTGCACATTCCAATGATAGTTGTAGAAGAATCTGTTTTTCCAGGAGATTTACTGATAGGATTTGCAACTATGAGAAAAGAGATTATGATCATATGTCCTACTGAGTTAGGGATTTTAGTGAAATTACAGTTAACTCCATTTTTTAATTAACCAGACTTAAATCCAGTGACAGGAATCAAAGAATTCCCAGAAATCAATAGGAAAGATAACAATTATACTTTAGATAACGAGGCCGGGCGGTCCAGACCAACAGAAAGTAGTCACATATAGTGAACCCAACTCAGATGTTCAAGAAATCCCAGAAGTTACTAATTCATCAACTACAAATGAAGCCTTGGAAATTGTGGATAGTGGCGTAAAAAAGTCGGCAATATTACACTCCCGAGCAATTAACAGGGTGGATGTGCAGTTAAAAGGAGTCACTGTAGACTGAAAATTTAGCCATCCTAGAATCAATTAGATTAAAAGGTTTGAAATTGAACTCAGGGATTTATAATTTAAATAAGAACACGGTAGAAATTATAGTGATTAGTACTTTGAATAAAGACACAGTTTTAAGAGAAAGTACACATATAGGATGTTTCAAGTTCGTACAAAACCCATTAAGATTTTAAATAAGACTACTGAGAAGGTAGAATTACCAACTTCATCGATCTGTTCAGTTCAGGAAGAAACAGAGTTGGGAAAGAAATACAAGAATCAACTAAAACCTACTAGTTGTCCTGAATTGGATGAAAGCTTAGTTGCTTTGCTTTTGAAGCACAATAAAGCAATAGCTATGCCGGGGGACGCCCTAGGCAAAACGACTGTTTTAAAACATCAGATTAAATCAAAACCAGGTACTCAACCGATCTATATACCTGCCTACAGAGTACCACTTTCTAAAATAACCATTGTGGATAAACTGATCACTGAAATGTTATCGCAGGATATTATTAAACCTAGTAAAAGTGAGTGGAAATTCCCTCTGATTCTAGTGCCAAAATCAGATGTACCATGTGTCTAGTTATTGATTATAGGGAATTAAATAATCATACCATACGTGACCGATTACCATTACCAGTGATAGGGGACATTCTTAAAAGTTTGGGAACTGAGAATAGGTATTTTAGCACTATGAATATCAAATATGCTGTTTGGAAAATAGAGTTGCATGAAGATTCACGAAAATTCATAGCATTTTCTACTCCAACGGGACACCGTGAGTTCAAACGAATGCCATTTGGGTTATGTAATAGCCCATTAACTTACATGAGATTAATGAATACAGTTTTAGATAGGTGGTTAGGAAACACTGACAGTGTATTTCTAGATTATATTTTAATAGTTTCCCAAACGGCGGCTGAGCACTTTAAGAAAATAGATTTGAGACTAGTTGAAGCAGGATTGAAAATGAAAATTTAACAATATAAGTTTTTTCAATACAGTGTTATTTATTTGGGACATAAGATAGACAGGCATGGTCTTAGTACAGTAAATTCAAAGGGTGAATCAGTAAAGAATTTTCCAGTTCCAAACAATGTAGAAAAATTTAGAAGTTTCTTGGGATTGACAGGATATAATAGGGAATTTATCCAAGGTTATACGGAGATAGCTAATCCATTAAGTTCTTTGTTGAGGAAAGACTTAAAGTTCATGTGGGGACCTGCACAACAGCAAGCCTTTGACAAGTTGAAAGATAAACTTACGAGTTCTCCAGTTTTAATATTTCTAGACTATGATAAAGAGTTCATTCTTTGTACTAATGCATCTGACAAAGGGTTAGGAGGTATACTGATGCAAGAGAGAAATGGAACTTTGAAACCGATAGCTTACACATCTAGACTTTGTAACAGCGCAGAGAAAAACTACTCTATAATAGAAAGAGAAACTTTAGCAGTGATATATTCATTAGAAAGTTTTAGAGATGTGATATTGGGATATCCAATCAGAGTGTGGACTGATCATACGGCTATTCAGAACTGATTTAGACATAAAAATCTTAGGGGCAGACAAGTAAGATGGTTTGCAATAATTCAGTGTTATGAGGTTAGATTTGAATGTATCCCGGGTAGAAAGAATATTGCAGCAGATGCACTTTCTTGAAACATTAGCCAACCAACGACAGGGTTGATCAATTTTGTTTGTAGCATAGATAAACTAGAAACCTTAGATGAGAGAATGATAATACATGTGACTCATTAGCCCAGTATTTGATGAACCCAAGAGGCAGGATATATATGATTATGTAGAAAATTGTTTGAAACGTGCTAAGGTGAATGGAAATACACCAAAACCTGCTCCTATGTTATCATATTCCATTCTGCAGAAACCTTGGGAAAGAGTTCACATAGATACATTGTCTGAGAATGGATATAGATATGTATTTGTTACCATTGATTATTTTTCAAGATTTTGTATTTTACAACCCATTCCAAATAAGAAAGCGGAAACAATTGCTTCAGTAATTTATGATCAGATAATCTGTAAATTCACTACACCTAAGATCTTAGTTTCAATAACGGAACTGAATTTAATAACAAAATCTTGAGAGAATTGTGTGATGTTTTTAAGATCCAGAATACCAATATTTTAATTAATCATACTCAGAGCAATGGAATTGTAGAGAAGTTAAATAAGAAAATTATTACATGTCTTAGAGGTATGATTAGTCTTCATAGTATTACTTTGGATACTTAAATTCATTGTGTTAAATGTACTCTGAGCAACCAAATTAACCCTTCTTAGGTAAAGTGGGGTCAGACAGACCCCATACTTTTTTGTTTTCTACTTTTAATATACTAATATATTACATATAGATATGTACTCCCATATACCTTCTTGATCAGTGGAGTAGTTTAATGGGGTGATAGGGTCATTCCTGAATCTTGCTCTATATAAGCTTTATAGAGCTTTTGAGCCCGTCTGACCCCACTTTACCTGAGGTGTGAGTAGCGTGGGGTCTGTCAGACCCCACTTTACCTGAGGTGTGAGTAGCGTGGGGTTTGTCAGACCCCACTTTACCTGAGGTTTGTTCATGTCATATAAATGTTTTATCATTTATACTTATGGGTAAATAATAATTTCTTCTTTTTCATCAACAGAAAAACATACATCCGAGTTTGATTTAATTTATTTAATTTATTTATTTAATATATTTAATTTATTTATTTGATTTCTTTGATTTATTTATTTAATTTATTCCATTTTCCCTCTTTTGGTCACATTAATTTTTATCACAATGTTTAATTTCTGTTCTGGTAATGTGAGTTTCTTTTCATATCATGGTCACACTATACTCATATTATCATAAAACATGACATTCCGCCGCATTTTATTTGATTGATTTATCCTTCCCCTCTTTTGTTCAAATTTAATTTGTATCACATATTTTGTATCACATATAAATGCTTAATATTTTCTGTTCTGTTATTATGTTACTTCTCGCCACATTTTAGGACACCTCAGTCACTCTATTCCCACACATACAGATGTAATTTATTCCATCCTTCACCTATTTTTGTTCAAATTTAATTTGTATCACATATTTTGTATCACATATAAATGTTTGATATTTTCTGTTCTGTTAATAATATGTTTCTTCTCATACTATTCTCATATCATCATAAGATGTGACATCTCGCCACATTTTAGGACACCTCAGCCACTCTATTCCCACACATGCATCCGAGTTTGATTTAATTTATTCAATTTATTTATTTGATTTATTCCATTTCCCTCTTTTGATCACATTAACTTTTATCACAATGTTTAATTTCTTTTCATATCATGGTCACGCTATACTCATATTATCATAAAACATGACATTCCGCCACATTTGATTTGATTAACTTATCCTTCCCCTCTTTTGTTCAAATTTAATTTGTATCACATATTTTGTATCACATATAAATGCTTAATATTTTCTGTTCTGTTAATATGTTTCTTCTCACAACAAGATCACACTATTCTCATATTATCATAAAATGTGACATCTCGCCACATTTTAGGACACCTCAGCCACTCTATTCCTACACATACTGCTGTAATTTATTCCATCCTTCCCCTCTTTTTGTTCAAATTTAATTTGTATCACATATAAATGTTTAATATTTTCTGTTCTGTTGATAATATGTTTCTTCTCACACTATTCTTATATCATCATAAAATGTGACATCTCGCCACATTTTAGGACACCCCAGCCACTCTATTCCCACACATACATCTGAGTTTGATTTACTTTATTCAATTCATTTATTTAATTTATTCCATTTTCCCTCTTTTGATCACATTAACTTTTATCACAATGTTTATTTTTTTTATATCATGGTCACGCTATACTCATATTATAAAACATGACATTCTGCCACATTTTATTTGATTAATTTATCCTTCCCTCTTTTGTTCAAATTTAATTTGTATCACATATTTTGTATCACATATAAATGCTTAATATTTTCTGTTCTGTTAATATGTTTCTTCTCACAACAAGATCACACTATTCTCATATTATCATAAAATGTGACATCTCGCCACCATTCAACCCCCATCTGCGATGACTGCAATTAGATTCTTCAGTATCACAAATTCCACTTTCAGTATATCCAATAAAATATGTTCTTCATTATCACTAGCATTATGTATGAATTGCTCGACTCGTGTCCTCTCAAGAAAACTCAAAACCCTCTGAGACCACAAACTTCCGTCAACGAAGGATGGGGTTTTGCTGAGTCAGGGTAGGAGTGCTTACAGCCATAAAAACTTATGAATGATAAACTTAGATACCATTAAAAACTTAAAGATTGTTTGCTGGATCTAGTATCAACCTTCCCTGAAAATATAATTAAAACCAGTTCATAATTTTTGCGTAAAATTGGTCAAAGTCAAAATAATTACCTCGTTTTTTTCAGATTTCATGGTTTATGAAACACATTTATTATTCATTTGTTGTAGCTCTGCTTTTCCTTAAAGATAGTTGGGACATTGGTATCTACAAAATGATGATGACCAACCGCTTCATGTTTCATGTTTTCAGTCAAGCACCCTCTGAAGACAGCAATATCGTATTTTTCATTTTTTTTTTCTTTTTGTAATTTTCATTAAAATATATGTCTAACAATTATAGTCACTTTTAAGCATGGAAATGGAAGAATATAAGTTGAAGTACATATGTTTTGATTTCTATGTCAATAAATGCAGAAGTTATTTTTTTTTTTTTTTGGGGGGGGGGGTCTGTCAGACCCCGCTTTACCTGAATCGTTTGTCAAAAAGACCTTTACCTGTTAAGGGTTAACATAGCAACAGGTGAAACACCTCATTATATTATTTTTGGGAGGACAAAATTCTTTTATATGAAACCTTGATTGCAGAGTAGAAACCTGTGTATGATATAGATGATTATATCTCAAATAGGATAAATACATTTCAAACTATACACCAAAGAGTTAGAGAACATATGCAAGATTATACACAAAGATGAAAAAGCAACAACACAAAATAGCACATAAAATAGAATTAAAAATAGGAAATTTAGTCATGGTCAAACTACATTCATCCTATGATAAACTTTCACCGAGGTACTCAGGTCCATATAGGGTAATTGATTTTGTAGGTGGAAATAGGTACAAGATCTTACACTTAGAAACTAAGGAAGTATCAATTAATCACTTAAATGATATGAAGAAGATTAGGATACAATTTGATGATACATGTGACATTCAGTGTATTATTTTTAAAGAAACACTAAACCCAGAAGAGTATAAGGAGTGTGTTGATAAAATATTTTGTGAACTGAATATAAATCTTGATATGTTTTACAGATAGTATTCTTTTTGTTGAAATGTATGATGCTTGATTCTGATGGGAGACCTTGTACTACCTGGAGCTTTGGTCAGACATGAAGACCTAGAGCCTTGGTCAGTCATGAAAACTCGGACCCTTGCCAATATATAAGGACAATTTCAATAAGTATTGAACAATTTTTTTTTTTTTTTAAGCATTGAAAATTTTTATGCAGTGTGTATTCTAGACAAAAAGTGAAATAAGAGTGTGTGAAACTCAAATAAAATTGTACAGAGACATATGTATATAACTTTCATAACATATTGCCTACCTCAACATCTTTGAAAAGATGAAAACATGCTCCATTGAAATCTAATGCTGCTGTTCTTAATCAAAGTAGTGAGTTTTGCAAATTTATACAGAGACATGTGTATATAACTTTCATAACATATTGCCTACCTCAACATCTTTGAAAAGATGAAAACATGCACCATTGAAATCTAATGCTGCTGTTCTTAATCAAAATAGCGAGTTTTGCAAATTTATTTTGACAATTATTTTGTTTTATATCTTTTGATGTTCCTGACATTTGATGTTGTTAAATATTTACCTGCTTGAATTGTTTTCTTTAAAAAGTGCTACTGACATTTATGCATTTTGGAAGGGTTACTTATTTCTTTGTTTATGTGTGGGATATGTATTGATGATACCATCCATTTTGCCAGCTTGTGCAGAAATAGTTTAAATATTTAGCTTCTTGTATATGATATTTTCCAAGTATGTATATTAGCGAGCCCTGTAACAGGTTGTAGAAAATAATTGGTCGGGGCAACCAAGGGTAGCTACCGAGCCCTATAAGAGGCTGGTAGATAAAGGTAGATAAGTAAGGTAGATAGAGGGGTAGGTGGCGAGAGTTTCATTTTTACGAGTTAGATATTTGGTAAATACAAGCAGCGAAGGAGTTGCATAATCTCGCTCACCATCTAAAGTTTATAAACAACCGCTAGGGTAGGCCTACAGATTTCAATGCTGATGTGACAATATGTAAACTAAACCATTTCTGCCTTCGATATCGAGATTCCTTGTGTAAGCAGTACTTCTTAAGACGTTGTAACAGTCTTTCTGATTGGAGAAGGGTGGAGAAGAAGAAAAAATTATTAGAACATGGGAGAAAAGTCACGCCATTGGGGGATAAGGTAGTGACGTTGGAACAGAAGTGACTTAGTGAGTGGATTGAGGATCCCAGGCGGGAGCCCCTTGGTGTAAATTTACAAGCCAAGTGTAATAATTTCGGAAAGAAAAGAAAAAAAAATATAGCTCCGTTTAATTCACCCCATCAAGAAACATCACTTACTTTCTAAAGCAAGATATGGTAAAAGAAAAGTGATGGAAAAATTTTGAAAGCGAAAGAAATACAAAACAATATGAGACAACAGTAAACAGAATCAAACCAGTAATTACGGAGAGACGCGAACTGAAAGTGATATGGGTGAAAGTGATGGCACGCATGGGGATGAGAACCCACAAGACTTCAAGAAACCCCATCGCATCGACATCAAAACTTCAAACAAACGATTTCATTTAGGCCCACGCGCTCACCTCCACCCACTCATCCCAACACCCCCTCCCGAGACAACAGTAAGTCCCAGCCCAGCGCGCTAACTTCAAAGTCAGCAGTTCCGAAGGACTCCATTAAGCACGCTTCCAAGAGAGCGACGCATATATACTCCACCCCTCGACGACCCGACCCCTCTGAAGCTACTCCATCCCACAAACAGACCTTCCCAGATATCCAGCAGAGCCGTTTTGACAAGCTAAGCCAATCACAGCCTCAGCAAAACTTTTACTCCACCAATAATTATTCGATTCAATACTCTCCTACTTCTGGAACGAAGCCAGGCAACTCAAACATGCCGTGAGGGACTCAAACCAAACGCGGTGACTTGAAAGTCGACCAGGTGCCACGTGACTTTACTCAAAATTAATGTACACATACACACACACACACACACACACACACACACACACACACACACACACACACACACACACACACACACACACACACACACACACACACACACACACACACACACACACACACACACACACACACACACACACACACACACACACACACACACACACACACACACACACACACACACACACACACACACACACACACACACACACACACACAGATATATATATATATATATATATATATATATATATATATATATAGACATATATATATATACATATATATATGTATATATATGTATATATATACATATATGCATGTAGAATTAAATACGACAGCATTCTGACAATTGTTAAACTTTTTCTTAATGTTTTCTATTTGTCTTATCAACTTTTTTCCAGTTGTAGGGTGAGCTGATACAAGTTCTCCAAAGTTTTCCATTTAATATTCTCGAGCTTTCGTCTTCAAAGAGACATCATCAGGATTGACATAATTTCTGCAATAATGAATACAAATGTTGGTACATATAAGTTACAAAATAAATTACAAAAATACAAATACAAATAAACAGGTAGAACAAAAGATATATAACAAGAGTTATTACTTACGTCTATAAGGAAAGTACAAATGATAGAGAGAGAGAAAGGTTTAAATACATAAACTGCTATCCGAGTTCCCATTACGGAGTCTGGCGGATCGTCTGAGTGGTGGGGGAGTGGGGGGTAGGAGGGGAGGGGGAGGGGGAGAGGGGACCTCAATGTAGCGATGTCTCAGGTTAGCGCTACTGTACAGTTTAATGCTGGACGTCATGTCCGACTGGATATTTATAGTGGGGGCAGAGTCCCTGATGTGGAATGCCTCCAAGAGTTTCAACCTTCTAGGGTCCTCACTGTACGCAATAATTTTGGTACATTGAACTAAGGTGTCTCTGTCAATATTTCTATTGTGATATTTTGAATAATGGTCCTTGATCGCTCCGTCCTGTTGGTGAAAGGTTAGTCTTCGGCTGAGAGTACATCTGGTGTGCCCGACGTATGTGGTATCGCGAGACGTGCAATTCTCGGCTGGACATTTGAATGAATACACCACGTTGGCTTTAGATGTAAAGTCAGCTCGACTATTACAGTTGTTTTTCATCACCATTGAACAGGTTCTAGGGTTACGATAGTATATAAGGACTCGGATCTCATGGTTCTCTTTAGTGGGGTGACAATTTTTCTTAATTATGTCCTTGATTGCTTTTTCATCCTTTTTGTAGGCATCACTGAAGGTGTTACGATAAAAAACGTTAATAAAATTAGGCTTATTGGCGCTTTGGTTGGACCCAAGTTCACACAGTAATTTATTGGTTATGCGGTCAAAATCACAGTTAGCATAACCATTATTGGTGAGCATTTGTCGTACATGCTGGAGTTCTGCATGTAGTGCTTCCCAGGACGAACATACTTTTATAGCTCTTCTGACGTATGCTCTAATAACACCTTTCTTATAACTATCACTGCATTCGCTGTTACCGTTCATACATTTATCTAAGTTGGTGGGTTTACGGTAAACACTGGTAATAAAATTAGTAGAGGTGGAATCAACCAGGACATCAAGAAAAGGAAGTTTACCATTTGTGTTCATTTCTACTGTGAAATTCAAACCCGAAATGTCCTGTAGACGCAGTCTTAATTTTTCCAGGTGCTCTCTGGAGAATGTACATACGAAAATATCGTCAATATATCTACAGTATATTTTGGGTTTAAGTTCACTCGCGAGAAATGTTGTTTCCTCCACATGTGACATGAAGGACTGAGCAAATAAAACGCCCAAGGGCGAGCCCATTGCAATCCCATCGGTCTGTACATACAGTTTACCTTCGGGGCATCTGAACGGGGCCTCAGTTGTACAAATAGTTAACATTTCTTTCATGGTTTCCATGGGAATAGGGGGTGGTGGGAGTACAGGGTGTTGGTACACATACTGGAGAATGATGTTAATAGTTCTAATGAGGGGAATATTAGTGAATAAATTTTCCGCATCCAGCGAAGCTATAAAGCTTTCAGGTTTGTTAAGTCTCAAGATATCAATGAACTCGTCAGATGAGCGGAGGGAATAAGGATTTGGGATGTAGGGGGAAATCACATTATGTAATTTCTTGGCCACATTGTAGGTAGGGGTTGGAATCTGGGAAATGATGGGTCTAAGTGGGTGTGACAATTTATGGGTTTTTACGTTACCGTAAAAATAACCGGGGTTAAAATCTCCTGTAATTTTATCAAATTTAAAACCACCAACTTGAGCATTGACTCCCGAAATTAATTTGTTCAATTTCTTTTTAACACTGTCTACAGGGTTACGAGTAATTAGTTTAAACTTAGAATGGTCTTGTAAGATGGTATTACATTTTCTGATGTAGTCTTCCCTGTCTAAAATCACAAAACAAGACGACTTGTCCGCTTTTCTAATCACGGACAAGTCGTCTTGTTTTGTGATTTTAGACAGGGAAGACTACATCAGAAAATGTAATACCATCTTACAAGACCATTCTAAGTTTAAACTAATTACTCGTAACCCTGTAGACAGTGTTAAAAAGAAATTGAACAAATTAATTTCGGGAGTCAATGCTCAAGTTGGTGGTTTTAAATTTGATAAAATTACAGGAGATTTTAACCCCGGTTATTTTTACGGTAACGTAAAAACCCATAAATTGTCACACCCACTTAGACCCATCATTTCCCAGATTCCAACCCCTACCTACAATGTGGCCAAGAAATTACATAATGTGATTTCCCCCTACATCCCAAATCCTTATTCCCTCCGCTCATCTGACGAGTTCATTGATATCTTGAGACTTAACAAACCTGAAGGCTTTATAGCTTCGCTGGATGCGGAAAATTTATTCACTAATATTCCCCTCATTAGAACTATTAACATCATTCTCCAGTATGTGTACCAACACCCTGTACTCCCACCACCCCCTATTCCCATGGAAACCATGAAAGAAATGTTAACTATTTGTACAACTGAGGCCCCGTTCAGATGCCCCGAAGGTAAACTGTATGTACAGACCGATGGGATTGCAATGGGCTCGCCCTTGGGCGTTTTATTTGCTCAGTCCTTCATGTCACATGTGGAGGAAACAACATTTCTCGCGAGTGAACTTAAACCCAAAATATACTGTAGATATATTGACGATATTTTCGTATGTACATTCTCCAGAGAGCACCTGGAAAAATTAAGACTGCGTCTACAGGACATTTCGGGTTTGAATTTCACAGTAGAAATGAACACAAATGGTAAACTTCCTTTTCTTGATGTCCTGGTTGATTCCACCTCTACTAATTTTATTACCAGTGTTTACCGTAAACCCACCAACTTAGATAAATGTATGAACGGTAACAGCGAATGCAGTGATAGTTATAAGAAAGGTGTTATTAGAGCATACGTCAGAAGAGCTATAAAAGTATGTTCGTCCTGGGAAGCACTACATGCAGAACTCCAGCATGTACGACAAATGCTCACCAATAATGGTTATGCTAACTGTGATTTTGACCGCATAACCAATAAATTACTGTGTGAACTTGGGTCCAACCAAAGCGCCAATAAGCCTAATTTTATTAACGTTTTTTATCGTAACACCTTCAGTGATGCCTACAAAAAGGATGAAAAAGCAATCAAGGACATAATTAAGAAAAATTGTCACCCCACTAAAGAGAACCATGAGATCCGAGTCCTTATATACTATCGTAACCCTAGAACCTGTTCAATGGTGATGAAAAACAACTGTAATAGTCGAGCTGACTTTACATCTAAAGCCAACGTGGTGTATTCATTCAAATGTCCAGCCGAGAATTGCACGTCTCGCGATACCACATACGTCGGGCACACCAGATGTACTCTCAGCCGAAGACTAACCTTTCACCAACAGGACGGAGCGATCAAGGACCATTATTCAAAATATCACAATAGAAATATTGACAGAGACACCTTAGTTCAATGTACCAAAATTATTGCGTACAGTGAGGACCCTAGAAGGTTGAAACTCTTGGAGGCATTCCACATCAGGGACTCTGCCCCCACTATAAATATCCAGTCGGACATGACGTCCAGCATTAAACTGTACAGTAGCGCTAACCTGAGACATCGCTACATTGAGGTCCCCTCTCCCCCTCCCCCTCCCCTCCTACCCCCCACTCCCCCACCACTCAGACGATCCGCCAGACTCCGTAATGGGAACTCGGATAGCAGTTTATGTATTTAAACCTTTCTCTCTCTCTATCATTTGTACTTTCCTTATAGACGTAAGTAATAACTCTTGTTATATATCTTTTGTTCTACCTGTTTATTTGTATTTGTATTTTTGTAATTTATTTTGTAACTTATATGTACCAACATTTGTATTCATTATTGCAGAAATTATGTCAATCCTGATGATGTCTCTTTGAAGACGAAAGCTCGAGAATATTAAATGGAAAACTTTGGAGAACTTGTATCAGCTCACCCTACAACTGGAAAAAAGTTGATAAGACAAATAGAAAACATTAAGAAAAAGTTTAACAATTGTCAGAATGCTGTCGTATTTAATTCTACATGCATCAAAGAAAACCTGCTTCCTTACTTCACGAATATACATATATATATATATACATATATATAATATATATATGTATATAATATATATATATATATATGTATATATATATATATACATATATATATATGTATTTATATATATATAGATAGATATATGCGTGTGTGTGTGTGTGTGTGTGTGTGTGTGTGTGTGTGTGTGTGTGTGTGTGTGTGTGTGTGTGTGTGTGTGTGTGTGTGTGTGTGTGTGTGTGTGTGTGTGTGTGTGTGTGTATTAGTGAATTTTAGAGAGCAGGTTCTCTTCAATACATTTCTTATTAGATAACAAAGCAAATATCACTCCACTCCTTATTCTCTCACTATGGCCGGAGTTTAACCATAATCTCACAAATTACGACACAGTGGAAAACTACACCACAACATGCATACGAACATACACACGCACACACCTCCAACCTCTTCCTTCACGTGACCAAACCGTGAAGTACCCCTGATTCCTAAGAACACCTTTACCCATACACAATATATTATGTAATCTAGGTTAATAACCATAATTATATAAATAAGCAGAAATAACTATACATTCTAATTATTGTACAATAAAATAGTATCCAAAACTTGTATCACCAAAATAAAATGTAAACAAATTATAACCTGTAAACTGTTCAATATGCTGATGTAAGCTTTTTCAGGGGCATTACACCAACAGAGAGAGGAGCTGTCAGTCTTTAGGTGGAAAGCAGACCGGGAAGGTCTTCTGGTGTAATTTTTTAAACTATTAGACTTTTTCAAGAAGTCTTGTGGTCTTTGATTTATCCACCAAAGGTAAGAACATTACACTGGTGGCAGCGCCACTCACCCCCGAAATAAGTGACACTGATAAAACGAACCCAGTGCCAACGAAAGTGACCACGAATACCTATATTACTAGTCGGGTAGTACACAGAATACCACAAAAACACTCAATCTTTGAGTGTTCCAGGAACAAGTGACCTTGTGTACTCTTCCCCATACAAACGAGTGCCGAAACACATTGTGTGGACATAACCCAAGTGTATCAGTTGCCGCAACCCAGCAACTCTTCAAAAATTTTTATCTGTCACAATCAACCCCGCTACAACGAACAAATTTATTTCCTCCTTGGGCAACATAGACAACGTGTAACCACACCCACCCACCACTCATCCCAGAAAAGAAACTCACAGTGGTGCCGAATCAACCGAACAGGAAGACAGGGTCCCCCATCTAACTGACAGATCACCCTACTACTACACCCTCGGCACCCCACCCCCTACGTGATCAACTACTCACCTGGCTCTCCACATCATCCCAAGACCACCTATCAAATTCAACGGTCTGCAGCGCAAGTTGAACATCATCAACAGCACAAACCAACAATTTACCCCCTGCTCTATAGGAACCACCTTCAGAACGATGGACAAGTAATATACTTTTTTTTTATCTTTGTGCATATATATTTGTATATTTTTCTTTAATCATTGACTTACATGTATAAAAAACATTAACAATATCACAAAATACCCGATCACGTTCTGCGGCTAGGAACCTAATCGAATCAGTAGATCATAGCTTTATGAACATCGATAACACAAATGGAGCATAGGACGATGTAACCCCCCCCCCCGACGCCCCCCAAACCAAAAATACCGCTCTACCCGCAAATCAAAGCTATATGAACCCAACCACAACCCAGACCACTAACCAACCCAGTACCCCACAAACACCCACCCTTCCTCCAAGACCAAACACTCCCCCTCCTAACCCCCCTACCCAAATCCATAACCCTTATACCCTCTCAACCACAAATCCTGATATCCCCACTTTTTCGAAAGCAAGTGGCATCACCATCACTGACTACATCGCAGCATGCGAAGTCCACTTTGCTAACAATAATAGAACACAGGACAAACACAAAATAACTATCATCAATAACCACATTCAGCCAAAGGATAACTACAAAGATCTCTCTCGTCTCTTAGAATCAAAAATAGAATCTTACATCACATACACACAATATTGTTCAGAACTTAAAAACTTTTCAGCGACAAACCACAGAATAATTTTCATTTTCTATTCAAATTCCTGGAGTTCATGCGCAACCCCCCCCCTCTCCTCCTTCCACTCTATCGTAGCACAGGTAGCCGAAGTCTCAAAAATAATCAGAGCTTCACTCAATAGCCCCTCCCAATGGGTATCACATAATAACCAAGGTGTGAACTATGTCAAAGGAGAAGATGTAGGAAATTTCTTTGAACTTGCCATGTTTTTCATGTCCCTTTCCATCAAGTGTGAAAGAGAGGCCCAGCGAGTTGACATTGACATAAATGACACCTCCCCTTCCAAATAATTCCTTGACATAACAGACAAATGTGGAATTGATAGATTCAGCAATGCTCAACCAGCCAGAATAAACACAATATCCTCCATAAACAACACTCCAAGCCCGCCCCTAACCCCTGCAACCCAAGAGTACCTGTAAATAACAACCTCAGCATCACTTGGTGCGATATCCACAAATCAAATTCCCACAACACCTGGGATTGCAGACAACACCCTAGACAAAGTACAATGTGTTCCCTTCATAACACAACATCCCATTCAAACGCTGAATGCAAAACCCAACGGCCCTACATCCAGTCAGTTAGCATGGGTAATAATCAGACAAGACCCCAAAGATCACCTAGCAACCAAAGTCATACTTACTGTACTTTTCATAATTCTTATAGCCATTCAGATAGAGACTACCACCAACAAAACCGCCAATCTATCCCCAAACCTACCCATTATAACCAGAACAAACCATGTTCGGTCATAACACATACTCCCACTCCGATAACGAGTGCCGAACCCAAAACCCAACACTGCGACCACAACCCAACAACACCCAACAGGAACGCCCCACAACTTTCAACAGGAATCAAAACAGGCAGTTTGGGGAATCCATACAAGCCTCCCCCCCCAAAAAAAAAAATAATAATAAATAAATAAATAAATAAAGTAAATGAATAAATAAATGAATAGATAAATAAATAAATAAATAAATAAATAAAAGATAACATCACCAATAGATAAACCAGAAGCCCTATGTTTCACGGGCATAATAGGAAATATCTATTGTACATTTCTAATAGATACATGCACAAAGATAAACATACTTTCACAATCTATATGTGCACAATTAGGCGACTCCTACCCTACTGACAAACCACACCCTATGGGAACCATGATAAGTGGTACGCACCTAAGATTCACCTCAACTATACCCCACCCCCCATAACCATTGATAATAACCCATTCCCACCCACTACCTTCTACGTAGTCAAAAACTGGACCCTTGAATGCGATGGCATTTTAGGATTGGAATTCTTAGCCAATCACAAAATCACTACATATATAAACCCCGCTATGCTCAAGTTTGGTGATATAGAAATCACTCCTCACCTATCCCGACGCTTCTAGGCGCTCAGGTGAACACCCTCAGTATCCACCAAACCAAACCCCACTCCAACCACCCCCTACATCACCCTACCGGAGTGTCACAACATCCTGCCTGCAACCAAGCTTGCTCAACTCAGCATCTGCTGACCTCAAGAGAACACAGGATGCCTCCGCAAATCCCTGACTCAGTATCAGGCAATACCACCAACATTACGACACCTTTCCCCAACCACACTCATATGCTAAGTCAGGCAACACAACACCACCTACCCCCCTCCCTTTCTCAACACAAAAATTCTCAAAATGGCAAACTTACAATTCCCCCAGGGGAAAGTATGATTATCTCAACAATCATACCAGGTGCACTTCCAGGTCAAGATATAATTATGTCTCCTGATACCTGTAGGAGAAAAAATATCCATATGCCTGCTGTTTGGGATACAGTTAGAGAGAAAAAAGAAGCCATAATCTTAATAGAGAACATCTCCCATAGCCCAGTTAAGCTAAACAAGCACACACAATTAGGAACAGCCAAATCATACATAGGCCCCATTCAAGAAACACACACCACTCCAATCAACACCATCACCACCAAACCAAACCCCACTCCAACCCCCGAAAATATCCCAATCATAGATTTCCAACAAGCCAGAACCAATCTTAGGAACATCCTTCAATCCCATCGTGAGGCAATCGCCTTAAACGATGAACCATTAGGAGAGACTTCTTTGGCTAAACACCATATACACATACCCTCCCTCCGCAAAGCAAAAAAGAATTGGTATCACAAAACATAGACGACATGCTGGAACAAGGTGTCATCAGACATTCTCAATCCCCTTGGAACTCCCCACTTTTTCTAGTTCCTAAAAAGGATGGATCCTTTAGACCAGTCATAGATTTCCGTAAAGTAAACACTAACACCACCCCAGGCCGTATGCCTATGCCTGTCACTGGGCCAAGGAAACAAGGTTTTCTTAACCTTAGACCTCAAATCCACCCTCTGGCAGATTGATGCTAGAAGAAGAGTTAAAAGAAGCCACAGCCTTCAGTACTGACAAAGGTCATTTCAAATTTAATTGAATGCCCTTCGGACTAAAATATGCCCCTAGTACATTACAAAGACTTATGAATAGCCTTTTCAAAGACAAACTAGGTATATTCCTTTTCATCTCTCTAGACGACCTAATAATATTTTCCATACTGTAGAAGACCACCTTGAAACCCTTGGGTACGTCTTACGAATCATCAAAGAAGCTAGCCTCAAAATCCAACTTAACAAGTGCTCATTCCTAAAAAAGGAAATCACCTTTCTTGGCCATACAGTGAACAAAGATGGAATTCACACAAAGCCACACAAAATCAGAGCCATTGCTGACAAATCAGCGGAAACAGTAGCCCAAGCCTTAGTCGACCAGATGTTCTGTAGGTATAACATTCCTCGACAAATCCTTTCTGAGTTCAAGAATGAAGTCCTCCAAAACATAGCCAAATTATACCACATCAACAGACTATACGCCACAGTGTACCACCCACAAGGAAACGGACTAGTAGAGAGAACAAACAGAAAAATCCTCGAAGTCCTCCACCCCCTACAAGAATGCCTTTGCGACACAATGGAAGATTGGCTCCCACATGTACAAACCAGCATAAATGACTCTATAAACTCAGCAATAAAGAACTCCCCCCACTTCGTGCTCTTCGGCCTACCTCTCCGTATGCCTTATGACATACTAGAAAAAAAAACTCCCCCGCTCTACACCATAGAAGATTACGTAAAACGCGTAGAACTTGCCATACACTTGATCCACAAAAAAAAAGTAAAAAAGAACCTTGAACAAGAAAAATAAAAAACAAAGACCAAACATAAATACTCTCGATCCTTGTCTCTCACCCCAGGTGATGTTGTCATGCTTAAATAACACAACAGATCTAACAAACTTAAACTAAAGCTATTCGGCCCCCTATTAGTAGCAGAAACGCTAAGCAATAACAACTGTTACCTTATTGACCCATCAGATGACACCCTCATCACAGCACATGGAGAAAAACTAAAACAAATTAAATCAAAACTCGACGGAAACTCCATCCTAGACAGACATAGACTCCTACCAAACCAACCTCCACCCATAACCACAAATCCTCAACCCCCCCCCTTTCACATGACACTACGCTCCAAGCGCTAACTCACTACACCAATCCAGATTCTCCCCCCTTAGAGGGCAGGACGTAATGCTCACCTGAGTGGGAAGTGATCACGATCCCTATCCATCAAACCTTCCCCCACCTATATAATCTCTCTTCACATCCTTCAGGATCGTGTTCACCTGGCAGGAGCATATCCAAATCATACCCATAAAGAAAAAAAAAAAAAATCCAGAGATATGATACCAGACCCCACTCCACAACTTCCAGGACAATCCTACCTCTCATCCTCGTAGTATGCCTCATCGCAGCCCTTTCCGGCACTAAACAACAGAGGATGTTTCCAGGAGCATTAGTCGCCCCTGCAGGCCAGGTAATGGTCATCAGAGACATAATCGCAGTAAAAATGGAGTTTGACATCACGAGAATACACTCAGATCTAGAGTCAATACGTAAACTTACAAAAACAATATCAGATCATTTCCATACCACCTTCAAACATCCCAATCCCAAGACTAACTCCTCAAAATCAAGAGACAATATGTTCTACTTAATATCCGACAAACTAAACACACTACTCCTCCAACTCTCCACAATTGAACGGAGTGACATGATATCAACTCATAACTCAGAACTCCACTATGCCTCCTTCAGACATAAAAGAGGACTCATGAACTTCATGGGCTCCCTTTCTGAATTCCTATTTGGCATTGCCACTGAAGAGGACATAACCAATGTTCACCTCACTATAGACAAAATGGCCTCCAAATTGAATAAGATGGGAAAACTTGTTCTACTAAACTCCCAAAACACACAACACTTAGCAGGATCCGTAAACTTACTACTAGACCGTTTCTCAAGACTCCACGAATATTCCCTTAATCAATCCAACCACTCCACGAACTAAAAATGTTCATATACTACATAGAACAAATAAACACCTTAAGTGACCACATAGATATAGTCAGACACGACTACCATATACTTATACTCGACATCGTCGACGCAGCCGCCAACAAGGCCACCTCAAACCTCCCCATAGGCAAACTAAAAACTGCACACTTCGTCGCCTCAAGAAACCTCCACCTAAAAAGCTCTTCCCCTCCGAACAACTAGACCTATATTACCCTCTCATTGAAACAACGCTGGGCACAAATGCAATCTACGTCACATCTCCCTCGACCCACAAAAAAGATTCACAGGTTGGAATATAATCCCATTCTCATACACCTACAATAACTCAACTGTCACTCTTGATGTAGAACCCACAAACAGTTATAAAATCTGAAGACGGCCAATGGTATTCATGTACCTCCTCTACCGACCTCGCCATATGAAAATCAGCAGTCTCTAAATTCCACGTTTGCCCGGCCTACCTTTTCAGTTTCTACCGCACCACAGAATTAACCTGTATGAATCAAATTGTAACATTGAACTCCAGCACCTTAGACAGTTGCACATACAAAAAAATGAACCCCAACAAAACCCTTCACGTACACATTGATACAGAATACTTCCTATTCTTCCCAAGAACCACACTCGTTTCAGTAATTTGTAAATAAAACCCCTCATCTTCGCAAAAACAAATCTGTGGACCTGTCTCAATTCCCGACTCAAGCGAAATCTTCTTTGAAAACACAAGATTTCAACCCAACCACCACCACAACATCCTTCGATACAACCTCACCTCCGTCCTCGACCCCATCGAACCCCTTCCAATACCCCCCCCCCTAAATCTCTTTCCCTTTCCTTAAACCCACAGGACTATGTAGCCTTGCTAAGCACCACCTAATCAAATATAATAGACACACTGCAATTCTCCATCCCAACACTGACATCAATCGCTATATCCCTCAGTTCCTTCGCCCTCCTAGTCCTGCTCCTACTCATTTGCAGATTAGTATATGCTTGTGCATTAAAACGCACCGGCTAGAAGATTTGAAATCCATATATATATTGTAATATCATATTTTAACCGTAGAATTATACTCCATGTGTAACCTTATGACGATAACTCATCAAAGGATGTTAGAACCCTTCATACATTTGACCTTATTACCACTCCAATTATCCGACTCTCAGAAACGAGTCATAAACCAGAAAAATACTTCTAAATATCTTAACTAAAGGGAAGAACCCTTTACACTTTGATGACACCAAAGTGCAACTCACAGAAATAACCCCTTTTTTCACCAGTGACAATAGACAAAATACAGTCACAGAACTGAAAAAAAAAATCCCAGAAATGAGAGAAGTGAAAATAGGTGAAACCGAGTGTGTAACGAATTTAACACCCTTTGATGAATAATGAGTATGCTATGATACCTATTAAACCACACCCAACAAGCAATGACAATTTAACCCCCCCCTCAAAACCTACTAAGGTTCAAAACAAGTATCGCGTCATACTCACTATATATATATACATATATATATACATATATATGTACGTATATATATACATATATATATACATATATATATATATATATGTATATATATATATATATATATATATATATATATATATATATATCTGTATGAAAATTTAACAACCCCCTCGCCGCTCTTTATTCCAGGTGACAGGAGTCACCTTTCGTCGGGAGGGAGGTATTATGTAAACATAATCTCACAGATTGCAACATTGTGGAAAACTACACCACAACATACATACGAACATACATACACACACACCACTAACCTCTTCCTTCACGTGACCAAACCGTGAAGTACCCCTGATTCCTAAGAACACCTTTTACCCATACATAATGTATTATGTAATCTAGATTAATAACCCCAATATAAGCAGATATAACTATACATTCTAATTATTGTAAATAAAATAGTGTCCAAAACTTGTATCACCAAAATAAAATGTAAACAAATTATAACCTGTAAACTGTTCAATATACTGATTTAAGCTTTTTCACAGGCATAAATATATATATATATGTATATATATACGTATGCAAAGTTAACCACTTGGAAAAAGAAAATAACGAAGCAGAGCGCTTTCGTATATCACATGTAAAGCAGAAAAATACTTTTTGCACTGAAGATGTAATATCCGAAAGCTCTCTGCTTCGTTAGTTTCTTTTTCCAAGTGCTCTACTTTGCTTAAGTGAAAACACGTACCCGTGTTCTTATTAGGATATACACGTATGCACACACACACTCACACACATATGCACGTACATGGACACACAAACACGTATATATATATATATATATATATATATATATATATATATATATATATATATATATGTAAGAGGCCGGTAGTTGTACGAATGGAAATGAGCCTGCCTGCTCGCCTGTTGTTATGAAAACATGAGGTGACGCTATGTCTATGTAAACACACCGACGGTGGTGACTGTTTTATAATCGATGATGTAATCAAACTCTGTAAGCGCAGGTTAGCTTCGTTTGACTAATGCTGAGGTAAACAATTTTGCTAGTGGCATTGAAATGGCTTTCCGGATTGGTGCAAGGTGGAGAAGGAGGAAAAAACTAATTGCCCTGAGTTGGATGAAGCTTTATTTGCTTTGCTTATGAAACATAAAAAAGCAATTGCTTTGCCGGGGGACGCCTTAGGCAAAACAACTGTTTTAAAACATCACATTAAGTTAAAACCAGGAACACAACCTATCTACATACCAGCCTACAGAGTTCCTCACTCTAAATTAGCTGTAGTAGATAAACTCATCACTGAAATGTTATCACAGGATATTATTGAACATAGTAAAAGTGAGTGGAATTTTCCGTTGATCTTAGTACCAAAGTCTGATGGGACTATGCGACCAGTTATTGATTACAGGGAACTGAATAAGCACACCATTCGTGACAGGTTACCATTACCCATTATCGGTGACATTTTGAGAAGTTTGGGAACTGAGAATAGATATTTTAGTACTATAGATATCAAATCAGCTTTTTGGCAAATAGAATTGCATGAAGATTCAAGAGAGTTCACAGCATTTTCTACTACAACAGGACATTATGAGTTCAAGAGAATGCCATTTGGGTTATGTAATAGTCCATTAACTTACATGAGATTAATGAATACTATTCTAGATGGATTGTTAGGAAACACTGCCAGTGTATTTCTAGATGACATTTTAATAGTTTCTCAGACTGCAGTGGAGCACTTTAAGAAATTAGATTTGATATTCTCAAGACTAGGAGAAGCTGGGTTAAAAGTAAAACTTGAAAAATGTAAGTTCTTGCAAGACAGTGTCATTTACTTAGGACATAAGATAGACAGACACGGACTGAGTACAGTAAATTCAAAGGTTGACGCTGTCAAGAATTTTCCAGTTCCGACCAATGTAGACAAGGTTAGGAGCTTTTTGGGATTAACAGGATATTATAGAAAATTCATTCAAAGTTATGCTGACATTGCTAATCCACTAAGTTCATTGTTGAGAAAGGACTCAAAGTTCATATGGGGACCTGCGCAACAGCAAGCTTTTGACAAGTTGAAAGATAAACTCACGAGTTCACCTATTTTAATTTTTCCCGACTATGAAAAAGAATTTATTCTTTGTACTGATGCGTCTGACATAGGGTTAGGAGGCATACTAATGCAAGAGAGAAATGGAACTTTGAAACCCATAGCTTACACATCCAGACTTTGTAATAGTGCAGAGAGAAACTATTCTATAACTGAAAGAGAAACTTTAGCAGTAATTTATTCTTTAGAAAGTTTTAGGGATATGATACTAGGGTATCCCATCAGAGTTTGGACTGATCACACAGCTATTCAGAACTTATTTAAGCATAAGAATCTTAGAGGCAGACTTGCTAGATGGTTTGCGATACTTCAGTGCTATGAAGTTCAATTTAATTATATTCCGGGTAGAAGGAATGTAGCAGATCCACTTTCTAGAAACATTAGTCAACCAATGACTGGGACTGGGTTGATTAATTTTGTTTGTAGTATAGAAGAATTAGTAACTTTAGATGAAGAAATGCTAATAAGAGAACAGAGAGATGATGAGACATGTGATTCAATAATCAAGCATTTGATGAACCCAAGAAGAGATCCTCCAAAGCTACCAAAGGGGTATAAGATAGAGGAATTTCATTTGATTAATGGAATTTTGTATAGGAAAACATTTGTAAATGGGAAATATATTTCTAGAGGTCAAGTAAATCAGTTGGTTATACCACAAACTCTGGTAAATGAGATATTGAAGTTACTTCATGATAGTGATTGTAGTTCACATCCTGGAAAGGATAAAACTTATAGACAGGCACAACTTAAGTACTTTTGGCTAGGTATGAAGAAAACTATATATGATTATATAGAAAAGTGTGTAAAATGTGTAAAGGTGAAGGAAAATACACCAAAACCTGCTCCTATACTCACCTATCCCATTCCACAGAAACCTTGGGAAAGAGTTCACATGGATACATTGGAATTACCATTATCCGAGAACGGCTTTAAATACCTATTTGTTGCTATTGATTATTTTTCAAGATTTTGTATATTACAACCCATAATCAATAAGAAAGCTGAAACTATTGCTTCCGTAATCTATGATCAGATAATCTGTAATTTTACTACACCTAACATCCTAGTTTCAGATAATGGGACTGAATTTAATAACAAAATCTTGGAAAATCTATGTAATGTGTTCCACATCAAGAAAGTCAATATACTCGTTAACCATCCCCAAAGTAATGGAGTAGTAGAAAGGTTAAACAAAAAGATAATTATATGTCTTAGAACCCTAATAAGTCCTCATAGTGTAACTTGGGATACT